>NC_041234.1:64043023-64056178 GCF_002837175.3 Physeter macrocephalus | reverse complement strand
AGAAATGCAAATCAAAACTACAATGAGATATCATCTCACACCAATCAGAATGGCCATCATCAAAAACTCTAGAAACAATAAATGCTGGAGACGGTGTGGAGAAAAGGGAACACTCTTGCACTGTTTGTGGGAATGTAAATTGATACAGCCACTATGGAGAACAGTATGCAGGTTCCTTAAAAAACTACAAATAGAACTACCAAAAGACCCAGCAATCCCACTACTGGGCATATACCCTGAGAAAACCATAATTCAAAAATAGTCATGTACCAAAATTTTCATTCCAGCTCTGTTTACAATAGTCAGGACATGGAAGCAACCTAAGTGTCCATCATAGGATGAATGGATAAAGAAGAGGTGGCACATATATACAATGGAATATTACTCAGCCATAAAAAGAAACAAAATTGTGTTATTTGTAGTGAGGTGGATGGACCTAGAGTCTGTCATACAGAGTGAAGTATGTCAGAAATAGAAAAACAAATACCATATGCTGACACATATATATGGAATCTAAGGAAAATAAAATGTCATGAAGAGCCTAGGGATAGGATGGGAATAAAGACACAGGCCTACTAGAGCATGTTCTTGAGGATATGGGTCAGGGGAAGGGTAAGCTGTGACAAAGTGAGAGAGTGGCATGGACATATATACTCTTCCAAACGCAGGGTGGATAGCTAATGGGAAGAAGCCACATGGCACAGGGAGATCAGCTAGGTGGTTTATGACCACCTAGATGGGTTGGATAGGGAGGGTGGGAGGGAGGGAGACACAAGAGGGAAGAGATATGGGAACATATGTATATGTATAACTGATTCACTTTGTTGTAAAGCAGAAACCAACACACCATTGTAAACAATTATGCTCTAATAAAGATGTAAAAAAATAATAGTTGTGAAGGGTGTTGTTATAAGAGTGTTATTATAAGCAAGGAAAGCAACCTTGAGATGGACAGTACAGGAACACAGAAAACAGTAAGTATTTCTAGAGTTTTAAAAGTCCATTTCCATTCTAAGTTATTTTAGAGCATTTTCACCCCAAAATATATGCAGCATGGTTAAAGCGAATAGAAAAGTCAGTCTTTCTATGATTAATTTAGTTTCTGAAATTTCACATTATTTGCCAAATACTCTGAAACAAAATTTTTACATTCTATCATTAACAACTGTAGTCCTTTTTTTAATTGGAACTTGAGAATCACTTAGCGAACTTTTCTTTTAGACTAAAGAGTAAAGAGAGGGAACTATATACAAATGACTTCTTGTACAAATAATTCAGTGTTTCTATCAGGTGAAGCTGAAATATCCAGACAGATGTAAATATAGAAATTCCTTTTTTGTGCAGTAAGTTATTTCTGAATGCTGGAACATTTGGGAATCAGCTCCCTTATGAAATTAAAACAACAAAAGTTTTATTTTAGTACATCTCTAGCCACATTCAATCCATTCATAAATAGTTTAATTAAATCCGATTTTCATAAATATTCATGAGGTACTTGCCTACACCAAAAGAAAAAAGAACTGTACAATCAGTCCTTAAAAATAAGTGACAATGAAGCCTATAAATGTTCAACAACATAAATATCATTCAAAGTATCACAATATTTGGAAATTCTAATTTTAACCACTGTTATGAGAAAAGAAAATGCTTATTGTATTTTGAGTACTTGACTTTCTCAATAATTAATTGTGAGTTATTCTTTTTTATATGAATTGGAGTTGTCCTGGCACTGGCACCTGGAGTATTTGGGTGGGTATGTGGGGAATGGTTAAATTACATCCACCATATAATAATGAATTAATTGTTTTAGGTTATAATATTGAATGTCCCCAATGACACTTGCACTTTTCACTAGAATATACAAGGTGATGAGACTGACCATTTGATTACACATCTCACAAGTGTCAGGTGAGTGATGGAATATAAATCCATTGCAATATAAATCCAGTACAGTATTTCCCAGTTACTGGTCCTTAATCCTTTGCCTTGCTGAATGGATAAGAATCATCCAGGAGTTAGTTAAAAATAAAATTCCAGAGCTTGATTTACTAGGCCTGTAGCATGGTTCAGGAATCTCAATTTTTAACAGATACTGACACTCCCAGAATTAGCTAATTCCTACAGATAGAAAACTTACCTGTGAGTATGCCTTTGATATGCAAATCAGTACAGAGCCCATACCAGCAACTACCGCCTATATCAAACATTCATACTACAAGTGAATATTCCCCTTAATCTATCGCAACCAAGGGTCAAGTACTGGACAACTAGAGATAACCTCTATAGCCCAGAGCCTGCTGAAATTATTCAAACTATCCAATCCTAAATTTATTCAGTATACCTACCTTGCCTCACCCAATCCTTCCCACAATAAACCCAATAAAGGCTCTGGCTCATAACTTACCCTCAACTCCTTATGCTTCCTGACCAGCCCTGGTGGGGTATGGCATGCCCTCACACACACACCTTGGCAACTATGCATGACATATCTTCTCAATTGCAGTCAAGTCCCCTGATCTGCTGTCCTTAGCATGCCTAATTCAACAAATCCCAGGTACATTTTAATCCTGGGTACTCTGTTTATCTCTACACTCCATTCACAGATCTCTTAGTTCTTAATACAACAAAACTTTTTTATATCTGTTTTGCATACACTCTGCCCTCTGCCTAAAGTAAATTTTTTCCCCTCACTTCCCAAATCCAGCTCCTTCTCTTTAATTCTCAACTTAAATATCACTTCCTCAGAGAGATCTGTTCTAATCAAACTATCTAAAATAGGTTCTCTTTTATTTTTTTCCATCTCAGTTTCTTGTTTGTTTTCTTTATAGTATTCATTCCAAATTGCCATAATTAGGTTGTTTGGATACTTACTTGATTTCGGGTCTGTCGCCCCACAGTAATAGAAACTTAGTGAGGACAGTGACTGCATCTGTCTTGTTCATCATGGGACCTTAAGGCCTGAAACAATGCCTGACACATATTAAGCATTCAATAATACAGGACAAACATGCAATGCCTTTTAGTCAAAATTTATGCTGGAGAGATTGAACTCATAATATGAAAGGCTGGGTCTTTGAATAATTAATTCCTTTTTCTATCAGAAAGATATTTGAACATATTCTGCATTTACCTAAATGACTCGTATAACTATATCTTACTAAAATTCTGACTAATCTAACAATATTTCTTCTGTGCTGGTCATGTAAATTCCAGTAGTTCCAATTTTTCAGTAAGAATACATTAAACTAGTATCATATTCTTAATACTATTTTCAAGCAGCAATAGCCTAACCTGGTATGTCTAATGAAATCTACCTCAAAGAAATGTGGTCAGATTTCCATACTAAACAAAGAAACAAAAAGACAAAAACAACCTGATACAATAACAGAAATAATATTTGTTTCATGGTTAATATTACTCAGAATAAAAGAAGTTGAATAAACTATATATAGTATATAATCTGGATACTATTTTGAAATTTCCATTTTAATTACCTGATTATTAAATCTACAGTTATTTTTTTATTAGTACCTTTGATAGCACTGAGTTCTAGGAGAATTAAGCAACAAGATTTTTCTTTTATTAAGACTTTACTTTTTTAGAGTAGTTTTAGGTTCACAGCAATATTGAAGTGATGTTACAGAGATTTACCATATGCCTCTTTGTCCCCAGACATGCATAATCCCCCTCATTATTAACAGACCCCACCAGAGTGATGCATTTTTAAATTTGATGAACCTACACTGGTATATCATGATCACCCAAAGTCCAAAATTTACATTATGGTTCATTCTTCGTGTTGTAAATTTTATGATTTTGGACAAATGTATGACACCTTATACATCATTTTGTTACACAGAGCATTTTCACTTCCCTAAAAATATTCTGTACTCCACCATTCTTTTCTTCCCCTGTAAACTTGTAGAAACCCCTGATGTTTTTAGCGTCATGACAGTTTTGCCTTTTCCATGTCATAGTTGGAGTCATATAGTATATAACCTTGTAATATTGACTTCTTTCATTTAGTAATAAGTATTTAAGGTTCTTCCATATCTTTTCATGGCTTGATGGCTCATTTTTTTAAAGTGCTGAATAATATTCCATTTTCTGGATGTACCATAGTTTATACATTCACCTACTGAAGGACGTCTTGGTTACTTCCAAGTTTTGGCAATTATGAACAAAACTGTTATAAACATCTGTATGTAGGTTTTAATGTGGACATAATTTTGGATAAATACCAAGGAATGTGATTGTGGGATCACACGGTAAAAGTATGTTTAGTTGTGTAAGAAACAGCCAAAGTATTTTCCAGAGTAGCCATAATATTTTGCATTCCTACCAGCAATGAATTAAAGTTCCTGCTGTTGCAAGCCCTCACCAGTATTTGGCATTCTGGTGTTCTGGATTTTGGCCATTCTAATAGATAAATAGCTGTATCTCATTGTTTTAATTTGCAATTTCCTGATTATATATGGTATGGAGCATATTTTCATATGCTTATTTGCAATATGTATAGCTTCTTTTGTGAGGTGACTATTAAGGTCTTTGGCCTACTTTATAATTGAGTTGTTTATTTTCCTATTGTTGAGTTTTAAGAGTTCGTTGTATATTTTGTATAAGTCCTTTATCAGAGGTGTCTTTTGCAAATATTTATCCCAGTCTGCAGCTTGTCTTCTCATTATCTTGACATTGTCTTTTTCAGAGAAGAAGTATTTACTTTTAATGAAGTCTAGCTTATTAATTATTTCTTCCACAGATCATGTCTTTGGTATTGTAACTAAAATGGCATCACCATATGCACGATCATCTAGATTTTTTCCCATATTATCTTCTAAGAGTTTTATAATTTTGTGTTTTACATTTAGGTCTGTGATCCATTTTGAGTTAATCTTTGTGAAGGATATAAGATCTGTGTCTATATTCACTGTTTTGCATGTGGATGTCTAGTTATTCCAACACCTTTGGTTGAAAACACTATCTTTGCTGCATTGTACTGCTTTTGCTCCTCTTCAAAGATAATTCACTGTATTTATGTGGGTCTATTATTGCACTCCCTTTCTTTCTGGCCCCTTAAGATATTTGTCTATTCTTTCACCAATACCTTGCTCTCTTTATTACTGTAGCTATAAAATAAGTCTTGAAGGTGAGTAGTGTTAGTCCTCCAACTTTGTTCTTCTCCTTCAATATTGTGTTGGCTATTCTGTTTTTATTGTTTTGTTTTGTTTTATTTTTTGATTTTTTCATCTGCATATAAACTTTCAAAGCACTGTGATGACAGCCACAAAATAATTTGCTGAAATTTTTATTGCTATTGCTTTGAATCTATAGATCATTTTGGGAAGAATGGGCATCTTGACAACAGAGTCTTCCCATCCTTCAACATGGAATATCTCTCCTTTTACTCCTGTTTAAAATGCTGTGAAAATTGTTGACATGACAACAAAAAATTAGAATATTATATAAACTTAGTTGATAAAGCAGTGGCAGATTTTCAGATGACTAACTCCAATTTTTAAAGAAGTTCTACTATGGTAAAATGCTATCAAACAGCATTGTATGCTATAGAGAAATTGTTCATGAAAGGAAGAGTCAGTCAAGGCAGCAAACTTTATTGTTGTTTTATTTTGAGAAATTGACACAGCCACCCCTACATTCAGTAATCACCACTTTTATCAGTCAGCAGCCATCAACATGGAGGCAAGACCCTCCTCCAACAAAAAAAATTATGACTCGCCAAAGGCTCAGATGTTGGTGAACATTTTTTAGCAAAAAATTATTCTTTATTAAGGTCTGTACACTTGCTTTTCAGACATAATGCTATTAAACACTTAATAGATTACAGTATCGTGTATACATAACTTTTACATGTACTGGGAATCCAAAGAATTCATGTGACTCACTTTATTTTGATATTTGCTTTATTGAAGTGGTCTGGAACCAAACTGACAATATCTCCAAACTATAATATAATGTATATAATTATAATATATTATAATATATTTAATATAATATAATATAATATACCTTAGAGATATTGTGGGTTTGGTCCCAGACCACTTCAATAAAGCAAATATCACAATAAAGGTGTATATATAAATATATATATTTATATTTATATATATATATACACCTTTATTGTATATATTTATACCTTTATTGTATATATATACAATATTGTATATATAATATTGTATATATACAATATTAATATACTATATTGTTTATTGTATATATATTGATATACAATATTGTATATACAAGATTGTATATTGTATATATAGTAATATACAATCTTGTATATACAATATACAAGATTGTATATATATAATTATTATATATATAATTCATTTATACATAAGAATACACATATACATATATAATCAAATACATTGTTGTTATTATTATTTTGAACAAAGTGTTATCTGCTATCTATTAACTGTTATCAGAAGTTTTTGTTTTCTTGCAAGGCAAGTCTAATAGCAATAAATTCCCTCAATTTTTGTTTGTCTGAGAAAGTTTTGTTTTCACTTTTGATGGATAATTTAGTAGGGTACAAAATTTTAGGTTGGTGATTTTCTTTTCCTCTCAATACTTTAAATATTTATTCATCCTTTATATCCTGTACTTTATAAATGATATGTCTATAAGTAGGGTTTTTTTTCATTTATCTGGCTTGATGTTCTCTGAGTTTCCTGGATCTGTGGTTAGCTATCTGACATTAATTTGGGGAAATTCTCAGTTATTGTTTTAAATATTTCTTCTGTTCCTTTTTCTCTTCTCCTTTTAGTATTCTCATTACAGGTATGTTACATATTTTGTATTTGTCCCACAATTGTTGGATATTCTGCTGTACTGCTTTCAAATTTTGTAATCTTTTTTTTTAGAATAGTATTAATATGTCTTGCAGCTCAAGAGAGTCTTTTCTCAGGCTTGTTCTGTCAACTAATGAGCACATCAAAGGCAACCTTCATTTCTCTTACACTGTTTTATAATTTTTTGCATGTCTTTTTGTTCTTAAGATTTCCATTTCTCTGTTTGCATTGCCCATCTCTTTTTGTGTGCAGTGTACTTTATCCATTAGACTGTTCAGCATATTAATCATGGTTGTTTAAAAATCCTGGTATGATAATTCCAATATCTCTGTCATGTCTGGTTCTGATGCTTCTTCTTTCACTACATATTGCGTTTTTTGCCTTTTGGTATACGTTGTAATTTTTTCTTGATAGCCAGACATGATGTACCAGGTAAAAGAAACTAATATAAATAAGCTTTTAGAAATGTGATGGTAAGGTGTGGGGTGAGGTGTTCTACAATCTTATGAGTTGGTCTCAGTCTTTTAGTGCACCTATGCCTCTTGACTGTGAAATTTACAGGCTTTTTTCTTTCCTTTTCTCTCCCTTATTAGGTGGGACAGGATGGCTAAAGTGGCTGGAATTGGGTATTTCCCCTATCCTTGTTGGTAGACTAGATCCAGCTGGAGTTGGATAGTTCCTTTCCCTCAGGTCAGTTAGGCTCGGATAATGCACTGGCAGGCTAGGCTCTGGTTAACTAGTTTCCTCTTAAGAGGAAGCCTTGTTAAGAACAGAGTGTTTTGGAGGATCAGTTCAAGATGGTGGAATAGAAGGATGTGCACTCACTCCCTGTTGCAACAGCACCAGAATCACAAATAACTGCTGAACAATCATTGACAGGAAGACACTGGAACTCAACAAAAAAGATACCCCATATCCAAAGACAAAGGAGAAGCCACAATGAGATGGTAGGAAGGGCACAATCACAATAAAATCAACTCCCATAACCACTGGGTGGGTGACACACAAACTGGAGAACAATGGTACCAACAGAAGTCCACTCACTGTAGTGAAGGCTCTGAGCCTGTAAGGTTTCCCATCCTGGGGGTGTGGCAATGGGAGGAGGATTCCTAAAGAATCAGACCTTGAAGGCTAGTGGGATTTGATTGCAGGAGTTTGACAGGACTGGAGGAAACAGAGACTCCACTCATGGAGGGCACACACAAAGTAGTGTGAGCATCAGGATCCAGGGGGAAGGAGCAGTGACCCCACAGGAGAAAGAACCAGACCTACCTGCTAGTGTTGGAGGGTCTCCTGCAGAGATGGGGGGTGGCTGTGGCTCACTGTGGGGACAAGGACACTGGCAGCAGAAGTTCTGGGAGGTACTCCTTGGTGTGAGCCCTCCCACAGTCTGCCATTAGCCCCAACAAAGAGCCTGTAGCCTCCAGTGCTGGGTTGTCTCAGGCCAAACAACCAACCAGGAGGGAACTCAGACCCACCCAGCAGCAGACAAGCAGATGAAAGTTTTACTGAGCCCTGTGCACCAGAGCAACAACAAGCTATACCCACCACCAGTCCCTCCTATCAGGAAGATTGCACAATCCTCTTACATAGGCTCATCCACCAGATGGCAGACAGCAGAAGCAATAAGAACTACAATCCTGCAGCCTGTGGAACAAGAACAACATTCACACAAAGATAGTCAAAACGAAAAGGCAGAGGACTATGTACCAGATTAAGGAACAAGACAAAACCCCAGAAAAACAGCTAAATGAAGTGGTGATAGGCAATCTCACAGAGAAAGATTTCAGAATAATGACAGTGAAGATGATCCACGACCTTGGAAAAAGAATGGAGGCAAAGACCAAGAAGTTGCAAAAAATGTTTAACAAATACATAGAAGAATTAAAGAACAAACAAACAGAGATGAACAATACAAACACTGAAATGAAAAATACACTAGAAGGAATCCATAGCAGAATAACAGAGGCAGAAGAACGGATAAGTGACCTGGAAGACAGAATGGTGGAATTCACTGCTGTGGAACAGAATAAAGAGAAAAGAACGAAAAGAAATGAAGACAGCCTAAGAGACCTCTGGAAGAACATTAAATGCAACATTCGCATTATAGGGGTCCTAGAAGGAGAAGAGAGAGAGAAAGGACCCGAGAAAGTATTTGAAGAGATTATAGTCAAAAACTTCCCTAACATGGGAATGGAAATAGCCACCCAAGTCCAGGAAGTGCAGAGTCCCAGACAGGATAAACCCAAGGAAAAACACGCCGAGACACTTAGTAATCAAATTGACAAAAATTAAAGAAAAAGAAAAATTATTAAAAGCAACAAGGGAAAAGCAACAAATAACATACAAGGAAGCTCCCATAAGGTTAACAGCTGATTTCACAGCAGAAACTCTACAAGCCAGAAGGAAGTGGCATGATATATTTAAAGTGATGAAAGGGAAAAACCTGCAACCAAGATTACTCTTCCCGGCAAGGATCTCATTCAGAATTAAAGAAATCAAAACCTTTACAGACAAGAAAAGCTAAGAGAATTCAGCATCACCAAACCACCTCTACAACAAATGTTAAAGGAACTTCTCTAGGCAGTAAACACAAGAGAAGGAAAAGACCTACAAAAACAAATCCAAAACAATTAAGAAAATGATAATCTGAACATACATGTTGATAATTACCTTAAATGTGAATGGATTAAATGTTCCAACCAAAAGACACAGGCTTGCTGAATGGAGACAAAAACAAGACCCATATATATGCTGTCTACAAGAGACACACTTCAGACCTAGGGACACATCCAGACAAAAAGTGAGGGGATAGAAAAAGATATTCCATGCAAATGGAAATCAAAAGAAAGCTGGAGTAGCAATATTCATATCAGATAAAATAGACTTTAAAATAAGTAATGTTACAAGGGACAAGGAAGGACACTACATAATGATCAAGGGATCAATCCAAGAGGATGAGATAATAATTATAAATATATATGCACCCAACATAGGAGCACCTCAATACATAAGGCAAATGCTAACAGCTATAATAGAGGAAATCGACAGTAACACAATAATAGTGGGGGACTTTAACACCTCACTTACACCATTGGCGAGATCATCCAGACAGAATATTAATAATGAAACACAAGCTTTAAATGACACATTAGACCAGATAGATATAATTGACATTTATAGGACATTCCATCAGAAAACAGCAAATTACACTTTCTTCTCAAGTATACATGGAATATTCTCCAGGATATGTCACATCTTGTGTCACAAATCAAGCATCAGTAAAGTTAAGAAAATTTAAATTATATCAAGCATATTTTCTGACCACATGCTATGAGATTAGAAGTAAATTACAGGGGAAAAAATGTAAAAAACACAAACACATGGAGGCTAAACAATAAGTTACTAAATAACCAAGAGATCACTGAAGTAATCAAAGAGGAAATCAAAAAGTATGTAGAGACAAATGACAATGAAAACAGGACGAGCCAAAACCTATGGGATTCAGCAAAAGCAGTTCTATGAGGGAAGTTTATAGCAATACAAACCTACCTCAAGAAACAAGAAAACACCTCAAACAATCTAACCTCACACCTAAAGGAACTAGGGAAGGAAGAACAAACAAAACCCAAAGTTAGTGGGAGGAAAGATATCATAAAGTTCAGAGCAAAAATAAATGAAATAGAAACAAAGAAAACAATAGCAAAGATCAATAAAACTAAGAGCTGGTTCTTTGAGAAGATAAACCAAATTGGTAAACCTTTAGCCAGATTCATCAAGAAAAAGAGGGAGAAGACTCAAATCAATAAAATTGGAAATGAAAAAGGAGAAATTACAACGGACAACACAGAAACACAAAACATCACAAAAGACTACTACAAGCAGCTCTATACCAATAAAATGGACAACGTGGAAGAAATGGACTAATTCTTAGAAAGGTATAACCTTCCAAGACTGAACCAGGAAGAAATAGAAAATATGAACAGACCAATCACAAGCACTGAAATTGAAACTGTGATTAAAAATCTTCCAACAAACAAAAGCCCAGGACCAGATTGCTTCACAGACGAATTCTGTTCAAATGTTTAGAGAACAGCTAACACCCATATCTCTCAAACTCTTCCAAAGAAGTGCAGAGAAATAACACTCCCAAACTCATTCTATGAGGCCACCATCACGCAGATACCAAAAGCAGAGAAAAATACTACAAAAAAAGAAAATTACAGACCAATATCTCTGATGAATATAGGTGCAAAAATCCTCAGCAGGATACTAGCAAACAGATTCCAACAACACATTAAAAGGATCATACACCATGATCAAGTGGGATTTATCACAGGGATGCAAGGATTCTTCAATATATGAAAATCAATGTGATACACCATATTAACAAATAAAGGAATAAAAACGATATGATCACCTCAATAGATGCAGAAAAAGCTTTCAACCAAATTCTACACCTATTTACGATAAAAACTCTCCAGAAAGTGGGCATAGAAGGAACTACCTCAACATAATACAGTCCATATATGACAAACTCACAGCAAACATCATTCTCAATGGTGAAAAACTGAAAGCATTTCCTCTAAGATCAGGAACAAGACAAGGATGTCCCCTCTTACCACTTCTATTCAACATAGTATTGGAAGTTCTAGCCACAGCAATCAGAGAAGAAAAACAAATAAAAGGAATTCAAATTGGAAAATAAGTAAAACTGTCACTGTTTGCAGATGACATGGTACTATACGTAGATAATCCTAAAGATGCCACCGGAAAACTACTAAAGCTAATCAATGAATTTGGTAAAGTTGCAGGATACAAAAATAAGACACAGAAACCTCTTGCATTCCTATACACTAACAATGAAAGATCAGAAAGAGAAATTAAGGAATCAATCCCATTCACCGTTGCAACAAAAAGAATAAAATACATAGGTATAAACCTACCCAAGGAGGTAAAAAACCTGTACTCAGAAAACTATAAAACACTGATGAAAGAAATCAAAGATGACACAAACAGATGGAGAGATATACCATGTTCTTGGATTGGAAGAATCAATATTGTGAAAATACCTATACTACCCAAATCAATCTACAGATTGAATGCAATCCCTGTCAAATTACCAATGGCAGTTTTTACAGAGCTAGAACAAAATATCTTAAAATTTGTATGGAGACACAAAAGACCCTGAGTAGCTAATGCAATCTTGAGGGGAAAAAAGGAGCTGGAAGAATCAGACTCCCTGACTTCAGACTATACTACAAAGCTACAGTAATTAAGACTATATTGTTCTGGCACAAAAATAGAAATATAGATAAATGGAACAGGATAGAAAGCCCAGAGATAAACCCATGCACCTATGGTTAACTAATCTACGACAAAGGAGATAAGGATATACAATGGAGAAAAGACAGTCTATTCCAAAAGTGATGCTGGGAAAACTGGACAGCTACATGTAAAAGAAGGAAATTAAAACACTCCCTGACACCCTGTAGAAAAATAAACTCAAAATGGATTAAAGACCTAAATATAAGATGGGACAGTATAAAACTCTTAGAGGAAAATATAAGAAGAACACTCTTTGACATAAATCACAGCAAGATCTTTTTTGTCCCACCTCCTAAAGTAATGGAAATAAAAACAAAAAAAAACACACATGACCTCATGAAACTTAAAAGCTTTGGCACAGCAAAGGAAACTATAAACAAGATGAAAAGACAACCCTCAGAATGACAGAAAATATTTGCAAACGAGTCAATGGACAAAGGATTAAACTCCAAAATATATCAACAGCTCATGCATCCCCATATTAAAAAAACAAAACAACCCAGTCAAAAAATGGCAGAAGACCTAAGTAGACATTTATCCAAAGAAGCCATACAGATGGCCAAGAGGCACATGAAAAGCGGCTCAACATCACTAATTATTAGACAAATGAAAATCAAAACTGCAATGAGGTATCACTTCACACCGGTTAGAATGGGCATCATCAGAAAATCTACAAACACCGAATACTGGAGAGGGTGTGGAGAAAAGGGAACCCTCTTGCACTGTTGGTGGGAATGTAAATTGATACAGCCACTAAGGAGAACAGTATGGAGGTTCCTTAAAAAACTAAAAATAGAATTACCATATGACCCAGCAATCCCACTACTGGGCATATACCCAGAGAAAATCATAATTCAAAAAGAGTCATGTACCACAATGTTCATTGCAGCTCTATTTACAATGGCCAGGACACGGAAGAAACCTAAGTGTCCATCGACAGATGAATGGATAAAGAAGATGTGGCACATATATAGAATGGAATATTACTCAGCCATAAAAAGAAACAAAATTG
>NC_041234.1:64021728-64042759 GCF_002837175.3 Physeter macrocephalus | reverse complement strand
CTCCAAAATATATCAACAGCTCATGCATCCCCATATTAAAAAAACAAAACAACCCAGTCAAAAAATGGCAGAAGACCTAAGTAGACATTTATCCAAAGAAGCCATACAGATGGCCAAGAGGCACATGAAAAGCGGCTCAACATCACTAATTATTAGACAAATGAAAATCAAAACTGCAATGAGGTATCACTTCACACCGGTTAGAATGGGCATCATCAGAAAATCTACAAACACCGAATACTGGAGAGGGTGTGGAGAAAAGGGAACCCTCTTGCACTGTTGGTGGGAATGTAAATTGATACAGCCACTAAGGAGAACAGTATGGAGGTTCCTTAAAAAACTAAAAATAGAATTACCATATGACCCAGCAATCCCACTACTGGGCATATACCCAGAGAAAACCATAATGCAAAAAGACACGTGCACCCCAATATTCATTGCAGCACTATTTACAATAGCCAGGCCATGGAAGCAACCTAAGTGTCCATTGACAGATGAATGATAAAGAAGATGTGGCACATATATACAATGGAATATTACTCAGCCATAAAAAGGAATGAAATTGGGTCATTTGTAGAGACGTGGATGGTTCTAGAGACTTTGATGCAGAGTGAAGTAAGTCAGAAAGAGAAAAACAAATATCGTATATTAATCCACATATGTGGAATCTAGAAAAAATGGTACAGATGAACCAATTTGCAAGACAGAAATAGAGACACAGTTGTAGAGAACAAAGGTATAGACACCAAGGGGGGAAAGCAGGGTAGGGGGTGTTAGTGATGGTTGCATGAATTGGGAGCTTGGAATTGACATATATACACAAATATATATAAAACAGGTAACTAATAAGAACCTGCTGTATTTAAAAAATTAAATTTAAAAAATTAAAAAACAAAAAAAGTTTGTTCTGGCATATTTGAAAATGGTTCCTTTTCTTGACACCCTGCAGAAGCAGAAGGAGATATTTTCCAATATTTACTGTTGAGCCAAGTCAAGTTCCTAGAGGTAAATCTCACAATATTTTGGAGGACAATCTATGACTGGGTCCCCTTGGAGTTTTTCACTCTGAGGGTTGTCCATACTGAGCTTCTGGCAATTCATAAATTAGAGTTTAGGTTTTTCTACCCTGTCACTGTTTCTTGAGCCAGTTTCTGCTGGTGAGTCTCTGCTCCAGTACAAAGTGACTCTCTTTATTTGCCTGTCTCTCTACAATCTTAGGGAGAGCAGTTTGTCCTGTGTCCTCCCCCCTCTTACAAATCCAAGAAGAGTTGTTGAGTTTTCAGTCTGTTCAGTTTTTTACTTGTTGTTAGGACAGAATGGTGACTTCCAAGCTCCTTTCATGAGGACCAGAAACCAGAAATCCTACACTTAATTTTTCAGAAAGACCAAGGCTAAGTGAGTGAGCTGTGAAAACATATGTACTATATTCCAGAATCTTCCTCAATTTGCTTATGATTTTTTTCACTTATATATTAGATTTTTATAACTGGATTTCCACAATGTCTCTATTCTTCCCCATAATAACAACTACCACCCATGATATTTATTCCACCATATATATCTTTGCCATCATATAAAGCATCCAAGTGAAGAAAGACAAATAGGTAAACACTATTAAACTATGTGACAGAGAAGATTTGATTTTCTCATTGAAATGTATGATAAGAGCACACTGATATCAAACCTCAGAAATGAAAGACAACAAGAAAAGCAACAAATTTCTGACAATATCATCTCTTGTTTCCTCTGTAACTCAAAGGAAAACTAATATTAGCTCCACTAAGCTAAATGATTAGTAAGACTAAGATAAGACACCAAGCTATCTAAACATGATCTGACAGAGTAGATAATGCAAATGACATCCCCAAAATGATTGGATTAATTTTGACTTAGTATCTTTATTTGAATAGTTCAGAGGAAAAGATAAGGAAACAAATATCTGCTCTAGGGTATGATATATGACATTGAATTATCCAACAGAAAAAGAATAGGGCTGACTCTTAGCATCGAAGTAAAAGAGGGAAAACTGTTAAACCCTACAGAGGAAAATTCTCCAGGAACTTAGAGAGTGGTATAGAGAGGCAGGTAAGGAATTGTCAGAAAGAAATTAGTTTGTGGCAAGTAGTTCTACAAAATGTATTTTGATATCCCTTAGGATTAGTGATTAAGGATTAATTCCTTTCATTCATTCATTTATTCACTTATTCACTCATTCATTTATTCACTTGAGAAATAGTCACAGAAAATGGCTTAATTGTCCCTCGGTGATCACCTGGCATTTACTCTTCTTTGTAACCCTAGCGTGGGGCACAGTGGCTGACCTATACAGGTTTGAGTAAACATCTGAAGGAAATGAGGAACTAAAATATGTGATATACTCACTGTAAGCTAGATTTCAAGGAAAGGTGTTCTAAAACTTTCTTTCATTCAATATTTAACTAACATAGTACCCAATAGAGAAGAGGGAAAAAGGCTAAACATACACTGTTGGCACTATGAGTGCAAGCTTGAATGATTAAACTAGAGATTCATTACTAGTTCTATCTTTATTCTCTTTGTTAATTCCATAACATGCTACACTCTTAGATTCTGCTAGATACATACATCTATTCTCAATTTCAATACCACAACGAAAGTCCATCAAGCTGGAAAATATGAGCCATTAGTCAATTTGTACTTCACAAGATTACAGAGCAACACACCTAGTGAAAATGATCAAGAATAACTTGAAAGAATGAAATTTTTAAATAGTAAAGCCATGCTTATCTAAGACCTGTTTTCTTTAGTGTTGGGCTTATATTTCATAGGTTTTAAGCCTACTACTATATACTGATATGTACAACACCTTTGGTGCATGATTGAAATGAGAAGCTTGGGAAAATTAAACTCTGTAATTGTATGAAATGAGCTTACAGTCATTTTTAAAGTTCAGAGACAATCAATTTAATATGGATATGACTGCCCTGTAAATTCTAAAATAGAAATGTGTTATGACCAATGAGTATATTTCACATGGATCAATTCTGCCTTCAGGTAAGTATGCCTAACTTTATTTTTACTAGAAGCATGAGTATGGTAAAATTGACCTATATAGTATATTCTTTCAATATGAGCACAACTCACAATGTATAATATTTCATCTTAAAGTTAATAAAGAGAAACTTATTTTACTTTCTTTAGTATCAGACCTTATTGGGTAAGACCCAATAATATCTCAACTCAGCTTGGTTTTTGTTTGTTTGCTTGTTGTGTTCTTTATGAAATTAATCTTTCTTCTCACCTAAGTGGGAGTGAAATAGAAAGAAAATTCTAAAAATGAACTGTAAATGGTACAAAAGGAAGAAATACATGTACCTTTGGTTTGATTACATTGTAACTATTAACATCATTCACCACTCTCTCTCTCTCTCTCTCTCACACACACACACACACACACACACACACACACACACACATACACACACACATCAGGAGATTAGTCTCAATGCTAATGTGTAAAATGCATATGAGTCACTTCCATAAGTTTCCATTATGATTTATGTTTAGCATTTATGAAACTGGAAAATAAATTTTTGAGTTTGTAAAGGGTAAAACATCTATCTCTCTACAAATTTAACTAGTTAAAAGTGCAAAATATTGCATTGGAAGTTGTGATGGCTAGTTTTATGTGTTAATATGGCTTGGCTATAGCACTGAGTTATATAATCAGACACTAAACTAGGTATTGCTGTGATGGCTGTTTTGTATGGCATCCAAAATCAGTTGCCTTTAAGTAAAGAAAATTCACCGTCAATAATGTAAGTTATATATATATATATATATATAATTATAAATATATATGTATATTTTATTTTATATATATATACATATATAGTCAGGTATGTGGGGGGTGTACATACACACACACACACACACACACACACATTCATGACAAAATAAGGAGAAATACTCACAACAGTTACTCTTCCAGGCTATGTAACTGGCCACATGGTAAGTATAACTACCTTCATCTACTAGCCATTCTGTACTCCCATGGCCTTCTCCAAGCACCTTAACTGGTCCTGGTTCTTTACCTGGTAGAGTGACCTAAACCTTCATCCTAAAAGATTGGGGCCATTAATAGTCCTGTCTGGACTAGGTTGTTGTGGTTTTCCATTGACCTTAATCACAGGGCATGGTAATAATAATAGACACCCTAAGAGATCTCCTGTATTTCAGACACACTCTTCCTTGCCTCTATTATGGAGTAGTTCAATTTCTTCTTGGTAGTTGGGATCCATCACCCCCAGCAGCACAGTAATTCCCTTCTTTGCTGTTGATTCAGTGGCATGAGGAGCCTAAAGTGGTCAGGCAACTGTCTTAAATTCCAGTTCATTGGAATCATTGTTGTTTCTACTAGTAGAAGCATTTTTCCCTTCACAACAAAAACCTCTAGGACAACAGAACATAAGGTCCTGGAAAAAAGGAAGCAAAATTTTGCTAATGTGTCACTAAAGGATCACAGTGAGTGGTGCCAGTCTTACTTCCACTCCTTGATTCCTGGACCTGTGAATCCTAGCTATTGGAGAAACAACACCATATATTTGATGCTGATTCAGAGCATACACAGCCTTCTGGAGAATATTGCCCGGTACTTCAAGGTATTGGCACCTAGTTGGCACTGTAACTGAATCTTTAAAAGGCCATTCCACCATTGTATCAAGCCAGCAGCTTCAGGATGGTAAAGGACATGGTAACACCAGTGAATTCCACGGGCCTAGTACTACACTTCATTTGTTGTGAAGTGACTTTCTTGATTAGAAACAATGCTGTGGGGCTTCCCTGGTGGCACAGTGGTTAAAAATTTGCCTGCCAATGTAGGGGACACGGGTTTGAGCCCTTGTCCGGGAATATCCCACATGCCACAAAGCAACTAAGCCCATGCGCCACAACTACTGAGCCTGCGCTCTAGAGCCCATGAGCCACAACTACAGAAGACCACGTGACTAGAGTCCGTGCTCTAGGCTTCTCTTGTTGCTCTAGGCAATAAGAGAAGCCACCACAATGAGAAGCCTGCGCACCGCAACGCAGAGTAGCCCCTGCTCTCCACAACAAGAGAAAGCCTGTGCACAGCAACCAAGACCCAATGCAGCCAAAAATAAATTAAAAGAAAAAGAAAAAAGAAACAGTGCTGTGTGTAATACCATGACAGTGGAAGACATTCTGTAAGTCCGTGGATGGCAGTTTTGGAAGAAGCATTATGAGTAGGGAAGGAAAATCCATATTCAGGGTAAGTGTCTGTTCCAGTAAGAACAAAATAATGCCCTTTCCATGATGAAAGGGGTCCAATGTAACCAACCTGCCACCAGTAGTTAATTAATCACGCTGGGGAATGGTGCCATACTGGAGACTCATTGCTGGTTACTGATTCTGGCATTGGATACTCAGTGGTGGCTGTAACCAAGTCAGCCTTGGTGAAGTCCATGTTGCTGAGTCAATGCATAAAAGAAGCCTCTTCCACAGGAAAAGAAGACTCATCAGAATGTAGGAGGAGCTCAATGTCTCCAAGTTCATCAGGGTCTCCCACAAGTCCCAAATCCAACTTTTAGTATCCCATTTCTTCCCAATCAATGTCTTCACATTGACTCTAAACATCCTAAGAGGCTGAGAATTCAATTTGCATTGTAATTCAGAGAGTAGGAGGATGAGATTCTTGGTTTGATTTTCAGCAATCTTTTTCCAGCAGCTATAGGAAATAAGGGTCTCCTTCATGGTACACATAGAAATTATCAGGTCATTTATGCAGTGCTTGAGTTGGGAATTCAAATCCCTGCACTCATCTTTTTCTTTCCCTACTTTGTCCAGCAACATTAGGAGCAACTAGCCAATATCACTTCACTAGTTAGCTTGTCAAAAATGTTCCAAAGTATCATACACACAGTCACTCAGATCCTTACTTCTTGTAAGTGGTTGATTAGGAGTATCTAACGGTGATATTTTGTGTATTTATATTGTCAGATTATGCCATGGTCCATGAGTGTTCTCTTTGCTACTAGAAATAGAGTCATTAGCACATTTAAATATAATCAGATTAGAGAGCCATTTCCAGAAACCCCAGAACCCAATTGAAAAAACCTCATCTTTAAAATTCTGTCTCTCTAGAACCACTCTGGGTGCCAAAATCTGTATTAGTCAGGGTTCTCCTGAGAAACAGAACTAATTGTATACATACAATTATATATATATATATATATATATATATATATATATATATACAATTCTATAATATATATATTATTCTGTTTTTCGTTCTCTGGAGAACCCTGACTCCCTGACTGACAGAGCTTTTGGTACTGGGAAGTGAGGTGCTACTGTAACAATAATGAAATTGTGGAAGTGGCTTTGGAATTGGGTAATTAGAAGCTGGAAGAATTTTGAGGTACACAATTTTTTAAAAAGCCTAAATTGTGTTGAAGAGAACATTGGTAGAAATATGGATGCTAAAGGTGATTCTGGTGAGAGTTCAGAAGGAAATGAAGAGTATGGTAAAGAGAATTTCTATTATCTTAGAGAATACATATATCACCATGAACAGAATGTTGATTGAAATATGGTGTCAAAGGAGTTTCTGGTGAGATTTCAGAAGGAAGTGAGGAGCGTGTTATTGGACACTGGAGGAAAGGAAATCCTCATTTTAATGTGGCAAAAAACTTGGCTTAATTGTGCTCTGCTGTTAGTGGGAAGGTAGAAATTCTAAGTAAGTTCTGAGACATATAGCTGAGATTTCCAAGCAAAGTGTGGAATGTACAGCCTGGTTTCTCCTTGTTCCTTGCTTAGAATAAAGTGTGAGAAGAATGAGATAAACTGAGAACAGAACTGTTAAGCAAAAAGGAACCAGACTTGATTATTTGGAAATTTCTTAGCATGTCCAGATAGCATTTTCTGAGCTAAGTGTGTGACTGCACAAACTTTTCCTGAAGAGATTATGCCTGTGACTCATGGATCCAGTCAACCATCTCAGTAGAAGCCAGGAATAGAGGTGGGTTATCCAGTTCTGTAATGGCATGGATCCCCTTGACATACATGGAAGAACTGACAAGGTTTTTGAGAATGTTATATCAGAAGGAACACTGCAAGCTGTGACTGAAGGAGCCAGAGACAGGATGAAATGCAGAAAGGCTATCAGATTTCAGAGATTCTACTGGTAGAAACAGACTGATAGAAATACTCAAACATGAGCTCTTCTTCAAGAAAAGAATGACTATTAAGGGCAGAGTCATGGGTGCAGAGGCAGAGAAGCTAGAGACAGGAACAGAGGCAGGGCCTGGCAGGGCCTCCTTGGGCCCAAAAGGTAGATTGGGTAAAATAAGTTTATTTTCAGGCCAAAAAAACTAGTGGACTCTTCCCTTCTGGGTTTCAGATTTGCTTGAGACTACTGACTTATTTATTCCTTCCAATGTCTCCCTTTCATAATGGGAATGTCTATCCTATGCTTGTACTATCACTGTATTTGCAAACAGATAACTTGTTTTTTATTTCACAGGTCCACAGATGATGAGAAATTTTGTCCCAAGGTGAATCATACCCAGAGTCTCACCCATACCTGATTTAGTGTGCTTAAATGAGATTTGGAACTTTTTGACTTGATATTTAGATGAGATTTTAGAGTTAATGCCAGAATGGTTTAAGACTGTTGGGGATGTTGGGATGGGATGAGTATATTTTGTATTTTTGTATGAGACAGATGTGAATTTTGGGAGGTAGAGAGCATACTGTACTAGGTTGAACAGTATCCTCCCAAAGTCCATGCCTACCTGGAACCTCAGAATATGATCTTGCTTGGAAATAGAGTATTTGTAGGTGTAATCAAGTTAAATGAGAGTATACTGGACTTGGGTGGGCACTAAACTCAAAGATTGGTGTCCTTATAAGGAGAGAAAGATTTGGACAAACACAAAAACACACACAGGGAAGAAGTCCACATGAAGACTGAGGCAGAGATTGGAGTGATGCAGCCACAAACCAAAGGACAAGGATTGCTGGGACCACTGAAGCAAGGAGGAGGTGAGGATGGGTTCTGCCCTAGAGGTATCAAGAGAGAAAGAGCTCTGCTGACACCAGGATTTCAGACTTCTTGCCTCCAGATCCATAAGAAAATAAATTCCTGTTTTTTTAAGCCAGTTTGTGTAATTTTGTTATAACAGCATAGGAAACTAAAAAAGAAGGTGTAAGTGTATAAAGTACTTCACATTAACAATTTTACTCAAATAACATTTCTTTCAATGGTAAGAATACACACACACATAAATTGATTCTAATTTCAGATTAAGATATATATATATGCATTTACAGATAAATATATAGATACATCTTAATCTAAAATCAGAATCAACTAATCCATACAACATGGCCTTCTATTTCTTTCTTTGTTTCTTGGAAATGTAATAATTGTCAACAAAAGACTTGTCAGTTTCTCATCTTTTCAAAGAGGATTGGAGAATACAAACTTCCTGTGGGTGAGATAAGTTCATCTTACATAAAGCAATAGAGAATGCATCCTAATATAACACACATCATAAAGTATTTAAACAACTACTACAGCATTCAGAATACAAATATGAGCAGTCATTCTTTTCCCTTTTTCCTCCTCCTCTCTCCCATATTATCTGGGTTTACTGAAGTTACAGTTTTAAGACTGGGAAGTGTGACTAGGGAAAGGTGTGTTCCCCCCCACCCCCACCCCCGCCCCTGGCAATTCTTCAAATGTGTCAGTTTCATATGACAGAAAGGCTGTGGCAATGTTCCAGACACAAGGAGACTAAATAGAGACAACAACTAAACGCAATATACTTTATCCTAGGTTGGATTCTGTACTGTAGGGGTTTAAATTTTAAGGCCACTACATGTCAATTGACATAACTGGAATATGGATATTAAAGTATTTTATAGATGTTAAATTTAATGATTATAAATACCAGATAGAGTACTGGTTTCCTTCCTTCCTCCTTTTCCTGTCAGAGGTTTTTCAAAAATTAAAGAGATTTTAGCCCCACAAGGAATTTTTGAAGGCTTTATTTCCTCATAAAAAATGAATTTACCAAAAGTTATGAAACATTACTTTAAAAAGTTAATGGAGGGCTTCCCTGGTGGCGCAGTGGTTGCGCGTCCGCCTGCCGATGCAGGGGAACCGAGTTCACGCCCCGGTCTGGGAGGATCCCACATGCCGCGGAGCGGCTGGGCCCGTGAGCCATGGCCGCTGAGCCTGCGCGTCTGGAGCCTGTGCTCCGCAATGGGAGAGGCCACAACAGAGGGAGGCCCGCATACCACTAAAAAAAAAAAAAAAAAAAAAAAAAAAAGTTAATGGAGTATAATCTGTAAAAATGTTGAGTAGCTTTGTCGTACACCTGAAACTAACATGATGTTGTAAATCAACTATACTTCAATTAAAAAAAAAGTTATAAAAGTATTGTAACGATGTCAAATTTGCTAAAGTTGATCATATAAAAGAATGTCTCTCTTAGGAAATACACAAAGTATCTGGAACTAAAGGCCAGAATGTATGTAACTCACTCAGAAGTGTATGTGCATATGTGTGTGTGTGTGTGTGTGCATACATATATATATATATATATATATATATGAGAGAGAGACAGAGAGAGACAGAGATAGAGGCAGATAATTAATTAATATAAAGCTGATGGGGTAAAATGCTAAGGGATGCTGAATCTGTGTTATTGAGGGTTGGAGAGGAATTCCTTGAACCTCTCTTATTTATTCAGGTAACTCTCATTGGTGGACAGTGGTTGTGGCTCAACTTGCCAGCCCAGAGTGCCGGCGCTGGGTGAGCCCCAGCCCCTCTACCCACCAACTCTCCCCAGACCCCTGTACCCCCGACCCCCCTCCATGCCTCCGCCCCCTTCCACGCTCCCCTACCCCGTCCCTTCCTCCTTCACTTCCCCGCCCCTCCCCCCTCTAACGTAAACCCTGCCCACCCCACCCCCTGCCGACCCTGCGGTACCCGCCCTGGGAGACATCGCGCCACCTCATCAACGTGGCCCCTGTGACCTCACTGAGCGAGTCCCTGCCTGGCAGCCCTGGGCAGGAGCGGCGGTGTCTCCGGGTGGCGGCACTAGCGGTGTCTCCGGGCGGCCATGTTTTGGGGCGGTGCGGCCTCCGGGCTGCATGGCTTCCGGGCTGTGTGGCCTCCAGCTCAGGAGAGCGCCGAGGAGGAAGTGGTGGCCACGAGCTACTAGCGTCCAGTAGCGCATCAGGTATGGTCGAGCCCCCGACTCCCTCCTCAGTCCCACTCTCCCACTCTCCGCCACCATCCGCCTCCCACGACACCCCCCTCGACCCCGCAGCCGGCCTTCAGTCCACCCATCTACCTGCGCCGTCTGTCACCGTTCCTCCCAACCCGTCATCACCGCCGTCGCTTTCTACCTGTCGCCAGGCCCAGCGCCAAGGATTGGCCACGTGTCACAGATGATGGCCTTAAAGCGCATCCACAAGGAGCTCCTCGACCTGTCCCGCGACCCCACCCCCACCCCCTGGCCCAGAGCTCAGCAGGGCTAGTGGGGGATGATATGTTCCACTGGCAAGCGACCATAATGGGGCCCAATGGCAGTCCCTACCAAGGATGAGTCTTCTTCCTAAAGGTCCAATTTCCCTCCGATTACCCATTCAAACCAGCCAAGATGGCATTCACTGCCCAAATTTACCATCCAAACATTAACAGAAATGGAAACATCTGCCTGGACATCCTTAGATCTGAGTGGTTACCAGCACTGACAATTTCCAAAGTATTGTTATCCATTTACTCCCTGTTGTGCGCCCCCAATGCAGATGATTCTTTGGTTCTGGAAGTTGCTAAGATCTACACAAAAGACAGGAGAAGTATGACAGAATTGCTCGGGAATGGACTAAGAAATACGCCACGTAATTTAAAAATAAATGATAATCCCATCACCTTATTAAAGCTGGCAGTTTAATTGGTTATCATCTGTCGGCTTTCTATGAAAGGAGGGCTCCCCATCCTCTGGGCATATGTGGTAACACCTCCTATATATCAGGGTGTATGGAGGCGGTGGAGCAAGTCTGCAGGTGGAGGCAAGGTTGGAGGAGGGATTAGTGAGTGGGGGTAAGGTTGGGGGTTTGGGTGAGCGTGAGACCAGTTTTAATGCAGTTTTAACTAAAAGTTTTCGTTATTGATTTAGCATTAGGAAAGCAAGAACAAGGAGGTGGTGGCTTTAGGATAAGGAGAGCAGTTCCGCCAACCAGAGAGATAATTTTTAATGTGAGTCTTTTAGATCTGACAATGGTGAAGAAAAGCAATGAAGATTACAAAGCTAGTCAGGTATCCACTTTATTCTGAAGAAACTTTGGTGTTGATTTTGACCAAGATTAGTATTAACCAATATCCTTGTAACTGGGCAAGACCCTCCCCCCAGGTCCTCTGCCTGCCTCTTGTCTGCAGAAAAGCCATAGTTTCTCAGGACTCCCCTGAGTCACAAAAGCCTGACTCAAGAATTAATGATTGAAAGGATTGACCATGTAGTGACAAAAGTAGCAGTTGGGCCAGGTGAACTGGTAACAATTTAAACAGTAAATCAGCCATGACAGTCATGGAATCCTTAGTTCCTCCGTGAAATACATAGATAATAGTATCTGAGGCAGACACTGAGTTGTTTTACAGATGCTAAACCCACACCAAATGGAGGAATTTAACTACTTGATGACCATGAGCATGTAGACGCAGACCTAATGGAGCCTGAGGATTGATGTTAACCTCTGTGACACCACCCTGTTACCTCACCATCAACAAATCAGACAATTGTGCACTGATCATACATCCTGCGACTCCCCTCCTTCATCTTGCTTTTATTTTATTTATTTATTTATTATTATTATTTTTTTTTTTTTGCGGTATGCAGGCCTCTCACTGCCATGGCCTCTCCCACTGCAGAGCACAGGCTCCGGACGCGCAGGCTCAGCGGCCATGGCTCATGGGCTCTGCAGCATGTGGGATCCTCCCGGACCGGGGCACGAACCCGTGTTCCCTGCATCGGCAGGCAGACTCTCAACCACTGCGCCAGCAGGAAAGCCCCATCTTGCTTTTAAAAATGCTCTCCTGAGGGCTTCCCTGGTGGCGCAGTGGTTGAGAGTCCGCTTGCTGATGCAGGGGACACGGGTTTGTGCTCCAGTCCGGGAAGATCCCACATGCCACAGAGCGGCTAGGCCTGTGAGCCATGGCTGCTGAGCCTGCGCGTCCGGAGCCTGTGCCACGCAACGGGAGAGGCCACAGCAGTGAGGCCGAAGTACCGCAAAATAAATAAATAAATAAATAAAATAATAAAAATGCTTTTCCGAAACCTACAGGGGAGATCAGGTTTTCTGTGCATTAGCTACCCTAGACTCCTTGTCTGGAGCCTTAAAATAAAGGCTGCACTTTCCTTCTCTGCAACCTGGTGTCAGTAGACTGGCTTTACTGCAAGTAGGAGAACAGCCCCAAGTTTGGTTCGGTAACATCCTCTGTTTTGAGGTCCATATTTAACCGGCAAAATTAAATGGATTTGGAGTTGTTACAAAATACAATGATGAGTTTTATTCCCAGCCTTCTCCACCTCCCACTCCTTCAATCCCTATCTTTGTTGTCACGCGGCCTCTCTCCCACTCTGGATTGTAGGCTGCTTCTCAAGACATACCTATTAGCACTCGTTTGTCTTATGCTTTCTGAAGAACTGTGTATGGTCTAAGGTTTTACTCAGCTTGCAAGCCTACATGTGAGCCAATGGAGGCTGGCAGAATGACACAGACTCTTGGGTTAGAGACAGAACTTAGGGCCCAGCAGGCAGCATGAGCTTCACTGATATCAGTTCCCCTTGCCCCCCAACACTCAACGGGGATATGCGGAGCAGACCAGGAGGGTGCTGCACATACAGTGGGTTTGTGTAACAGCCAAGTTACCCCAAGCTAAGAAAATCCCCAATCTTAGAAAGGGAAATTCTACCAAACCTGACCAACTTTTGCCCCAGAAGGAAATGCAATCTTTATTAACCTGCTCAGGAAACAAATCCATCCTCCATCCTGGAGGGCCCTCTATCTTCCAAGGCTGTTTTCTATACAAATGTCCTTTAAAGGATAGTCTAGGGCAAATACTGTCACAAGATGTGTAGAAACACCATGGAGAATTGCACCCCAACAGTCTTAACTGCTTGGATCTATCTGATTGTAAAGGTAAAAATTAATTTTATGAAAATACTTGTGTGTGCTGAAAAAGATCCAATTTTCCCTTTAGAACTTGTACATTCAGGAATGTCTAACCAGTGAAATACGCAGATTACTTAAAACCTTTAAAAAACACTATAATCTACTCTTTTTAATGGCAGAGAGGGATTATAATTTTAATTAAAAACATGAAAATATTAATGGCTTAATATTTAAAAAAATATTTATCAAAATAAGTCAAAAATATTTATCAAAAATACTAACACCTCACAAAAAAAAAAAAATACTAACACCTCAAATATAAAATTTCCTTTTACCTATACATTCAGGCAGTGATGCCAAATAGGAATGTTCTATATCTGTACTATCTAATATAGTAGCCACTAGCCACTGTAGCTATTGACCACTTGAAGTTTAGTGTGATCAGGCAACTGGATTTTTATTCAATTTTAATCAATTTTAAATTAAAATATTAAATTAATTACATTGAATAGCCATGTACAGCCAGTCACTACTGTATCATGAAAGAAATTGAGAATTTGTTGACATGGGGACATTTTTTCTTTTATCTTTTTTTCCATAATTATTGATTTAAATTCTTTATGATCAGAGATAGCGTGGAGAAAGAATGGGAGTTCGGAGCAAAAACCTGTGTTCTAATCCAGGCTCCACCAATATCTAATTGTGTGACTCTAAATATGTTACCTAACCCCTATGAAGCTTAGTTTCTTCAAATACTAAATCGGAATATTGTCTATAACACTTCCTAGTTTTAAGAATAAGATGATATATGAAAAACACTTAACCTGTACCGTTGAATACACATTCAATAATTGGAGTTGTATTTATTATTTTGCTTCATTATATTTATCCTTTTAGGATAACCTTGTGCTGGGCCGCCATCAAGATGATTTCACAGGTCAAATCTGTACTTCTGATATTCTTAGGATGGCTGGGGGAGAAGGCAAGGGCTAAGAGAATCTGTAAGTTTAATTGGGAATTTGGGAATTCATGAAAGGGTGCATTCACAAGGATGTCTGTCACACAAAATATCCTCCTCCAGCTTTTTTTTAGAAATACACACAAACTTTAGAGTACAAAAAAAAATCAATTTGAAGCCTTGTTAAAAATGCAAATTCCTGAATCTCACCTATAGGAGGGCCCAGTAATCTGCATTTGCAATCATCAAAAATTATTTCTAAGCAGGTGGGAAATGAGCACTCTTTAATAGACCATGTATTTCACTGCATTACTTCAATTATTATTTGTTAACAAAAGAGGGTGAGATTCCGTACTAATGCAGATTGCCAAGATTTAATGTATTTTGACTTAGTTACCAGCATACCTCTTCCCCAAGTGATTTTATTTTTTACATAAAAATATTTTGATTAACTTTGCTCACAATATTCAAACCCATTTATGGTTATAGACATAGCTTAAATACTTCATAGCTTTGCAAATAAGAGAATTTGAGCTATTCA
Source organism: Physeter macrocephalus (assembly GCF_002837175.3). Classification (NCBI taxonomy): domain Eukaryota; kingdom Metazoa; phylum Chordata; class Mammalia; order Artiodactyla; family Physeteridae; genus Physeter; species Physeter macrocephalus. The sequence continues at coordinate 64,028,075 of NC_041234.1, read as the reverse complement.
GCCTCATTACAGATTGCATAAAAGGTGGGAATTAAGTGTACCCTTGGATTCATCAAATAATGAATGCAATAAATCTTTACATCATTTTGAAAATTTCTGAGTGAGCTCTTAAAGAAATATTGCTTTCCACTTAAACTATCATTCTGAGTTCTCTTTATCTAGCACCATTTACTAAAGGAAGTAGCATTTCTTTGCTAAATCTGTGAACATGTAACTCAAGTTATGTTTGGAAGTTCTTCAACAAGATTATTCTAAGAATTTAGACTACAGATTACATTACTATTTTATAAAATTTAAAGGTTCTTGATGGTGGGATAGAACAAATTAACCTTAGATAGTTGAAAGGCAGAACTCTTTGTTACTTACAGTTGCAAACTAGACAAGGCTGCCACACAGGGAGTTGCACCCAGAGACAGGGGACAGGGAACAAGGGGCAACATATGTATGGCAAGCGGGATGGGGTGAGCTAGGTTTCCCAAGTTCCCTGTGGATTGGGTTACCTGAAAAATTTTCCAGGTTCATAGGCCTAAGGGCTGTCCCTGTTGGTGTAGGAGCTTAGTAAACTGCCTGCAAAAGGCAACTGAGAGATTTTAGGCATGACTTCATAACTGTATTAAGACAGCATTTACAAAATACTATATTACATTAACCTTTTCCCTCCTCCCCCTAAAATTTACCTTAGATAACCGTGTGAATGAAGCATTTAGTGTTTCTAGTAAGGGACCAAAAAGAAGCAGGGATTTCCACACTACAGAAAGAAAATTAAATGTTCATTGAGTGTGTCGTATTTGATGAGCATTTTGTGAAGTTCTAATACATGGCTCCTTTGGTCCTATTCAGCTGGAGATACCAAAAACTACCCAATTCTGGCATGGAGATGGGAAGGGAGTACATTGTTAGGTAATTATACCTCCTTTGAACCTTGACAGATGAGTAGGATTTCACAGGTAGATAAGGGACAAAAAGGGCATCATGGATAGAAGGAACATAACACAAAGGTACAAAAGCATTACTAAGTATATGGTAAACAAGAAATAACTTTTTGTTCGTATTCAATATGACAACACCACAAATTATTGGAGAGGCAGGAAGAGGCCTGAATGTGGGTGGTCTTATAGCCTACCTAAAGACAATTACACTTGATCTTTTGAGTGATAAAGAACAATTCAGTAATTTGAACTGGAGAATGATAAGTTCAGATTTGCATGTTAGAAAAATCATTCTAAGGACAGAATAGAAAACAAATTGCAAGAGACGGGTTAAATACAGAGACCAGATCAGAATGTATTTTGAGAATCCAGATGAGAGATGATTAGGGTCTATATGAAAGCAGTGTTACTAAGAATGCAGAAGACAGGACAGACAGGAAAGATTTTTCAAATATAGAAGATTAGGATATTGGTTTCATGGCAGGGTCTAGGGTAAAGTAGGTCAGGCAGGGAAACACAAATATTCTATGTTATCACTTATATGAGAACAAATTAGTGGTTACTAGTATGGAGAGGGAAGGGGGAAGGGGCTAGAGAGAAGTATGGGATGAAGAGATGCAAACTACCAGGTATAAAATAAATAAGCAACAAGGATATATTGTACAGCACAGGGAAAATAGTCATTATTTTGTAATAACTCTAAATGGAGTACAATCTATAAACATTGAATCACTATGTTGTACACCTGAAACTAATACAATATTGTAAATTGGTTATGTTTCAATGAAAATAAGAAAAAAAGAAAAATAATAAAATTATGATAAAACCTTTAAAAATAGGTTATTTAACATGTAAAGTGTTTATTGTTATTTTTGGAAAAATAGTTTTGAAATTTCTGCTTTAATTTTTAATATGTAAATATCAACACATATGAACCACTTAAATAAAATCTGTTTGGGATTGAATTTTAGCAGAATGTAACACTCCAAATATGCCACTTTACCATGTGGAGCTGAAGGCAATCAAGACCCATCAGAGTCAAGAAAAGTTTTTACCTCCTCCTTAACTGCCTAAAAGAAATCAGAAAAGGGAGCTTGTACCAGGAAAAGAGCTATTACAAGAGATAACTTTTTATATCTGAGAAAGTTATCTACATGGCAGGGCAAATATTTATTTACCAAACATTTGCTCTTCTCAACTTCCTGTGAATTGCCTTCCTCTCCTTTGAAGCCCCAGACCACTACCCACTTCTCCTTACTCAGGATGGTATATAAACCTCAATTGTCTGGCTGCCTTTGGTCTCATATCTTTGTGGGACTCCCATAAGTATGCTTTTAAATTTATTTTTCTGCTGTTAATCTGTCTTTTTATTACAGTGTGGTATCAACCAAGAATGCAGAAGGATAGAGGAAAAATTATCCCCAACTGCCCACAGGGTCATTAATAATCTTTAAAAGTGTAAAAGACTCCTGCGACCAAAAGTTTGAAATGCACTGATCTTGAATTAATTCCAAGTTTCTGAACTGGTCAACCAGGAGAATGCTGCCTTTTCCTAAAAAAGTGACACAACACAGTAGCAGGTTTGTGGAGGGTAGATCAGGAGTTCAGTTGAGTTGGATATGTTGAATGAGTTGATTTTTATGTGAGACATTTAGATGACTCCTCTATCAATCAGATTATTGGGTATGGGGTCTAGGCAAAAAGCTTGCGCTGGGCATATAGTTTTGAAAGTCATTGGCATACAGGCTAAAAGTGGAGTTATTAGCATTTATACAATGGTGCTGATGACACTAGGAAAGCTAAGTCTCTCTCATCTCGTAGAGATTTCTCTAACAAGAAAAATGAAGGGGAAATGTGCTGACTTTTAAAAAAGAATTAGCATTAGTTTCCTTATAATACTAGAATACTAACAAGTGACTGCCAGAAGTCATGTCAATGACTGGTTTTCTTTGTTTTCAATTAGCAATTAAAGAACACATTGGTCAGGACTTCCCTGGTGGTCCAGTGGTTAAGACTCTGAGCTTCCACTGCAGGGGGTGAGGGTTAGATCCCTGGTTGGGGAACTAAGATCCCACATGCTGTGAGGCCTAAAAAAATAAAAATCAAGAAAGCATTGGTCTGCTAAGGTATATTATTTGGGTGAAAGAATAACAACTAACATTAAGAAATAAAAGACTCCTTTTAACAATGCAAAATGGAGTTATTCACCATGAGAAGAAAACAAACAAAAATACCAGAGCTACAATTCTCCAACTCTGCTCTTTGAGCATTCTTAAGGATTTCTAAGTCCAATTACTTGAGCTATCAGTTTTGTCCTCAAGATAAACAAAAAAAGGGGCCATGAGCACAGTGCTATTTTAAGTTGGATTAAGTAATAGTTGAATCTTTCAATAGCTGGATTACTTTTATCTAGATCGTACATGGGGTTTGCTTTCTAAAATTAGATATTGAAGATGAACAGTTTCAACAGAGCAACTATAAATTCTATGAACAAGCAAATAAAGTAAATAAATTATTTTCCAACTCATGGCACTTATGATACAGGAGGATATTGAGAAATGGAATATTTCCTGCCATATCAGTAAACAAAGGATGTCACAGTCATCAGCAATTTCAGCCCTCCAATGTGAGCCCTGAGGGAATTCAGGATATAAAACACAGGGCCCCAGGTAGCTGAGGTGCATATCAAAGGAATAATTTCAGTGAGCCCAGACTCTTGCATTTTCCCATACACAGAAAGGTGTATGGTTTTCTTTAATTGACAGTAATCTTTTGATGTTCCTACTACCTGCCTTTTGTTGCAAAACTCCTATACATCCTGGCTCCCCACTTTGCCTCCTCAGAGCAGTTTTCTCAGGGTTACTTGAGATGCTGCCTCCCATGCTTGAAGTCCTAAAAATTCCCACCAAATAAAACATAACTCTCAACTTTTAGGTTGTGAATATTTTTTAAGTCAACAATATGTTACCAAGTCCAAACTAGGGAGATGAGGTGTTGAGGCAAGGAATAGCAACTTTATTTGGAAAGCCAGCAGACCAAGAAGATGGTGGACTGTAACTGAGCAATACCCTATGGGGCCTTCCCCCATAGCCTCTGCTTTAGCTCCTCTCTGAAGTACCTAGATAATAATATTTGATGCAAATTTCCTGAGGTGTTTTGCAGATATGAACCCCCCCCCACACACACACACCAAATGGAAGAACTACTTGATGACTATGAGCACATAGCCCCAGGCCTCCTGGTGCCTAAGGACTGACAAGGTTAACCCCTGTGACACCACGCTGCTGCCTCACCATCAGCCAATCAGAGAATTGTGAACAAGCTGATCATGTACCCTGTGATGCCCTCCCCTTCTCTTGGCCTTTAAAAATGCTTTGTCTAAAGCTTTTGGGGAGCTCAAGGCTTTTCAGGGCATGAGCCACCTTGTCTCCTTGCATGGCCTTGCAATAAACCTTTCTCTGCTCCCAACTCTGATGTTTCAGTTTGTTTGGCCTCACTGTGTGTTGGGAACATGAATGTACATTAAAAATTTTGGCCAGCCAGCCAGGAGCTCGTGTCTGTGGCCGGTCAACCCCAGCCTGGAGCATCAACTTCCCTGAGCCCCCGGCAACTGTTGGAGTCCATTTTGCTCCTGGGATCTTGGAGGGACTGTCCCCGACAGGTGCTGGTCACCCATGGCATGAGGCTGTTTGGAGCCGAGAAATGTCTGGAGCTGCAGTCCACATTTGGTGACACTGGGTGAGTCACTTCAGCTTGTGCAGGCTTGTAATTCTCTCCACTCCATTTGGGCTGCTTCCCTTGTGGGAAGTGAGCCACCTGAGGGGTAAGTCGCTCCAGTGTGCACACCAGGAACATATTCCCTCCTCAGACTGGCTTTTCCTTTATGGGACAAGCCAATTTGTTTGATTGGGGCACCTTGTTGGAGATGGGAATTGTTGTTGGGCTCTCCCCGACTTGGAAACTGGTTCATTTGGAAGAGCCCGGCTTGGCTCCACTGGGGAGTGAAAGGGGAATTCTAGACTACACCTCTTCTGAATTTCTGTCTGTGTGACTGTAACTTAGTTGTTGTTTGTGTTTTTGTGTGTATCGTTTTGGGGTGAGCCACTCATGGTCCATTCTTTTTCAGGAGGCAGGCCTCTCTGGAGCCTGTCTGGGAATGGAGGTGGAATGTCTGGGTTATGCCTTGTCTGATTCTTTGTTTGTGGGACCATGTGTTTGTTGTTTCTATGTGTGTTAGTACTTGCATTGGCCAGTTTTGGTCAATAACGGGGCTGATGTGTGATGACACCAGGGTATCCTTCCCTATTGCCTTGGTTTTGCCTGTGGCAGAACATTGGTTAGGACTTTCTTCCTTTTAGGGGCTAGGGAACTGTGAATGTGACAGACTGATTTGAATAGCTGTTTGCTTGATATTTGATAACACCGACCATGAATAATTAAGTATGGAGTAAGACTTGCCATAAATACCGAACAGACTGAAATTACCATCTGCAAAATGTTTTCCTGTGAGAGTGCATTATGAAGTTAAATTTATTCCGTAAAACTCTGTCAACTAGTAATTAATGTAACTAAAGTAGAAAATTTTTGTGGAATCAAAAATTGCTTTTAGAGACTGCAGGCAAGATGGCGGAATAGTAAGACGCGGAGATCACCTTCCTCCTCACAGATACATCAGAAATACAGCTACACGTGGAACTTCTCCTATAGAACACCCACCGAACGCTGGCAGAAGACCTCAGACCTCACAAAAGGCAAGAAACCCCCCACCTACCTGGGTAGGCAAAAGAAAAAAGAATAAACAGAGACAAAGAATAGGGACGGGACCTGCACCAGTGGGAGAGAGCAGTGAAGGAGGAAACGTTCCCACACACTACAAGCCCCTACGAGGGCGGAGACTGTGGGTGGCGGAGGGGGAAGCTCCGGAGCCTCGGAGGAGAGCGCAGCAGCGGGGTGCGGAGGGCAAAGCGGAGAGATTCCCGCACAGAGGATCGGTGCCGACCAGCACTCACCAGCCCGAGAGGCTTGTCTGCTCACCCGCCGGGGCGGGCGGGGGCTGGGAGCTGAGCCTCGGGCTTCGGTCGGATTCCAGGGAAAGGTCTGGAGTTGGCAGAGTGAAAACAGCCTGAAGGGGCTAGTGCGCCACGGCTGGCCGGGAGGGAGTCCGGTTGAAGTCTGGAGCTGCCGAAGAGGCAAGAGACCTTTTCTTCCCTCTTTGCTTCCTGGTGCATGAGGAAGGGGTTTAAGCGCGCCACTTAAAGGAGTTCCAGAAACTGGCGCAGAGCTGCCGAAGAGACAAGAGACTTTTTTTTTGCCTCTTTGTCTCCTGGTGCGAGAGGAGAGGGGATTAAGCGCACCGCGTAAAGGAGCTCCAGAAACGGGCGCGGAGCTGCCGAAGAGACAGTAGGAGCAGAGACGGGC
>NC_041234.1:64021125-64021565 GCF_002837175.3 Physeter macrocephalus | reverse complement strand
AGCAGCGGATTAAATCTCCACAATCAACTTGAAGTGCCCTGCATCTGTGGAAAACCTGAATAGACAGCGAAATATCCCAAGTTGAGGAGGTGGACTTTGGGAGCAAGATATACTATTATTTTCCCCTTTTTTCTTTTTGTGAGTGTGTATGTGTGTGCTGCTGTGTGAGATTTTGTCTGTATAGCTTTGTTTCTACCATTTGTCCTAGGGTTAGTCCAACCCATTTTTTTTGTTTGTTTTATCTTTTTTCTTTTTTTTAATAGAAATTTTTCTTCTTAATAATTATTATTATTTTTTATTTTTTTATTTTAATAACTATATTTTATCCTACTTTATTTTGTCTTCTCCCTTTCTTTCTTCCTTTCTTCCTTCCTTTCTTCCCTCCTTCCCTCCTTTCTTCCTTCCTTCCTCCCTTCTTTCCTCCCTTCCTTCCTCCCTTC
>NC_041234.1:64017160-64019300 GCF_002837175.3 Physeter macrocephalus | reverse complement strand
AAATGGTAATAGGAACATACATATTGATAATTACCTTAAATGTAAATGGATTAAATGCTCCCACCAAAAGACACAGACTGGCTGAATGGATACAAAAACGAGACCCATATATATGCTGTCTACAAGAGACCCACTTCAGACCTAGGGACACATACAGACTGAAAGTGAGGGGATGGAAAAAGATATTCCATGCAAATGGAAATCAGAAGAAAGCTGGAGTAGCAATTCTCATATCAGACAAAATAGACTTTAAAGTAAAAACTATAACAAGAGACAAAGAAGGACACTATATAATGATCAAGGGTTCGATCCATGAAGAAGATATAACAATTGTAAATATTTATGCACCCAACATAGGAGCACCTCAATACATAAGGCAAATACTAACAGCCATAAAAGGGGAAATCGACAGTAACACAATCATAGTAGGGGACTTTAACACCCCACTTTCACCAATGGACAGATCATCCAAAATGAAAATAAATAAGGAAACACAAGCTTTAAATGATACATTACACAAGATGGACTTAATTGATATTTATAGGACATTCCATCCAAAAACAACAGAATACACATTTTTCTCAAGTGCTCATGGAACATTCTCCAGGATAGATCATATATTGGGTCAAACATCTAGCCTTGGCAAATTTAAGAAAATTGAAATCATATCAAGTATCTTTTCTGACCACAACGCTATGAGACTAGATATCAATTACAGGAAAAGATGTGTAAAAAATACAAACACATGGAGGCTAAACAATACACTACTTAATAACGAAGTGATCACTGAAGAAATCAAAGAGGAAATCAAAAAATACTTAGAAAAAAATGACAATGGAGACACGACGACCCAAAACCTATGGGATGCAGCAAAAGCAGTTCTAAGAGGGAAGTTTATAGCAATACAATTCTACCTTAAAAAACAGGAAACATCTCGTATAAACAACCTAACTTTGCACATAAAGCAACTAGAGAAAGAAGAACAAAAAAACCCCAAATTTAGCAGAAGGAAAGAAATCATAAAGATCAGATCAGAAATAAATGAAAAAGAAATGAAGGAAACAATAGCAAAGATCAATAAAACTAAAAGCTGGTTCTTTGAGAAGATAAATAAAATTGATAAACCATTAGCCAGACTCATCAAGAATAAAAGGGAGAAGACTCAAATCAATAGAATTAGAAATGAAAAAGGAGATGTAACAACTGACACTGCAGAAATACAAAAGATTATTAGAGATTACTACAAGCAACTGTATGCCAATAAAATGGACAACCTGGAAGAAATGGACAAATTCTTAGAAATGCACAAGCTGCCGAGACTGAACCAGGAAGAAATAGAAAATATGAACAGACCAATCACAAGCACTGAAATTGAAACTGTGATTAAAAATCTTCCAACAAACAAAAGCCCAGGACCAGACGGCTTCACAGGCGAATTCTATCAAACATTTAGAGAAGAGCTAACACCTATCCTTCTCAAACTCTTCCAAAAGATAACAGAGGGAGGGACACTCCCAAACTCATTCTATGAGGCCACCATCACCCTGATACCAAAACCAGACAAAGACGTCACAAAGAAAGAAAACTACAGGCCAATATCACTGATGAACATAGATGCAAAAATCCTCAACAAAATACTAGCAAACAGAATCCAACAGCACATTAAAAGGATCATACACCATGATCAAGTGGGGTTTATCCCAGGAATGCAAGGATTCTTCAATATACACAAATCAAACAACGTGATACACCATAGCAACAAACTGAAGGAGAAAAACCATATGATCATCTCAATAGATGCAGAGAAAGCTTTTGACAAAATTCAACACCCATTTATGATAAAAACCCTGCAGAAAGTAGGCATAGAGGGAACTTTCCTCAACATAATAAAGGCCATATATGACAAAAACACAGCCAGCATTGTTCTCAATGGTGAAAAACTGAAACCATTTCCACTAAGATCAGGAACAAGACAAGGTTGCCCACTCTCACCACTCTTATTCAACATAGTTTTGGAAGTACTAGACACAGCAATCAGAGAAGAAAAAGAAATAAAAGGAATCCAAATAGGAAAAGAAGAAGTAAAGCTGTCACTGTTTGCAGATGACATGATACTATACATAGAGAATACTAAAGATGC
>NC_041234.1:64003133-64015881 GCF_002837175.3 Physeter macrocephalus | reverse complement strand
TATGCTAACACATATATATGGAATCTAAGAAAAAAAATGTTATGAAGAGATTAGTGGTAGGACGGGAATAAAACACAGACCTACTAGAGCATGGACTTGAGGACATGGGGAGGGGGAAGGGTAAGCTGTGACGAAGTGAGAGAGTGGCAGGGACATATATGCACTACCAAATGTAAATTAGATAGCTAGTGGGAAGCTGCCGCATAGCACAGGGGGATCACCTCTGTGCTTTGTGACCACCGAGTGGGGTGGGAGGGAGGGAGACGCAAGAGGGAAGGGATATGGGAACATATGTATATGTATAACTGATTCACTTTGTTGTAAAGGAGAAACTAACACACTATTGTAAAACAGTTATACTCCAATAAAGATGTTAAAAAAAAAAAAAAAGTATGGATTATCAGAGCTCTGTTCCATCTTATCGTCCCCTGGGGTGCTTTTGCAAAACTAAGAGATCTTTAGCTATGTTCCCTAAATGAAAGAAAATGCTTCAATACTCCCTGAGATCTGGCCGGCAAAGGCCCCTAATGGCATGGCTACTATGTCAAAGTGGGTCTTTTGCAATTGCTGTTATCTTGGGGGTAGGTGAATGGGTGTCTCCATACCTGAGTCCGAATCCCTTTTTCTCTTCCTGGTTTTGCTGGAAAAGGGACATGCAAATGTGAGTGGATGATATGTATGTATTTGTTTGTTTAAACTGAGGTGGATATTTGGGGACTGAGAAAAAGGAAAGTTCCCTGAAACTAGCCTGTGATGGCTGGGTTTTGTATAAATAGTTAGAAGAGGAATTTGTATTTCTCTTCCTGTGCCTTTGAGATATAAATGATCTACCTGGGCTCTCTGGAGCTGCTCTAATCAATCTGTGTTGCTTGGAACTGAAGAAAAAAGGGGGTGCAAGAATAACATTCAAAACTGCTGGGAATGTTCCCTCAGCCAAACTTTAATTCATAAGTTTCATTAGGGTATGAAGAAACTTACAGTCAAATCTATTAATTATAAAAAGGTGAAAGAGGTGCAACAGGGCCAGCACAAAAATCCTTCAGTCATCCCAGGGAGACTAGTGGTCACTTTAAGAAGTATACAAACGTGGATCCCTCCTCCCCCAAGGGACAGGCCCTTTTGGCTATGCATTTCATAGCCCAGTCTACCCAGACATCAGGTGCAAAATTCAGAAGGCAACTGCTGGTCCTCAGACTCCAATGAACGATTTGTTTCAATTGGCTTATTTGGTTTTCAATAATAGGGATATGGTTGAAAAGGCTGAATGCACCCAGAGAAATATTTAAAAGGCCCATGATGGCAATGGCATTGACACCTCAGATACCAACAAAGGGGAAACAAAATTATCCAAGGAGAAACTTACCTGTATCTTTGAGATGCAAATGTCCTATTTGGTCTTCTCAGGAACCCTCATCTCTTCCATCCTTTTAAAATGCAAATTTTGAAAAGAGGGTAAAGTAATTTAGAAATTGACTTGCCAAGGGTAAAGAGAAATCGTAAGTGTTTTTTCTGCAAATATTTAGCCATCTAGACAAGTGAGCTTGATTTGTTCCATCTGCCAGAAACTTAATTTTAATCCAACCTCTTTTGTAAACTAATGGGTTTTACATTGCTGTACCTGACTCAGGGCTGAAATTTTGAAATGAAAACTATGCGGTCTCTCTGTTTGTGTGTTTGTCTGTGTCTTTGTCTTTGGATAACATTGCTGAGGTAAATCTATAAATGAGAACTATTTAATTGGCTTAAAGAAAAGTAAGCACTTACAAATCAAACAATTCTACATACAAGAAAAATTAAGCTAATGAGTTTTAGGTTCACGTGAACTGGGAAATATTTAGTATTAAATTAATACCTGGCATTAATGTTTAAGTTTGTTGATATAATTAATATATATGTGTCTTTAGAATCATCACCAGTAAGTATAATACTTTCACTGCACCTAGGTTTAATAGAAGTTAAATGAAATCTTATTACACCTGTTGCAAATTTTCAGCAAGAAAAATAACTTGATATGATGAAACTTTAAAGTAAATGTAAACGAGAGAAGAGCCTTTAGGTTAACTCTATAGGAATAATTATGTTCTGAAAAATTATCTAAAATAGTCTCTCCAGATTTTGGTAACTATTACTTGCCTCTTAGTTTTCACTAGAAATTAAGGTTTTAAGTTTTGGGGATTCTAATTTAGATATGTAATTAAAGCTACTAAAAGTAATAAAGCATTTCACTATCCAGTAGGAAAGTGGGATATATATTTTGAGTAAAAAATGGAGTTTTATGCTTGGTCAGGCTGAGATTAGATTACACTTAATTGGGAAAATGAATTTTGTTATTAAAAGTAGAGTGGTGCAGGACCAGACTTGGTTCCTCTTTGTTAAGAGAACAAGTTTACTTAGAATGCTGCTTCTGATAACACATTGTGTGAACTATCGTGCATTTAACTGATCGGAATTTGTTCTTAAATATTCTATCTGACCAAATTTTTTAAAAAAACTAAACTTTCTGATATTTTGACGACCTTCCTATCAAATCCTAGGTAAAGTTCCTTTGACTTCAGCTAGCATTGGGATGCTTCAGAGGGTCCCTGAGGCACCTCAGAAAAAAAAAAAAAAATATATATATATATATATATATATAAAGGACTAGAATTGGTTGGTATGCTAAATTACACAGAAAGCACTGTCAAATGAGTGATAAGCCTCCTCAGATTATACAGTATGAATAAGTGTTATTAATATAGACATTGTATAAATCATATAAAGTTTCTGAAATTTGTATATATCCTGGTAAAATGTTATAATTTTAGTTATCTTAAAATATTGCATGTCACAACAGCTTACATAAGCATCTTTGACAGGAAGAATGGTAATCAGATTTTTAACCTTGCCTTTTTAAGACTTTTATCATTCATAGGCAGCTAAGCTGATGCTTTACAAAACGGCCACATCTTCAAGAAGAGTCATTAAAAGGGGGTTTTGACAAAAACAGGTTTCTGATAACTTTTAAATCATACTGGTGAACTAGGTAAGATATTTTCAAAGTGTAATGGAAAATCTGATTTCATAAAACTGTTAGTGAAAAGGATTAATTATATAGGACTGAGTAAACTGATGAATATGGTTGTAATTTTTGATACTGCCTGAAATATTACTGGCTTTTAATCTGTGTTTATCCAGATGTAAGGAAATCTCTCCCCCTAAGTATAGTTATGACACAGTGAGAAAGTTAAAATTAATAGGTAGGTCCAATTACAAATTAGATAACAAGGCTAAGAGGTTTAATATTCCCTGCCCAAGGCTGATCAATTCCATTCCACAATCACCCTTCATTGCTCCCATACAGCAGGAAGTAGCTAAGAGCGGTTGTTGCACCTTTCCCCAAAAGACTGTGGAATGGACATTGACAGTCAGGAATAGTAATAGGGAAGAGCAAATCTGACTCCCTATTAGACCTCTTTCTTTTACTTTAATCTTTGTATTCTATTGCTTTTGCTACAAGTTCATCAATACAGGGACATTGCCTATAGCTTAAAGTATACATAATGGCCCTTCTCAGGGAACCCTGTCCCCACACTTGAATATTACACTAGAATACTTTGTTCAGCTCACTGGGAATATCTTGACCCAGCCTACCTGTGAATGGCTGCAGGAAAGAAGAAAGTAACATATCTCCTCCTGAGTCTGGGTGAAACCAGGAGATATTTGCAACAACTTATAACCTATATTGCCTCTTTTGTTGTTTCTTTCATTAACAAATCTGTGACTGAGGCTCTGATATAATATATAGTTCCATATACGATCAGTGATTTTAATAGTGAAACTCTAGGTATGAGAAGAAGCAACAAGAGGGAATATTTTCCTGGAACATAAGAGGCTAGTAAGACAGGAGGTACTGAGACTTTTGGCACTATGGCCTAGTCCAGTGATAACACATTGAGTGGCCAACCAGTGAAATCTTTGCCAGACCTGAGAATGAGCACTCCTAGCACTGTGGGACAAAATGGTCATGAAGAGCCCCCAAAACCATGATCAAATTTATGACCAGGAAGGGATCAGCTGGAAATTGACACTTGCCATCTACCTCTCCACTGCAGCTGCTGACCATCAACACCCCCTAAAAGTACGTCAGGGTGGAGATCAGGAATGAGGCACTCTGTGCTCTGGAAAAAGCTGGCAGATCAGGCCTTAGATGTTTTCAGATTTTATAAGCCCAAATTCTTGCATCTTCTTATATTTAGAAAAGCATTAAAATCACTAATGGTGACATCTGCTTTGGCCATTGAGGAGAGAAATGCATTTGGAAGTAAAAATGGAGTAGCTGTGTCAGACTCAGAAGCCACCAGCCATTCTCAAAGCAGTGTCTACTGGAATAATTATAACCAAGAGGAACACTATGGGTCACTCTGTCAAGTTTATGATTAACCTCTCTATCTGAACCTTTACTCCTTTTCTTGATCAAAACTTGTTCTCCTGGGGTGGGGGGGGGACCTTCAATATGGCAGAGGAGTAAGACATTGAGATCACTTCCCTCCTCTCAAATACATCAAAAATACATCTACGTGTGGAACAACTACACAACACCTACTGAACGCTGGCAGAAGACCTCGGACTTCCCAAAAGGCAAGAAACTCCCCCACGTATCAGGGTAGGGCAAAAGAAAAAAGGAAAAACAGAGACAAAAGAATAGTGATAGGACCTGCACGACTGGGAAGGAGCTGGAAAGGAGGAAGGAGCTGGGGTGGATGGGGGCTAGGAGTTGTGGCTCTGGCTTCAGAGTTCAGATCCCAGAGAGAGGACTGGGGTTGGCTGCATGAAGACAGCTTGAAGTGGGCTAGTGCATGACACCTAGCTGGGAGGGAGTCCAGGAAAAAGTCTGGAACTGCCTAAGAGGCAAGAGACCATTGTTTTGGGGTGCATGAGGAGAGGAGATTCAGAGCAGTGCCTAAACAAGCTCCAGAGATGGGTGTGAGACACAGCTATCAGCGCAAACACCAGAGACAGCCATGAAATGCTAAGGCTGTTGCAGCAGCAATGAAGAAGCCTGTGTGCAAGCACAGGTCACTATCCACACCTCCACTCCCAGGAGCATCCCCCGTGGCATCCTGCCACTGCCAGGGTCCCATGATCCAGGGACAACTTCCCCAGGACGACACATGGCACGCCTCATTCTGTTGCAGTGTCATGCTGGGCTCTGCCGGCACAGGCTCGCTCTGCATTCCATACCCCTCCCTTCCCCCAGCCTGAGTGAGCCAGAGCCCCATAATCACCTGCTACATTAACCCTATACTGTCTAGGTGGGGAAGAGATGCCCTCAAGCGACCTACATGCAGTGGTGGGGCTAAATCCAAAGATGAACCCCTGGAGCTGTGCAAACAAAGAAGAGAAAAGGAAATTTCTCCCAGCACCCTCAGGAACAGAGGTTTAAATCTCCACATCACCTTGATGTACCCTGCATCTCTAGAATACCAGAATAGACAATGAATCATCCCAAAATTGAGGTGGTGGACTTTGGGAGCAACTGTAAACTTGGGGTTTGCTTTCTGCATCTAATTTGTTTCTGATTTTCTGCTTATTTTAGTTTAGTATTTAAAGGCTATTATCGTTGGTCGACTTGTTTATTGATTTGGTTGCTCTCTTCCTTTTTTTTAATATATATATATATTTTTTTCCTTTTCCTTTTTCTTTTTTTGTAACTGTGTATGCTTGCTTCTTTGTGTGATGTTGTCTGTATAGATTTGCTTTTACAATTTGTCCTAGTGTTCTGTCTGTCCTTTTTTTTTTTTAGTATAGTTTTTAGCACTTGTTATCATTGGTGGATTTGTTTTTTGGTTTGGTTGCTCTCTCTTTCTTTTCTTTTATTTTTTATTTATTTTTTAATATTTATTTTTTATTTTAAAAACTTTATGTTATTTTACTTTTTTTCTTTCTTTCTTTCTTTTTTTTTCTCCCTTTTATTCGAAGCCTTGTGGCTGACTGGGTCTTGGTGCTCCAGCCAGGTGTCAGGCAAGAGCCACTGTGGTGGGAGAACCAAGTTCAGGACATTGGTCTACCAGAGACCTCCCAGCTCCACAAAATATCAACTGGCCAAAGCTCTCCCAGAGATCTCCATCTCAACGCTAAGATCCAGCTCCACTCAATGATGGGCAAGTTACAGTGCTGGACAGCCCATGCCAAACAAATAGCAAGACAAGAACAAAATCCCACCCACTAGCAGAGAGGCTGCCTAAAATCATAAGAAGTTCACAGACACTCCAAAACACACCACCAGACAAGGTCCTGCCCACCAGAAAGACAAGATCCAGCCTCATCCACCAGAACACGGGAACCAGTCCCCTCCACCAGGAAGCCTACACAAACCACTGAACCAACCTTACCTACGGGGGGCAGACACCAAAAACAAGAGGAACTACGAACCTGCAGCCTGTGAAAAGGAGACCCCAAACACAGTAAGCTAAGCAAAATGAGAAGACAAAGAAATACACAAAACATGAAGGAGCAAGGTAAAAACCCACCAGACCAAACAAATGAAGAGGAAATAGGCAGTCAACCTGAAAAGGAATTCAGAGTAATGATAGCAAAGATGATCCAAAATCTTGGAAATAAAATGGGGAAAATACAAGAAACGTTTAACAAGGACCTTGGAGAACTAAAGAGCAAACAAACAATGATGAGCACAATAAATGAAATTAAAAAT
The DNA here is from genome assembly GCF_002837175.3 of Physeter macrocephalus. Classification (NCBI taxonomy): domain Eukaryota; kingdom Metazoa; phylum Chordata; class Mammalia; order Artiodactyla; family Physeteridae; genus Physeter; species Physeter macrocephalus. Next base: position 64,009,190 of record NC_041234.1, on the reverse strand, counting down.
TCTCTAGAAGGAATCAACAGAAGAATCACTGAGGTGGAAGAATGGATAAGTGACCTGGAAGATAAAAGAGTGGAAATAACTACTGCAGAGCAGAAGAAAAAAGGATGAAAAGAATTGAGGACAACCTCAGAGACTTCTGGGGCAACATTAAACGCATGAACATTCAAACTATAGGGGTCCCAGAAGAAGAAGAGGGAAAAAAAGGGACTGAGAAATATTTGAAGAGATTATAGTTGAAAACTTCCCTAATATGGGAAAGGAAATAGTCAATCAAGTCCAGGAAGTACAGAGAGTCCCATACAGGATAAATCAAAGGAGAAACGGGCCAAGACACATATGAATCAAACTATCAAAAATTAAATACAAAGAAAAAATATTAAAAGCAGCAAGGGAAAAGCAACAAGTAGCATACAAGGGAATCCTCATAAGGTTAACAGCTGATCTTACAGCAGAAACACGGCAAGCCAGAAGGGAGTGGTGGGACATATTTAAAGTGATGAAAGGGAAAAACCTACAACCAAGATTACCCTACCCAGCAAGGATCTCATTCAGATTCAACAGAGAAATTAAAACCTTTACAGACAAGCAAAAGCTAAGAGAATTCAGCAGCACCAAACCAAACCAGCTTTACAACAAATGCTAAAGGAAATTCTTGGCAGAACAAAATATTTTACAATTTGTATGGAAACACAAAAGATCCCAAATAGCTAAAGCAATCTTGAGAAAGAAAAATGGAGCTAGAAGAATCAGGCTCCCAGACTTCAAACTGTACTACAAAGCTACAGTAATCAAGACAGTATGGTACTGGCACAAAAACAGAAATATATATCAGTGGAACAGGATAGAAAGCCCTGAGACAAACCCACGCACCTATTGTCCCATTATATTTGATAAAGTAGGCAAGAATATACAATGGAGAAAAGACAGCCTCTTCAATAAGTGGTGCTGGGAAAAATGGACAGCTACATGGAAAAGAAGGAAATTAGAACACTTCCTAACCCCACACACAAAAGTAAACTCAAAATCTATTAAAGACCTAAATGTAAGGCCAGACACTATAAAACTCTTAGATGAAAACATATGCAGAACACTCTATGACATAAATCACAGCAAGATGGTTTTTGACCCACTTCTTAGAGTAATGGAAATAAAAAGAAAAATAAACAAGTGGGATCTAATTAAACTTAAAAGCTTTTGCACAGCAAAGGAAACTATAAACATGATGAAAAGACAACCCTCAGAATGGGAGAAAATATTTTCAAATGAAGTAACTGACAAAAGATTAATCTCTAAATTATACAAGCTGCTCATACAGTTCAATATCAAAAAAACAAACAACCAATCCAAAACTGGGCAGAAGACCTAAATAGATATTTCTCCAGAAAAGATATACAGATTGCCAACAAACACGTGAAAGCATGCTCAAAATCACTAATCGTTAGAGAAATGCAAATCAGAACGACAATGAGGTATCACCTCACACCAGTCAGCATGGCCATCATAAAAAAAAAAAAAAAAAACCTACAAGCAATAAATGCTGGAGAGGGTGTGGAGAAAAGGGAACCCTCTTGCACTGTTGGTGGGAATATAAATTGATACCCCCACTATGGTCAACAGTATAGAGGTTACTTGAAAAACTAAAAATAGTACTACCATATGACCCAGCAATCTCACTACTGGGCATATATCCTGAGAAAAGCATAATTCAAAGAGTCATGTACCACAATGTTCATTGCAGCTCTATTTACAATAGGCAGGACATGGAAGCAACCTAAGTGTCCGTAGACAGATGAATGGATAAAGAAGATGTGGCACATATATACAATGGAATGTTACTCAGCCAGAAAAAGAAACGAAATTGAGTCATTTGCAATGAGGTGGATGACCCAGAGTCTGTCATACAGAGTGAAGTAAGTCAGAAAGAGAAAAATTAATACCGTATGTTAACACATATATATGGAATCTAAAAAAAAAAAAAACAACAAACAAAAAAAATGGTTCTGAAGAAACTAGAGGCAGGACAGGAATAAAGACGAAGACAGAGAATGGACTTGAGGACACAGGGAGGAGGTAGGGTAAGCTGGGATGAAGTGAGAGAGTGCCATGGACATATATACACTACCAAATGTAAAATAGATAGCTAGTGGGATGCAGCTGCATAGCACAGGGAAATCAGCTCATGCTTTGTGACCACCAGAGGGGTGGGATAGGGAGGGTGGGAGGGAGATGCAAGAGGGAGGGGATATGGGAATATATGTATACATATAGCTGTTTCACTTTATTATACAGCAGAAACTAACAGAACATTGTTAAGCAATTATACCCCAATAAAGATATTTTTTAAAAAAATGTTCTCCTCATGTTTGAGCAGTGACAAAGAAAAGGGGGGAATTGTTACCGAACAGGACCCTATGCGGCCTTCCCAGGACAGGCCTTCCTCCATATCCTGTGCTTTAGCTCCTCTCTGAAGTACCTAGATAATATTTGATGCAAATTTCCTGCGTTGTTTTGCAGATGTGAATCCCCCTCCCCGCCACACACAGACACACACACCAAATGGAAGAACTACTTGATGACTATGAGCACATAGCCCCTGGCTTCCTGGAGCCTAAGGACTGACAAAGTTAGCTCCAGTGACACTACCCTGCTGCCTCACCATCAGCCAATCAGAGAACTGTGCACAAGCTGATCAGGTACCCTGTGATGCTCCCCCCACCCCCGGGCTTTAAAAATGCTTTGCTGAAACCTTTTGGGGAGCTTGAGGCTTTTCAGGGTATGAGCCACCTCGTCTGCTTGCAATAAACCTTTCTCTGCCCCAAAGTCCGATGTTTCAGTTTGTTTGGCCTCACTGTGAGTCGAGCACACAAGATTGGGTTAACAGCCTAGGGTCCCCAAAATACCATCTTACAAAATATCGCCTTATCAGGGTCTGGATGCCAGTTCCTTTTATAGAACAGAGTGGGAGGAGGTGAAGAAGTAAAGTAAAAAGGCTATTTATCTTGCAAAACATCTCCTCCCATGGCTTGCCTCAGGGCAGGAATGTGTTAATTTCTTCTTTTCTGCAGCCATTCCCAGGTGGGCGGGGTCAGAATGTCTCTCTGTGAGCTGAACAAAAGCACTTTAGTTTAACAGTCAGGCAGAGGGGCAGAGTTCTCTGTGGCAGGCCATTATGTGTGCTTACAGCTATAGACAGTGAATATAATAACAAAAATAATGAAAAGCAAAGGTTAAAGGAAAAGAAACAGATCCAACATGGAGTCAGAACTGGCTCTTTCATGTTACAAATATTAATAAAGATTTTCCAGATATCTCATTAAAGTTCCAGGGTAAGATACCCTTCAGACCCCTAATTCTTTCATGAATTCTTAGCTCAATAAAACTTTTGCAATTTAAACTGTTCTAGGGCAGTGGCTTTCAAACTTCTGTGACAATAACCCACAATAAGAAACATTGTTCATCATGACCAATTACATATATGTGTATATATGTATTAATGTGCTAGTTGTGACCCACTAAAAAGATTTCCTGACCTACTAATTGATAATGGAGAAACAATTCTCCATGTTATCTCATGTTTCCATGAGTGTAGGCATTGTCAGTCCATTTGATTGCTATAACAAAATACCATAAATTGGGTGGCTTATACACAACAGAAACTTATTTCTCACAGTTCTGGAGACTGGGAAGTCCAAAATTAAGGTGCCAGTAGATTTGGTGTCTGGTGAGATACTGCTTCCGTATAGACGGTGTTCTCACTGTAACTTCACATGGTGGAAGGGACAAGGGCACTTTCTTTGGCCTCTTTTATAAGGGCATTAATCCCATTCACGAGGACTCCATGTCATGATATAATCACCTCCCAAAGGCTCCACCTCCTAATACCATCACCTTGAGGGGAAGTACTTCAGCATACGAATGGGGGAAGGCAACAACATTCAGACCATAGTTTGTTTTAAACTATCATTTCAAGTATGATTGTACAGAAAGAAGTTTTGTAAGATGTAGAATCTCCCTCCTGGGTGGAGAGCTGGTTTATTTCTTGACCAGTATAACAAAGATAATGTCTTCCTCTGGGGCTAACACTGGACAAGTTTTCTAGCAGCCCCCTTATAAAATCAAGAGGTTTCCTAAGTTCCTGGGTTCTCAGCTGTGACACAAACCCACTGTGTGTGTAGCATTGACTTGCACTTCTCTGCATCTTTCCTGTGGGATTTGGTGACAAGAGGAACTGATAAAAACATGAAGCTCATGCTGCCTATTGTGCCATGAGTAATAAAGTTCTTTGTCTCTGACCCAGAAAACTTGTGCCATTCTGGCAACATCTACAGAACTGTGGCAAGCTAAATTGTTAGCTTACAAATAGGGTAAAATCTCTGATCCTTCATGTGACCTGCATCAGAGCCCATATTTTGAAAGACTTTTCTCTAGGATTTCCCCAACTGTTTGGTGGGTTATAATTCTTTCATATACAAATACATATATAGATATTGCTGTTAGTTTCTACCCACCAGCCTAATAATAATTGTAGTAATGGCAAAGGAAGGGTTGGAAAAAAAAAAAAGAACAACAAAAAGCTTTCATTTTTATAACACTTTTATCTTGTCCATTTTAAATTATGTCTCTATATAGGTCCTTTCCAAAGTTTGGAAAAACTTCTGGATTTATACGCAAAGAAATTCTCAAACATGTCTATAAGCTCATGCATACAAGTAGTGTTTTTCACGATAGCTAAACAAAATTCAGTGAATGTACATCATGGAGTTGTTACTGGGCCCTTTCCAGACTCTTGGACAGCAATACCATAGAAATGAATATCACTTCCTAAGAGTCCACAAGACTCTTAGGCAAGCAAAGCTTTTTAAATATATATATATATATAATTTTTATTTTTTTAATTTTTAATTAAAATTTTTTTATTTAAAAAATGTTTTAACTTTTTAGTTTTTGAATTTTTTATTGAAAAAAATATTATTTTTTTAAAAGAGTTCTTTGTTTCTTTTCTTTCTTTTTCTTAATTTATTTTGGCTGTGCCAAGTCTCAGTTACAGTATGCAGGATCTTTTAGTTGCAGCATTCAGACTTCTTTGCATCATGAGGACTTCTTAGCTACAGCATGTGAACTCTTAGTTGCGGCATGCATGTGGGATCTAGTTCCCCGACAGGGTATTGAACCAGGGCTCCCTGCAGTGGGGGCACGGAGTCTTACCCACTGGACCACCAGGAAAGTCCAGGCAAGCAAAGTTTTTTATTAAAAGAGATAGCTTGTGCACAAGGGAGAAGGCAGGCAAAAAAAAGCCAGCTCCCGGAGTAGAAGGGGCAAGTTTCTTTTGTAACAAAAGGGAGGCTTGTCTCATGACCACTGATAATTTCTAGAAATTGTCATACTTCTTTGATTAGTAGGAATTGGCTCCATGGTGGCTATCAGGAATAGGGAGTGCTTCTGTGAGGGGAAAGAAATGCATGAAAATTATCTGCAAGAAACCACAGGAACAGATAGGGTTACAATTTATAGTTGAGTTTCTTGCCTTGTGGCAACTAGGTATACTCAGTGTAACAAAGATAAAGTTAATCTTTTATTCCTGCCAGCCTGGTTTTTGTCTCTAGGACTCAGATCCCCAGGACCTTTGTTCTTTAGCTTGCAAGGCCTGTTTTTCCCAAGGCTGTTCCCCAGTCCTTTCCCAAAATGACTGTACTCTTGTCTTCCTGTCTCAGAGTCTTATGCTGCAAGTGGAAGCAACAGGCAAGTATACATAGAAACATAGATGGATTTTTACATACAGTGCTGACATCTTGGTTCCTCTCAGGATATAGGGAGTTAGAACAAGCATTGCTCCCAACATGAGCTGTATTAACTTAAATTCATGAATTTTTTCAAACCTACCAAGAAGCTGAAGTTGCAGAGGAGCTACCCACACCAAAATTAAAGGAAAGGGCTTCCCTGGTGGCGCAGTGGTTGAGAGTCCACCTGCCGATGCAGGGGAACCGGGTTCGTGCCCCGGTCTGGGAAGATCCCACATGCCGCGGAGTGGCTGGACCCGTGAGCCATAGCCGCTGAGCC
>NC_041234.1:63993981-64003123 GCF_002837175.3 Physeter macrocephalus | reverse complement strand
GCCTGCGCGTCTGGAGCCTGTGCTCCGCAACGGGAGAGGCCACAACAGTGAGAGGCCTGCGTACCGCAAAAAAAAAAAAAAAAAGAAAAAAGTAAAAAGAAAAATTAAAGAAGAGACAAAACCCAGCGAGAAGGGGAGAGAGGTTATCATGTGCTCACCTGAAGGAGATGAAAGCAGACATTGGTAAGAAGAGTTCAACTAGAATATTTGACAAGTTTCCTAAGACAAAATACGGGCAGGTGAGACACTGTGTGTGATGGTTAATTTTATGTTTCAAATGTGATAGGCCACTGTACCCAGATATTTGGTCAAACATCAGTCTAGATGTCTCTGTGAAGATATTTTTAAGATGAGATTAATATTTAAATCAGTATACTTTGAGTAAAGCAGTTTACCCTACACAAAGTGATTGAGCCTCATCCAATCAGTTGAAGGACTAAAGAGAAAAACACTGAGGTTCCCTGAGGAAGAGGGAATTCTGTCTCCAGACTGACTTCAGAATAGAGCTGCAAAATCAACACTTCCCTGGGTCTCCAGGCTGCTGGCCTTCCCTGCAGATTTCAGACATTAGAGCTCCCACAATTGCCTGGGCCAATTCTTCAAAATAAATATATATCACCATCAGATATTCTTAATCAAACACACATAAGAAGCAAGGATCTAGGGGCTTCCCTGGTGGAGCAGTGGTTAAGAATCCACCTGCCAAGGCAGGGGACACAGGTTCGAGCCCTGGTCCGGGAAGATCCCACATGCTGCGGAGCACCTAAGCCCGTGTGCCACAACTACTGAGCCTGCGCTCTAGAGCCTGCGAGCCACAACTACTGAGCCCACGTGCTGCAACTACTGAAGCCCACACGCCTACAGCCCGTGCTCCACAAGAGAAGCCACCACAATGAGAAGCCCACACGCCGCAATTAAGAGTAGCCCCAGCTCGATGCAACTAGAGAAAGCCCGTGCACAGCAACGAAGACCCAATGCAGCCAAAAATAAATAAATAAATAAAATAAATTTGTAATAATAATTTAAAAAAAAAGAAAGCCATTGTTTAAAAAACAAAACAAAACAAGAAGCAAGGATCTAAATGATGAAGAATGAGATTGGCTGGTTTCTCCTAATTGCTCTGGACAAAGTGGAGAAAGAAGAGTATGAGCTCAAGGATTCAATTTCCCAGCTCAAGTGACACATAAATCACTTGAAAGTTTTTAGGTTTTCCTTGAAAGAAAGCTTTATCTCCTGTAGCTTCAGAGCTGAGATTGCTAAAGATCAGACTCACAGTCTCACCCTATGAATTGCTGAATTACAATACAAGTTGAATTTACAACCTCACAGGGTGTCTACTGTCAAAACAAGGGCATAGAATGGGAAGGAATGAGACACAGAAAATTGGAATAGGGACATAATGGAAAATTCTAATAAATCTGAGGATAATGAACCCCTAAATTCTAATGAGTCTTCTTTGCCAGTAGAAGCAGCTGTTCCTGCCACATCTGATGAGATTAAACCTACTTTGCCTGCCAAACTAAAATGGCCAACACAGAGTTAGTTACCTTGCAAGAGAGAACTGATTCTCCTCAGGACCCTCACCTACCATACTTCTTTGCTTTTAGACATATAACTAGACTCAAGTCACAGCAGGCCCCTAAATATGAGGAAGTATGAGGTACAAAATGTGACTCATGAGGCACACAACCAAAAGAAGTACATGATTTTTTTCTGACATTGATGAATAAAAATTTAGGGAATCTGTGTGGGAATGAATATTATGGATGTAAGATAACGGTGGAAGGAACATAAAGTTGGATAAGGCCAAATTTACTATGAGCCCACTAAGCAGAGATTCTGGATTTAATATTACAGCTCTGGAGTAAGAGAGGTCTCTAACAGTTTGGTTTGTTAGCTGCAACATGGACAAAAAGGTAAACTACACTAAATGCAGTTGAAAAAAACTTGCTTTGGTATATTATAGAAGAAGGGATTCAAAGACTTTGGAAGAAAGGAATGTTAGTGTGCATTTGTCATTTAGGATCTGCTGACACAACCTGGAAGGATGTAGAGGACACAACTTCTCACCATGACTATGAGAAATAAATTTGTGAGGGAAGCCCTAAACAAATTCCCAGACTTGAGACAGTTTACAGCCCCAAAACTCCTTGAATGAAGAGGAAGCTGGCTTCCGTAAAGGAAAGATTCTGATACAGTGCCAAAAACTTAATGTTGGTAATCTTTCTCCCAGCCTTCCCCAATAGTACTTATGACTTTTTACCAGTGTGACTGTGTATTGATCAGGGCTCCCTAGGGGAGAAAAAAAAAAGAAAAAAAATATATATATAATAGAAAATATATAACATATATTTTATATGTATACTATGTACTATATATTATAGAATATATATATTCTATTATATATATATATATATAAAGAGAGAGAGGGAGAGAGAGATTTTTAAAGACTTGGTTCACACAGTTGTGGATGCTGGCAAGTTAAAAATATGCAGGGGAGGCTAGCAGAGTGTAAGCCCAGGAAAGAGTTAATTTTGCAGCTTCAGTCCAAAGACAATTTAAAGGCAGATTTCTTACTTCTTTGGGTAATGTCAGTCTCTTATTTCTTAAGGCCTTCAATGACTGGATGAGGTCTACCCACACTATGGAGGGCAATCTGACTTACTCAAAGTCAACTGATTTAAGTAGTAACCTCATTTAAAAAAATGCTTTCAGGAATTCCCTGGCAGTCCAGTGGTTAGGACTCTGTGCTTCCACTGCAAGAGACCCAGGTTTGATACCTGGTAAGGGAAGTAAGATCCCACAAGCCACACAGCACAGCCAAAAGAAAGAAAGAAAGAAAGAAAGAAATATGTATAACTGATTCATTTTGTTGTAAAGCAGAAACCAACACACCATTTTAAAGCAATTATACTCCAATAAAGATGTTAAAAAAGAAAGAAAGAAAGAAAGAAAATAAAAAACACTTTCACAGCAATATCTAGATTAGTGTTTAACCAAATATCTGGGTACCATGACCTAGCCAAGTTGACATATAAAGTTAACCATCACAAGTAATACTGTTGTCAACTTAGCATCCATACACATCTCCTAAAACGATGCTTTATTCCCAAATAGAAACAATAACAAGGTGGTACAGCCGCCTAATATGGTAAAAAAAAATCCTGAGTATAATCAAAAATACATTACACTACTCCTTCCCCAGAAAATGACAAATTTCTTTAGTGATATCCTCTCTTCTCTTTGATATCCTGATATCCTGCTAACTAGAACACTAGGATAAAGTCAACAGTATTTAAATGTTGTGTGATTAAAAGTCAATACAGTTTATGTTCTATGATGAGGGAATAAGACAAGGAAGAAAACAATGATATTTGTCATATATATACATAATCATACATATTAAGAAGTAATGCTCATGACAATTATAGTCCTTGATTCTGTAACTGTTCACATGGTTGTATCTAGTATTTAAAACTATCTTCTTCCAAAAAATAAAATAAAACTATCGTCCTCCACTATCTATTATGTATTCCCTTTGTGCTTAGTAAACACTACAGGAGGTTTTCTTATCCGAAAAGGTGACCCAAATTTTCATTCCTGAAGGGTCTGGACCATTAGTAGTCCTGCCTAAATTGGGTTATTGTAGATCCATTGACTTTAATCACAGGGCATGGTAATATGCCCTAAAGGTTCCTCTGTATTCCAGACATACTCTTCTATACATCTACTTGTGGAGTAGTAGTCCAATTTTCACCTGGTAATCAGCATCAGTCAATACAGTCACCAAAGTAACTCATTTCTTTTCTTGTTGTTTCAGACACATGAGGAGCCCAAAGTGGCTGTGAAACAATCTTAACTTCCAGTTCAATGAAATCATTGTGTTTCCTGGTGGAATAATTTCTCCTTTTGGAACTAAGACCTCTAGGCCAGCAGAGCATAAGTTCACAGGAACAGAAAGAAAAAAAATGCCAGTTCATAAATATGGGTAATAGTGAGTGGTAAGACATCCATTTCCATTCCTTGATTCCTGGCTTGAATCATAGCTATGGGAGAAATAACATCACATATTGAATAATGATTCAGAGCATATACAGACCCCCTGAAGAAATTTGTCCGAACCCTACAAGGTCTTGCCACCTAGCAGGCCTTATAACTGAGTCCTCAAAGGGTCATTCATCATCCAATCAAGACAATTGCTTCAAGACGATGGAGAACATGGCAAGATCAGTGAATTCCATGAGCATGTCCTCATTGCCACCTATATTTGCTGTAAAGTAAGGCCTTTGATCAGAAGCAATGCTATGTGGAACAGCATGACTGTGGATTAAACATTGTGTAAGGGCTTCCCTGGTGGCGCAGTGGTTAAGAATCTGCCTGTTAATGCAGGGGACACGGGTTCAAGCCCTGGTCCAGGAATATCCCACATGCCGCGGAGGAACTAAGCCCATGCGCCACAACTACTGAAGCCCATGTGTCTAGAGCCCATGCTCCTCAACAAGAGATGTCATCGCACTGAGAAGCCCGCACACCACAGCGAAGAGTAGCCCCCGCTCACTGCAACTAGAGAAAGCCCACATGTGGCAATGAAGACCTGATGCAGCCAAAAAAAAAAAATTTCTGTAAGTCCAAAGATGGTAGTTTTGACAAAAGCACTGCATGCCAGAAAGGCAAATCTGTATCTAGAGTAAGTATCTATTCCAGTAAAAATGAAACAACACCACTTTGGAAGCACCCCAATATAATTAAACTGCCATTAGGTAGCTAGCTGATTACCATAGGTAATGGTGCCATGTTGGGGATTCTGTGCTGGTGTCCACCATCTGCAGATTTGGCACTCAGCAGTGACTATATCCAGGTTGGCTTGGTGAATGGAAGCTATGTTGTAGAGCCCATACATAACCTACATAACTGCCACTATGGCCACTTTGTTCATGAGCTCATTGGGCAATACCATGGGTGGATGGGGGAAAAAGTTGACTGGATTCTACAGAAAAGGTCATCCCATCCACTTGATTATTAAAATACTCCTCTGATGAGGACTCCCCTTGGTGAACATTCGCGTGCAACACAAATATCTTCATGTTTTTCATCCATTCAGAGAGGTCAATCCACATACCTCCTTACCCATACCTCCTTGTCACTAATTACTCAATGATTATTTTTCCATGGCCCTGATCATCCAGGCAACCCATGGGCCACAGCCCTTGAATAGGTATATAGTTACTCATCTGTCCATTTTTCCTTGCATGGAAAATGAACAGCTAGGTACATATAAAAGTTCTGCCCACTGGAAGAATTTATTTTACCACATTCCTTCAGGAATGTCCCAGAAAGAGGCTGTAGTGTTGCAGCCATCCACTTACAGGCATTGCCTGCATATAACACAGAATTATCTGTAAAAGAGAACTGCATTTTCTCTTCCTCTGTTAACTGATTGTAAGGAAAGCCCCATGAGGCAGTAGGTACAGGATGAGAAAGAGAAGGTAGTGTAGCAGGGGTAAGAACCATGAGCATGTGGACCAATTCCTCAAGTGACTTGCATTTTCCTTCAGGGCCTGTTCAAGCCCAATCTCATATACATGACTTTTGTTTGATAGTGGAGGACTGCTGTACATGGCCAACTTTATGGCTTGGTGTGTCAGACACACCCAGTTCCTGATAGACAGCTGAGGTACATGGTAACTTGATGGCCTATGCTTAAGCATTCAGTCTGTATTAAGGCCCAGTAGCAAGCCCAAAGCTATTTCTCAATGGCTTTTGAAAGTAATTATCCACAGAAAATGACAGGACTTTGCTTCAAAATCTTAAGAGCCTGCCCTGTGATTTATGTATAGGGGACTGCAAAAGGTCCAAAAAGCATCACTTTCTGCCACTGCCACTTCAAGCACCATTGAATTTGCTGGATCATATAGCCCATGTGGCAGAGCAGCTTGCATGGCAGCCTGGACATTAGAACCTTCTCTTGTTCTAGGTCTCACTCAAAACTAGCAGCTTTTGGGGTCACATGGTAAAGGGGTTGAAGTATTACATCCAAACAGAAAATATGTTCCCTTGAAAATCCAAAGAGGCCCACTAGGCATTGTGCCTCCTCTTAGGTTGTAGCAAGGGTCAGATGCAACAAATTGCTTTTCACCTTAGAAGGGATATCTTGACATGCTTCACAACACTGGACTCCTAGAAATCTGACTGAGATAGAAGACTTCTGAATCTTCATAGGATATATTTCCTACCCTCTGACATGCAAATATGTTGGCTATAAGTCTAAAGTAGTTGCTACTTCCTGCTCACTAGCTCCAGTCAGCATAATTTCATCAATTAAATGGACTAGTGTGATGTCTTGTGGACGGGAAAGACAAAAAATGATCTTTATGTACTAAATTATGACTTAGGCCTGGAGAATTGATATACACCTAGGGTAGGGCAGTCAAGTTATATTGCTTGTCTTGCTAATTGAAATCATACTTCTTCTGGTAGTCTTTACCAATAGATAAGGGGAAAAAAATATCAACTCAATAGCTGCATACCAGGTACCAGTGGATGTGTGAATTTTCCCAAGAAATGAATCTACGTATAGTATAGCAGCTAAAATTGGAGTCACCACCTGGTTAAGCTTATGATAATCCACCTTCATTCTCCAAGAGCCAACTGTTTTCTGCAAAAGCCAAATATGGGAGTTGAATGAGGATATGGTGGGAATCACCACCCCTGAATTTTTCAAGTCCCTGATGGTGGCACTAATCTCTGCAATGCCTCAAAGAATGAGGTATTGCTTTTGATTTACTATTTTCATAGGTAGAAGCAGTTCTAGTGGTTTCCACTTGGCCTTTCCCACCATAATAATCCTCACTCTACAATTATGGAACCAATATAAGGCTTCTGCCAGTTACTTAGGATGTCTCTTCCAATTATGCTTTCCAGAACAGGGGTAATAACCACAGGATGAATTTGGACCTCAGTGTGTGTGTATGTGTGTGTGTGTGTGTGTATGAGAGAGAGAGAGAGAGACAGAGAGAGAGAGAGAGAGAGAGAGAGAGAGAGAGAATCTGCAAATTGGAGGACTAGGAAAACTGGTGGTGTAATTCAGTCTGAATCTGAAGGCCTAAGACCCAGGAGCACTGATGTTCAATGCAACAGAAGATGCATGTCCCAGCTCAGGCAACCCCTGGGATTTCCAAACAAAAAATTGATGTCCATCCTTGCTGGCTGCTCCACCAGGCTCTTCACTCCCTCTCCAGCCCCATAAAATGCAAGACCAAACTCTGATGAGCAGCCCCTGTGACTGAAAAAGATTTGGTTCCCTCTGCCCCTCCCTGTGGGCCTAGGGATAGCTTGGAGTGTCCCACTATCATTTATCCAGAACTTTCAGCTTTTAAAAATAAACAAGGCTAGGAGTTAGGCTCATGTCTCTCTGTACCCAGGAAGAACTAGAAGACCAATGTCAAGATTTGAGTTCAATATAAAAAAGAAAATATACTTCTTGAGCTTTTAGGTACTGGTGCTTAGATGACTGTTATCCCTGCAATGCCTGGCACCAAGAAGAGGAAAAAACAAAATAATGTTCTCTAGTTTGGGATATGATGCCACTGTAACCCAAGTCTGACTATAGGTATGTCCCTTTGGGTCCCTACAAACCTCCACCATTATAGTCCCCATTACTGAATGTATTATTGATGTTGATGTTTCTGTGCACCTCTGCTAGCCTTTGCGTCTAAGCTCTGATAGGAATTGCTGCACTTAGGGCCATTATAAAGGGGCATATAGAAGACTGTAAGCCTTCCTGATTCATAGGCTATAACTAATAACCTCACCATTTGATTGGGCCATAGGAAAGCCTTAGACTGACATAAAATAAGCCCCCCTATGGGGATAAGGCATTTGGATAAAAATTCGTTCTGATCCCAAATAAGCTTTTTACCAGAGAGACCATTATGCTGACAAGGGAGACCATAACCAACAAGCAGACTGCATTTGATAGTTAAATGTAAAGATTGGCCTATCCTCTGTCCCAGAGCAATCGGATGTACAGCTACTTCCTAGACCCATAAGACGACAGTCCATAAAAATTCAGACACCATCTTACTAGACCTGCACATATGGACTGCCACTATCATCAGAAGTTGCCAAAGCAGCATGAATAGCTATCCTGTCTGCCAGAGCCTGGCCAAAACTCGAAATACCACCCCAGGATAGATTCCCAGCCCAACAGATCAGGACTTTCTTGTTAGGTAGATCATATTGGGCCTCTCATCCCATCCAGATGGTTTTTCTGCAGTTGATAATTTCACCAAGTTTGGCCTTTCTATCTCCAAGTGTTCCATTGACTCAGACCACACTATCCAGGCCCTATGAGACCACATTGGTGTCCTGTTCAGATTTCCTGAGCATATTGCATCAGATAAGAGTCTGAATTCGTGGCCCAAGCTACATATTGGTGGACCCAGTCATGAGGCATACTATGGAATATCCATGCTCTGTATCAGCCCCAAGTTGCAAGTGTGGTTGAGTGTTCTAATGGACAATTAAAAGACAGGCTTAAGCAACTGATGGGAGGGGACAAGACAACCCCAGTCTAGACTAAACATCTCAGTCAAGCAGTCTGGGCTTTTAATGCAGCAGTTCCCCAAAAGGGTACTTCTCATTTGCTCCTTATGTTTGACCAGACTGTCTGCTCTCTTCCTTCAATTGTACACCCTTCTTTTACAGTTATTCACACCTTGGTCACCGTGGAAGATGCTGCAAGAGCCTTCTATTCCCTTTGACTCCTTTTCAAAGACTCAAGTAAATGGGAGATTTAAATAGCTATTAAACAGCAAGGGTTGGGGAATTATATAAACACATTTTTGAAATCTTCTGAAAATTCAGGATTTTGTTCTAACCAATTCTTAAACATGATGTGTTTTATGATTACATTATAAAAATCTTTTTCTGTAAAAATACTTTTGTTCCTCTTGCATGCAATCCTTCAGAACAAAATGTCTAGATAAAACTGAGGAATGATTAAAAATGTAATATAGAGTGAAGTAAGTCAGAAGGAGAAAAACAAATACCATATGCTAACACATATATATGGAATCTAAGAAAAAAAATGTCATGAAGAGACTAGGGGTAGGACGGGAATAAAACACAGACCTACTAGAGC
>NC_041234.1:63973416-63993880 GCF_002837175.3 Physeter macrocephalus | reverse complement strand
ATATGTATAACTGATTCACTTTGTTGTAAAGCAGAAACTAACACACCATTGTAAAACAGTTATACTCCAATAAAGATGTTAAAAAAAAATGTAATATGGGACACACTGAAAATGAAAACCACAAACTAAATCCCTAACACCTAGGAAAACACAGCGGTGGTAGAGGGCATTAATAATCTTTATGTTCAGAACTACTCCTGAAAGAGTTCCCCTCCTTCTAAAAACAACTCTCTGTGCTATCTTTCCAAGCTGCAGACTGACTGCTTCTTCAGACTGACTGCTGAGCCTATGATCATACCTGACAATGTTAACAATGAGACAGCAGAGGATGGCCTCAGCTCCTGCGTTTTCCTCATGAAATATCTCTATATGTCATCCACATTTGTGTGGCAGATACATTGATGTCACAGACAAATAACTGTTTAAAACTGACTGCTTCGGGCAGTCCTTCCTAAACCAAATACTAAACTAAATTATATGGACTAGACAGGGAATCCCACAGCAAGAGACCCCCATACTGGAAAGTCACATTGAAGACCTTGTTAACATGACTGTCTGATGAATATATGTCTAGTTTAGAATGACCTAACAATGTAAACTCTTTGTTTCCAGGGATACCAAATGTGTCCTCTGGGATTATGCTTCTTATGTATGTACCCTGATTATCATGACATTGCTTCACCCCTGGAAGTCATTCGGGTCAGCTGTGCTGTGCCTAAATTGATACCTCAGGCCAGGTAAAAATAAAAAAGATTTATACAAAAACTTAACACAAAAGCCTCCGGAGGAAACCGTATGGAGTTTCTTTAAAAAATTTAAAAATAAATAAATAAATAAATAAATAAATAAAAATTTAAAACAGAACTACAATATGATCCAGCAACTCTACTCCTGAGTATATAACTTAAGAAAATGAAAACACTTTGAAAAGATATATGTACCCCAATGTTCATAGCAGCATAGCAACATTATTGACAATGGCCAAGATATGGAAGCAACCCAACTGTCCATCAACAGATAAATGGATAAAGAAGATGTGGCATATATATACATATATACACATACACAGTAGAATACTACTCAGCCATAAAAAAATAATAATAATGAAATTTTGTCATTTGCAGCAACATGGGTGGACCTGGAGTGTATTACACTTAGTGAAATAAGTCAGACAGAGAACAACAGATATTCTACGTTTTCACTTATATGTGGAATCTAAAAAATAAAACTAAATAGTGCATATAAAAGAAGAAGACTCCTAGATATAGAGAACAAACTAATGGTTACCAGCAGGGAGAGGAAAGCGGAATGGGGGAGAGATAAGAGAAGGGGATTAAGAGGTACAAACTACTAGGTATAAAATAAATGAGATACAAAATGTACAGCAAAAGGAATATAGCTAATATTTTGTAATAACTTTAAGTAGAGTACAAACTATAAAAATATCAAATCACTATGTTGTACACCTGAGACTAATACAACATTGTAAATCAAATATACTGCAATTTTGAAAAAGAAAGGTAAAAACCTCCTCTTGTCTCTCTAAGTTAGACCCTAACGTTAAGTTATGAGATATTTTTTCCTAGCTAAGCAACTGAAATTCATGGTTCTGTTCAATCCTCCAGGCAGGCCTGATCATCCTGCTTGGAGTGGTCTTGATCATAGCCTTAGTCTACTGTTATCTCTGACTAATCACCTGGTTATTGTCACAGCACCTCAAAGTCTAACTTATTCAGGTTCATGATGGAGTAGCCTAAGTTTCTTGCTCATGTCATGAAAAATACAACAGTAGAGTTAGAGTCCAGCTCCTGGTTAAAAATCTATGTGTGATTTTTTTATGCCTGACCACAAGCAATTACAAAGGCCTTCCTTGGCAAGCCTCACGGGGGAAGATGCCCTCCCCATGCCAGACAAGGGACACAACCAATGCATAGCAGCCTGTGAAGGAAGTTGCAGTCAAGGACTCAAGCTTCTCTGGCAGGTCATGCTCCTCACATATTTACATTCCTGGTCCCAGCACTTTCATTCTTAGGTCTCTTTATCTGAGGCCATAGGCATAGTTCCTCTTTACACATCTCTGCAGAGACCTTCTAATGGGGGAAAGAGGAAGAAACCTTGAGGACACCTCCATACTCTCACCCAGTACCCAGGCCTCTCCCCTGACCCTGGACCCAATTCCAACATGTGTGGGCTCAGTCCTACAAGACCACTCTCCATTCAGGTGCCAGTCTCAAGCCCAAGTTGTTATTGTGTTTCTGACTGACTGGATGTAAATTGGAGGTTCCAGTGACCGCTTCCAACACAGAATGCTAATCTCAAGTCTAGGTTGTTACCTGTACTTCTGATCAACTGGCTATAAGTCAGAGGTTCTCCTAACCCCCTCCTCAGGTTAAATTAATTGGCCAGAACAGCTCATAGAACTCAGGAAAACTGTTTACTCACTAGATTACTAATTTATTATAAAAGGATTTTAAAGGATATGAATAAATGACCAGATAAAGAGATACATAGGGTGAGGTCCTGAACAAAGGAGCTTCTGTCTTTGTGGAGCTTGGGGCCCTGACACAGTGGCACAAAGAAGCATCCTGGTTCTCCCACATGGAAGCTCTCTAATAAGGAACAAAAAGCTGTCCTTTTGGGTTTTTATAGAGGTTTCATTACATAGTTACAATTGACTAATCATTGGCCAGTAGTGATTGATTCAACCTCCAGCCTCTCTTCCCTCAGAAATCAGCAATGAGACTGAAAGTTCCAACCTTCTAATCACGTGGTTGGTTCTCCTGGCAATGAGTCACCATTTTTAGATGCTTCTAAAAGTCACCTCATTCATGTAACACAGGAACACTCCTCTCAACACTTAGGAAATTCCAAGGATTTTGGGATCTGTGAGCCAGGAACTGTGGATAAAGACCAAATACATAGGCAAAATATATTTTGGTCATCTAAAGCAGTGGTCCCCGTTTTGGCACCAGGGACCAGTTTCGTGGAAGAAAATTTTTCCATGGACGGGGGGAGAGAGGGGATGGTGCAGGTAGTAATGTGAGAATTGGGGAGCAATGGGGAGTGGCAGATGAAGCTTCGCTGGCTTGCTTACTGCTCACCTCCTGCTGTGCGACATGGTTCCTAACAGGCCACAGACCAGTACCAGTCCATGGCCCAGGGGTTGGGGACCACTGATCTAAAGGACCAAATATATATTTCTTATAAATCACAATATTGCACCCTCTCCCCAACACCAGAATCCATAAAACTGCCAGGGCCTTTGTTTAGGACTCTATCAAGAATGAGATGGCTCCCATGTTTATACTGATCTACCTGACTGTTGACTGGTGTACCATTCCATGGTGCAAATTGGAATAGGAAGAGTGAAATAAGCCAGACACAGAAAGAAAAATTCTGTATGATCTCACTTATATGTGGAATCTAAAAAAGTCAAATTCATAGAAGTAGAGTGAGGAGGTAGGGGAAAAGAGGAGATGCTGATCAAATACTACTGTACTGTATTATTAACTATAATCTAGACATTTGCCAAGAGAATAAATTTCAGTTGCTCTCACCACACACACAAAAAATGTAACTATGTGAGGAGGTGGATATTTTAATTAGCCTGACTGTAATAATCATTTCACTATGTATATGTATATCAAAACAATTTTTATTAAAAATAAATAAAATTCATTTTTGTCTTTTTTATTGCTCTAAAAATATAGTCTAAAGCAAAAATAATAGCATTGCTTTTTATTGTTTATAGTATATATAAAAGTAAAAGGTATGACAATAATAGCACAGATGTGGGGGGAATTGGGAATTTTCCATTTTAAGTTTCTAATAATGCACTTGAAACTATATAAGGTTATTTAAAGTTAGGCTCTGATTAATTAAATAAGTATTTTGTAGACCCAATTGTAACCACTAAAACCAATTTTTTTAAAAGCAAAATAAAATAATTAATCAATAGAGGAGATATAGTGAAATCCCAAAATGTTGATTAACACCAAGAGAAGGCAAGAAAATAAAGGAAACAAAGAACAACTAGGGAAAAATGTATCACTAGGCACATTAAATATGAATTGTCTAACCACACCAGTTATAAGAGATTATCAAATTTGATTTAAAAATGACCAAGACACAACTCTATGCTGGCTACCAGAAACTCACTTTAAATATAAAGCTATAGTAGGTTAAACATAAAACGATGGAGAAAAATGCACCATTCAAGCATTATCCCAAAGTTAGCTGGAATAGCTATATTAATATGAGGAATAGTATCAAGGCTAAAGAAAACATTAAACAATGATAAACAGGTCAATTCATTAAAAGGAAATTGAATCCTAAATGGTCATGCACCTAACATCAGAACTTCAAAATATATGAGACAAAATGGATGGAACTGAAAGGAGAAATAGACAAATCCACAATTATATTTGGTGACTCCATCACCTTTCTTTCAGTTACTGATACAACATGTAAACAGAAATCAGTAAGTGTGTAGAAGACCTGAACATTATCAAACAGCTAGAATTAATTGGCCATTATAAAACACTATCCAACAAGAACAGAATATAATTTACTTTCAAGTTGTAAAAAATTAACAAACAGAAACCTCAAATGAAAACAGTTGGGAGACCAGAAGGGGGAGCTCCCATGTCCTGTGATGAAAGCAAAACCCACAGGAAGAAGAAACACTCCTCTTCTTTCCTGGCAAGGACTCAGCCAATGAAAAGTCATGGCCTCTTTGTTTATTATAGCCCTTCCAACTTTTATTTCCACTCTACAAAAAGAAAATGCTATCCCTTGCTGTGTGGGGACTTGTATGTGGCTCACCATGGTTGCAGACCCCATATTGCAATCCTCTGCTGATCCTGAATAAACCCATCTTTGCTACAGAAATATCTGCCACAATATATATTTCAGGTCAACATTTTGGTGGCCTAGACAGGGACCAGAGAAGACCCTCTGATGGATCTGGGGATGGTGAGCAAACAGGTGCAGTACCCATTTGAGGTACAGCTAGTTATAATTGAGCCCATTGTTGCTAACTGTTTTCTTGATGACCACATGGTTTGAAGTTATGTCTTTATCCTGGATACAAGCTCACACACTCTTTGTGATAAAAGGTCCCCAGGTTTTATTCAGGATCCATTTTAAGGTTTTGCTTTTCTGGTTAAGACCTTGTTCTGTATATGAGTCGTTGTTTGGCACTTCAGTCTGATTTTGAGCTCTGTCTCAACCAAAGCTGGCTGAAAATGTCTTTGGCCCAATTCCTTTGGGAAAGAACTGCTTCAAGTGAAACTGTGCCAGTTTTTTAGACTTTCAGCCTATTCCTTTGGAAAGCCTATCTCTGGAGATTGGCAAAAAAAAACCCCACAAAAAACAAAACAAACAGGGCTTCCCTGGTGGCGCGGTGGTTGCGCGTCCGCCTGCCAATGCAGGGGAACCGGGTTCGCGCCCCGGTTTGGGAGGATCCCACATGCCGTGGAGCGGCTGGGCCCGTGAGCCGTGGCCGCTGGGCCTGCGCGTCCGGAGCCTGTGCTCCGCAGCGGGAGAGGCCACGACAGTGTGAGGCCCGCATACCACAAAAAAAAAAAAAAAAAAAAAAAAAAAAAAAACAACAAAACAAACAAACAAAAAACCTTCAGCCTGGCTCCTCCTCAGGATCAAGCTGTCTTCTTTGTACTGGCTGGGATTGGCTTGTTAGCTGTTAGAATTGAGCTATTTGTACTGTAAGCTGTTTAAGCTGTTTGAAAATTGTTCTTTACTCTAGAGGAAAAACCTCTTATAAATGGAATCCCAGTTATCTAACTATTTTGAGGGTGCCCCAACCCACAGGGATTCTGGCCAATATTATGTTTAAAAATCATGGTCCTTTGTCATGTGCATTTCTACCTACTTGGACCAACCTGACCAAAGGCAATTTTAGAAAATCAATGGAGATTATGAAGAACTTTTGAAATCCTCAAAATTAATTTTCTTGAAACTGAATTGGACTACAATAGTTAAAAAATCTCCAGAACTGAGTGGAATGCTTATTTCTATTAGTATTTTAAGGCTTCCCAATGTTATGAGGAGTCTAAAATTGCCTCTCTACAAAATAAGATTTTAAGATTAACTGAGGCTAACAAACAATTAAAGAAAGATATAATGTCTCCCGAAGACTTACTTAGGCTCTAGATTCTTTGTCTCAGGCTCTACATCTGACACCATCTTATCTCTCTCCCTCAGCTCCTCATGGCCAGACTCCACTTCTGGCACCATCTTCCTCCTTCCCTTCTATTCTGCCTACAGCTCCCCTATACCCTCAATCCCCCCATATGAATTCTCTCACCTAACTTCCCCTTTTCTCTGAAATTCTCCTCATTCCCTTTTCCTCTGAACTTGTCCGAGCATGTCCTTTTAAGATTAAGCCTTTAAAGAATTCAGAAACTAAAATCTTAATTTCTTATATTCCCTGGTCTAAAGCTGAACTGTGAGCCATAGTCAAAGATTTACTCAAAGTAACCAAAGATTTTCACAGGTATGCTAAGGAATTTAATATAGTGTTTAAAACTTATAAGTCTGGTTTTCCAGCTTATGACAGCTAGTTCCTAAGCTTGCCAATGAAGACCAAGCCCAGCATTGAATAAAACACACTAATTGGGAAAATCCTGAAAGGTCTCTAGAATTACAAGCAGGAGACCAGCCCACTAACTTATATGATCAGGCTCAAGCAATTGCTAGGTGAATTCACTGAGCAATTCCTAGGGCTTTTCCAAAGCCTGATGATTGGAACAAAATTCAGGCTTGTACACAAAAATCTGATGAATGTGTTCATGATAATTACAATTGACTTCAGATTGTTTTTAAAGAAAATTCTGATCTTCCTTCAGATGTTTATTTCACCTAACTAGCTTTTAACTCTATGTATATTAATAGGCTGAACTGGGACCTTTCCCTTCTTGTAAAAAGACAAGGATTGAACAGGAAACTATGTTCATTCCAGAATTAGTTAATCTGGAAAACCAGCTTTCTCACACTCTAGATGAGCCACCACCAAGTAAAACCAAGTTGGACCCTGTGGGGCTCCTGAGCACAAAAGCCTTTCTGTGTCCCCTATTTCCTGATTACAAGAAATAGGCTTCATTCATTCTCCATGACTTTCCCTGAGTTGAAACTGGCAGATTCAAACAGTTTCTAATTAGGGAAAGGAGGGGATGCAGAGACAAGGAACGGTCAAGAAATGATAGTGCAGAGAGGGGAGGGGAAGATGGTGGAAGAGTAAGACGCGGAGATCACCACCTCCCCACAGATACATCAGAAATACATCTACACGTGGAACAACTCCTATAGAACACCCACTGAATGCTGGCAGAAGACCTCAGACCTCCCAAAAGACAAGAAACTCCCCACGTACCTAGGTAGGGCAAAAGAGAAAAGAATAAACAGAGACAAAAGAATAGGGAAGGGACCTGCACCAGTGGGAGGGAGCTGTGAAGGAGAAAAGGTTTCCACACACTAGAAGCCCCTTCGCGGGAAGAGACTGCGGGTGGCAGAGGGGGGAAGCTTTGGAGCCGTGGAGGAGAGCACAGCAACAGAGGTGCAGAGGGCAAAGTGGAGAGACTCCCAGAACAGAGGATCGGTGCCGACCGGCATGCACCAGCCTGAGAGGCTTGTCTGCTCACCTGCTGGGGTGGGCGGGGGCTGGGAGCTGAGGCTTGGGCTTTGGTCGGATTGCAGGGAGAAGACTGGCTGACGGCGTGAACACAGCCTGAAGGGGTTAGTGCACCACGGCTAGCCGGGAGGGAGTCCGGGAAAAAGTCTGCACCTGCCAAAGAGGCAAGAGACTTTGTCTTCCCTCTTTGTTTCCTGGTGCGTGAGGAGAGGGGATTAAGAGCACCCCTTAAAGGAGCTACAGAGACGGGCGCGAGCCACGGCTATCAGCGCGGATCCCAGAGACAGACATGAGATGCTAAGGCTACTGCTGCTGCCACCAAAAAGCCTCTGTGTGAGCACAGGTCACTATCCACACCTCCCCTCCAGGGAGCCTGTGCAGCCCACCACTACCAGGGTCCCAGGATCCAGGGACAACTTCCCCGGGAGAACCCACAGGGCACCTAAGGTTGCCCACTCTCGCCACTCTTATTCAACATAGTTTTGGAAGTTCTAGCCACAGCAATCAGAGAAGAAAAGGAAATAAAAGGAATCCAAATCGGAAAAGAAGAAGTAAAGCTGTCACTGTTTGCAGATGACATGATACTATACATAGAGAATCCTAAGGATGCTACCAGAAAACTACTAGAGCTAATCAATGAATTTGGTAAAGTAGCGGGATACAAAATTAATGCAAAGAAGTCTCTGGTATTCCTATACACTAATGATGAAAAATCTGAAAATTAAAAGAAAACACACCCATTTACCATTGCAACAAAAAAAATAAAATATCTAGGAATAAACCTACCTAAGGAGACCAAAGACCAAAGATGATACAAATAGGTGGAGAAATATACCATGTTCTTGGATTGGAAGAATCAACATTGTGAAACTGTCTCTACTACCCAAAGCAATCTACAGATTCAATGCAATCCCTATCAAACTACCACTGGCATTTTTAACAGAACTAGAACAAAAAAATTCACAATTTGTATGGAAACACAAAAGACCCCGAATAGCCAAAGCAATCTTGAGAACGAAAAACGGAGCTGGATGAATCAGGCTCCCTGACTTCAGAGTATACTACAAAGCTACATTAATCAATACAGTATGGTACTGGCACAAAAACAGAAATATAGATCAATGGTACAGGTTAGAAAGCCCAGACATAAACCCACACACATATGGTCACCTTATCTTTGATAAAGGAGGCAGGAATGTACAGTGGAGCAAAGACAGCCTCTTCAGTAAGTGGTGCTGGGAAAACGGGACAGGTACATGTAAAAGTATGAGATTAGAACACTCCCTAACACCATACACAAAAATAAGCTCAAAATGGATTAAAGACCTAAATGTAAGGCCAGACACTATCAAACTCTTAGAGGAAAATATAGGCAGAACACTCTATGACATAAATCACAGCAAGATCCTTTTTGACCCACCTCCTAGAGAAATGGAAATAAAAACAAAAATAAACAAATGGGACCTAATGAAACTTAAAAGCTTTTCCTTTGCTGTGCAAAAGCTTTTAAGTTTCATTAGGTCCCATTTGTTTATTTTTGTTTTTATTTCCATTTCTCTAGGAGATGGGTCAAAAAGGATCTTGCTGTGATTGCCAACAAACACATGAAAGCATGCTCAACATCATTAATCATTAGAGAAATGCAAATCAAAACTCCAATGAGATATCATCTCACACCAGTCAGAATGGCCATCATCAAAAAATCTAGAAACAATAAATGCTGGAGAGGGTGTGGAGAAAAGGCAACACTCTTGCACTGTTGGTGAGAATGTAAATTGATACAGCCACTATGGAGAACAGTATGGAGGTTCCTTAAAAAACTACAAATAGAACTACCATACGACCCAGCAATACCACTACTGGGCATATACCCTGAGAAAACCATAATTCAAAAAGAGTCATGTACCAAAATGTTCATTGCAGCTCTATTTACAATAGCCATGATATGGAAGCAACCTAAGTGTCCGTCAACAGATGAATGAATAAAGAAGATGTGGCACATATATACACACATATATAAAATGGAATATTACTCAGCCATAAAAAGAAATGAAACTGAGTTATTTGTAGTGAGGTGGATGCACATGGAGTCTGTCATACAGAGTGAAGTAAACCAGAAGGAGAAAAACAAATACCGTATGCTAACACATATATGTGGAATCTAAGAAAAAAAAATATCATGAAGAGCCTAGGGGTAGGATGGGAATAAAGACACATACCTACTAGAGAATGGAGTTTAGGATACGGGGAGGGGCAAGGGTAAGCTGTGACAAAGTGAGAGAGTGGCATGGACATATATATACTACCAAATGTAGGGTGGATAGCTAGTGGGAAGCAGCCTCATAGCACAGGGAGATCAGCTAGGTGGTTTGTGACCACCTAGAGGGGTGGGATAGGGAGGGTGGGAGGGAGGGAGACGCAAGAGGGAAGAGATATGGGAACATATGTATATGTATAACTGATTCACTTTGTTGTAAAGCGCAAACTAACACACCATTGTAAAGCAATTATACTCCAATAAAGATGTTAAAAAAAAAGAATAAGTAAGGCAGAGTGGGAACTCAAAAAATAAAAATAAAAAAATAAAATAAAACTGTATGACCAAAGATTGAGTGGAAGTAATTATAAGGTTGAACAAGCTTAAATTCATGTTGCTTTTACTCTATACTCTTTTCCAGTATTTTTTGCTTTGTAGCAAAATTTATTAGCCTATTAATGAGAACAGTGAGCTCTTTCATCAAGGAAAGAAGATGCATGCATGCATCTTTGGCCTCCTCATTATTAAATTAACCATGGTGATTCAAGGTAAGAGTTATTTTCAAAAATCTTATTCACATATTACAAATAGAAATCTACATCTCTAGCTTCCCCCCTTTTTTTAATAGAGATACAATTAGCTATTTTAAAGTGTACAATTCATTTGTTTTTAGTATATCCACAGAATTGTGCAACCAATTACCACACTCTAATTCCAGAATACTATTATTACCTGAAAGGAAACCCATTACCCATTAGCTATCAATCCCTAGTTTTCCCTTTCTCATCTCCTTTTAAGTTTGCATTTTAAGTCTTTTCAGAATTGTGACTTTTTAAATTTTGTGCTAAGCATTTAGGAAATGGTTTCTCATCAAGAACAAAATGCTTAAAGAAAGAAATTTACTGGCATCTTCCAATATTTCAAGCAAGTGCTATTGCCTAGCATTAAGAAACTCAGAGCTCTGAGCAATGTAGGGACATCTGTCTAATACAGATTAGCAAAAAGATGAATGAGAGCATCTATTACTTTCAAAATGGACATTTACAATGGTGAGAAAGTGTGAAGCATTTGAGATTTGAAACAAGGCACATTGTCTCCTTTACTAGTAATGATAATATATAACTGCGTCACAAGTATTAAGAAGCAAAGGATGACATTGACATATCTATAATATTTTCTCTGTCTCATTTTATTTTTATATAAATTTATTTTATTTATTTTATTTTTGGCTATGTTGAGTCTTCTTTGCTGGGCGCAGGCTTTCTCTAGTTGCAGCGGGCGGGGCCTACTCTTCGTTGTGATACACGGGCTTCTCATTGTGGTGGCTTCTCTTGTTGTGGAGCACGGGCTCTAGGCTCACGGGCTTCAGTAGTTGTGGCTTGTGGGCTCTAGTGCGCAGGCTCAGTAGTTGTGGCACACGAGCTTAGCTGTTCCGTGGCATGTGGGATCTTCCCGGACCAGGGCTGGAACCCATGTCCCCTGCATTGACAGGTGGATTCTTAACCACTGCACCACCAGGGAAGTCTCTGTCTCATTATTCTTATTTATGCCTTTATTTTTACTGATTTTATATCTATTTCCCAATGTTCAAGGCCAAACAGAAAGACATCTGTAGGTTTCTCTGCTGTGCCTTAAATAAACCTCATTATTAATTATCCAAGAAGTATAATTCCTTCAAATAGATATTGGGTGATAGTTATAATCTCTTCTCAGTAACATGAGTGCTTTCTATTGTCCTTAGTCAAAATTAATGTATACATTTGTGGTACGCACTGTATGACTAATGACCAAGCCATATCAATAGAAGTAAAGTTATTGATTAATGTCCAAAACATATTTGATAAATTGGCAACCTCATGTTTATGATATGGATGTGAACAATTTGTACTTATACTAAAATTACTAATGCTCAGAAAAAATATTTTCCTTTATCATATCAGTTCTTAGCTAGTTTGCTCAGGTCATATAATCATTCCTCAACTCCTGGTTTGAACCACAGTATCACAGTATATATTCTACAAATGAAAGGTCATTTCTCATAGGCTACACCTGAGGCAGGAGATAAACGAGCTCCAGGTTAGGCATTTACAACTAGCTTCCTGTTTACATTTCATGGGGCAGGAAAAGTGGGCTTCGCGTCAGACACTTACAACTAGCCTCCTGTTTGCATTTCCCGAGACAGGAGATAGGTGGACTTCAGGTTAGACATTTAAAATCAGCCTCCTGTTTGCTCTCTGAAATGGAAGCAATGACAGAGTAAATAGCCAAGCTTTGTCTCTTATGGATGCCTTAAGATAACAGTCATGGCAAGAACAAAGAGGGACAAAACCTTTTTTGAGTAAAGGATCAAGAGATCTCCGCTCCCCACTCCCCATCCTTGGGGCAAGGGATACACTACGCCTGTGCAGAAAGGCTCTGTGGAGGTCAAAAGTCAGGGGAAAACTCCAGGCCACGGTGACTCTTGCTTCTCCCAGACGTCTTCATGTCGGGATCCATGTTGACCAAGAGGTGTGTGTGTACCTAAGGGAAGGGTCCTGAGACAAATTAGCCAGTGGGGACAAAACAAGATGATTGGCCAGAAGGGAGACAAAGACCCAGAAAACTGCCCCCTTATAAAGAATTTAAACTTCTCAAAGGCGCGACTCTCTGAGTTCGCCCGTGAGTCTTTCCACATGTACTCCGCTTTTCCAATAAACTTTTTACTTTTCTCTTTACCTTTTGCCTCCTCGCCTGAATTATTTCCCTATAAGGCAGGCAAAAACTGGGGGACCCGTGCCCTAGCCTCTGGCCTCTGTGGTCTAATGGTTAGGACTCCAAGTCCGGTGAAAAAGATCTTGCTTCCCGCTACCACTCGCTGCTGCTTGCTACAAGCTGCCACTTACTGCTGCGTGCTTCTGAATTCACACCTACTACAATAATCAGAATATTGTCTGATTACCCATTCATGAGAGTGATAGCTTATCATTTTCACAGGTTCTGCCTACACTTAAGGAGGAAGGGAGTATACAAAGGTGAGGGTCTTTCAGGGTGTCGACTTAAAAAAAAATGCACAACGTGAGAGATTCAAGTTAAGTTTTATTTGGGGCAAAATGAGGACTACAGCCTGGGAGATAGCACCTCAGATAGCTCTGAGAAACTGCTCCAAGGAGGTTCGGAGGGAGGTCAGTATATATGTGATTTTGGTGAAGGTGGAGTACATGCAATCAAGCACATATTTTTGCAGAAGTTTTCTGCTAGTCTTGTGAAGGTTACTGCTAGTCACAAGGAGCAGTCGTCACCATGAAGGATTTTAGTGCTTTTCAATTGGGCTCATAAAATTGGCTCCTGAAAATATCTAACTATCTGAAGACCTGTTCTGCCAGTTTTTCCCAGAGCACCCAATGCCTCACTTCTGCTCTCCACCCTGAATTCCTTTCAGAAGTGTTGAAAGTCAGCAGCTGCAGCAGCACATGATCTAATCCTTGTAGAAGTAGATGGCAAGTGCCAATTTGTAGTTGACAGGGGTTATTCTTAGAATTCTTCTGATAAATGGAATATTGCCTACCTTATAGTAAACGAAAGATGTCACAGTCATCAGCGATTGCAGCCCTCCAACATGAGCTGGTGAGCCCTGAGGTAACTCAGTAGGGAAGGAAAACCTGCCATTTACCAGCCATTAGACTGCAGCCACTACGAGCCCTGAGGAAACTCAGGATGTGAAAATACAGGATACTGGCCCCAGATAGCTGAGGTGCATATCAAAGGAATGATTTCAGTGAGCCCAGACTCTTGCATCTTCCCATATATAGAAAGGCACTAAATTCCTTAACTTGGGATATCTGGTTTTCTTCAATTAACAATAATCTTTTGATGTTCAGACTACCTGCCCTTTGTTGCAAAACTTCTATACAACTTGGCTCCCCAGCTGGCCTCCTGAGAGCAGTTCTCTCATGGTTACTAGAGATGCTGCCTCCTGGGCTTGAAGTCCTAAAAATTTCTGCTGAATAAAAGTTAGCTCTCGGGCTTCTCTGGTGGTGCAGTGGTTGAGAATCTGCCTGCCGATGCAGGGGACACGGGTTCGCGCCCCGGTCTGGGAAGATCCCACGTGCCGTGGAGCAACTTGGCCCGTGAGCCACAATTACTGAGCCTGCGTGTCTGCAGCCTGTGCTCCGCAACAAGAGAGGCCACGATAGTGAGAGGTCTGCATACTGAGATGAAGAGTGGCCCCCGCTTGCCACAACTAGAGAAAGCCCTCGCACAGAAACGAAGACCCAACACAGCCATAAATAAATAAATAAATAAATTTTTTAAAAAAGTTAACTCTTGACTTTTAGGTTGTGAATATTTTTTAAGACAACACTTCCTATCACACCATCTTTCCTCAAACCCAAAGTATTTTATATAGCATTATTTTCATCTTCTACACATTAAATATATATCTAAGACAGTGTATTATGAATAGATGATATAAGTATATATAATAACATACTTACCAGGATTATTCCACACTTTCTCCCTGATTTGTTACTGTAAAAAAAAAAAGCAAAGTAATTTAGTGGGGCAGGTGGAAATTACATAAGCACCTGATTAATACAATTATCCAGTATTTCTTGCTTTTGTTAATGCTCACAGCAGAAGTCTGCTTTAAGAGAAACTATATGAATGTTTCAGAGAAGTTTATGATATTTAATGGAGTATAAAGACAAGTGACAAGCAGGAAACCTAACAGCTGGTTGGTCCATATTCTTAAAGAATAGTGTTCTTTCCCAGCTCTGCAGGGGGTCATGGTGACTTTGCTGTTTGCTTTGTATTGATACATGCTTACCTGGTCTATGTATCCTTGGTGAACTTTATATAAACTATCAGTATGTCATTTTGATGTATGATCCTTTGTCTCAAAAATGTGTATGACTGTACCTTTGACTTCTAACAGGTGGAAGACTTCTCAGCTTTCTGAGAGTCTGCTTCACAGGTTATGATCCTCATTTTGACTGGAATAAAATTTCTTTTTCTTCTTAACTAGATAGTTAATAGAATTTTCATTGCCACCATCCTCTCATTTAATTAGACAGTTCAGACTGCTCTGTGTCTCTCAACTGAGCAAATCCCAGTGTCTTTCTACTGGGCTCCCCCAGTATCTTTCAATTGTGGGTCACTCCCTAGTATTTTTCAATTGTGGGACCAGGTACTTATTAGACACCCCAAATAAAACTCAGGATCATCAAACCAATAATTAGGAGATTGAGAACCAGGAGAGACTCACCCAAATTCATCTGGACTCTCTGAGGAGGCAGAAGGGCACAAAAGTCCTCTTTTGGTAACAAGGATCTTGTTCCTTGAAGAGTTCAAGTGAGGGAGAGAAGTCTGTTCTCGGTCCCTTCATTGGTTTCCAAAACTATTGATTGAAAAAAAAATGCACAACTAAGAAGTTGAGAATTATGTTTTATTCATGGCCTTACTGAAGACTATAGCCTGGGAAGAGAGCCTCTCAGATAGCTCTGAGGTACTGGTCTAAAGAAGGGGAGCCAGGATATATAGGAGTTTTTGCAAAAAACAAAAAAGCAAACAAAGAAACAAAGCCCAATAGTGATCATGAAAAATTACTGCTAATTAAAGAAACAGGCATCTCAAGTTAATGAATTTAGCGTTTTACTATGTATGGAAGATGCAGGAGTCTGGGCTATTGAAATTATTCCTTTGATATGCACCTTAACTGCCTAAGGCCCTATCCTGTTTTTCTCCATCTTGAATCCCCTCGGGGTGCACCATTGGGGTTGGCTGCAGTGGCTAACAGGCTTTATGGCTACAGTGTCCTTTGTTGTCTGAAATGGCAGGCAACATTCTTTGTCCATAACTATTTTTGATGCCTCATAAAAGTGGATTTATGCAGTATTTGTCTTTCTGTGCCTGGCTTATTTCACTGACAGGGTGCACTGAGAAGAGTACTCATTTCTGTGGTATTCTTCACAAAAAATAATCTCGATCTAATCATGAGAAAACATCAGACAAATCAAAATTAAGGAATTTTCTATAAAATATCTGACCAATATTCTTCAGAAATGTAAAGGACATGAAAGAAAAAGAAGAAAGGAAGACAGAGAAATTGTCATAGAGAAGAGGAGAATAAGGTGATGTGATTACTAAATGCAACATGGGCTCCTGAAGCATTAGTAAAAAAAAGTGATGATATCTTAATAAAGTCTGTAGTTTAATTAATATTTTTATTCTAAAGCTAATTTCTTAGTTTTGAAAATAATTCTATGAGATCCCAAAAAGAAAAAGAAAATTCTTACAGGAAACATCAAAAAATGTATTAGTCTATCATTCCAATTTATTAATGTAATTTCTGGATGTAGAAACCATAAAATACTTAGATTCCTGCAGTTGCTTAATACATTTTGAGTAAAATAATTTCCTTTGATCTATAGTGCCATTCTTTGAAATGCCCAGAATTTCTTTGGACTTCTTGTCTACCACAACATATTTCATATTATTATTCCCATTTTAAAGTTCAGGGAAATAAATTTGAATATACATAAAGAGTCAGAGCTTGGCTACATAACATCAACATTTCTTGAATCTTAGTCATGTTTTCTCTTGGATCCTTTTCTGTTCTCTCATCCTTTAATGCTCAACACTACTGTCACATCCTTGGAAAATTTTTCCACACTAGAGTGGGAAAATTTATCACACTGGAGTAAACCCCTTGGTCATCCCCAGTTTCAACATCCTGGTTGATTTCAGCACGTGTCACAATGTGTTTATTTTATTGCTTACTTTTTGTCCATCTCCCCCACCAGATAGGGAGCCATATGCAAGCAGTTACCATGTATGTATTGTTCACTCTACTGTTTCAAGCACATAGTGCTGTCTGGCACAGAACAATCTATCTACATTTATATGATGAATAAATTGATTTTTATATTTTTAATATACTACCCTTTAAATATCAGTTCTATGGTTTAAGCAATGTTAGTCAGCTGGAGGCTAAAAGAGCTTTAGTTAGATATTTGATATTTGGGAAGTTTAATTTTTAATTTTTTCACATCTTTATTAGAGTATAATTGCTTTACAATGGTGTGTCAGTTTCTGCTTTATAACAAAGTGAATCAGTTATACATATACATATGTCCCCATATCTCTTCCCTCTTGCATCTCCCTCCCCCCCCCCATCCCACACTTCTAGCTGGTCGCAAAGCACCGAGCTGATCTCGCTGTGCTATGCGGCTGCTTCCCACTAGCTATCTACTTTATGTTTGGTAGTGTATATATGTCCATGACACTCTCTTACTTTGTCCCAGCTTACCCTTCCCCCGCCGCATATCCTCAAGTCCATTCTCTAGTAGATCTGCATCTTTATTCCCGTCTTGCTCCAGGCACTTCTGACCATTCTCTTTTCTTTTCTTTTTCTTTTTATTTATTTATTTTTTTTCCAGTACACGGGCCTCTCACAGTTGTGGCCTCTCCCACCATGGCTTACGGGCCCAGACGCTCTGCGGCATGTGGGATCTTCCCGGACAGGGGGACGAACCCGTGTCCCATGCATTGGCAGGCAGACTCAACCACTGCAACACCAGGGAAGCCCTCTTTTTCTTTTTTATATTCCATATATATGTGTTAGCATACGGTATTTGTTTTTCTCTTTCTGACTTACTTCACTCTGTATGACAGTCTCTAGGTCCATCCATCTCACTACAAATAATTCAGTTTCATTCCTTTATATGGCTGAGTAATATTCCATTGTATATATGTGCCACATCTTCTTTATCCATTCTTCTGTTGATGGACACTTAGGTTGCTTCCATGTCCTGACTATTGTAAATAGAGCTGCAATGAACATTGTGGTACATGACACTTTTTGAATTATGGTTTTCTCAGTTTAATGTGATTTCTGGGTCGTATGGTAGTTCTATTTGTAGTTTTTTAAGGAACCTCCATACTGTTCTCCATAGTGGCTGTATCAATCTACATTGCCACCAACAGTGCAAGAGTGTTGCCTTTTCTCCATACCCTCTCCAGTATTTGTTGTTTGTAGTTTTTTTGTTGATGGCCATTCTGACCGGTGTGAGATGATATCTCATTGTAGTTTTGATTTGCATTTCTCTAATTATTAATGATGTTGAGCATTCTTTCATGTGTTTGTTGGCAATCTGTATATCTTCTTTGGAGAAATGTCTAGGTCTTCTGCCCATTTTTGGATTGGGTTGTTTGCTTCTTGATATTGAGCTGCATGAGTTGCTTGTATGTTCTGGAGATTAATCCTTTGTCACTTGCTTCATTTGCAAATATTTTCTCACATTCGGAGGGCTGTCTTTTCGTCTTGTTTATGGCTTCCCTTGTTATGCAAAAGCTTCTAAGTTTCATTAGGTCCCATTTGTTTATTTTTGTTTTAATTTCCATTCCTCTAGGAGGTGGGTCAAAAAGGATCTTGCTGTGATTTATGTCATACAGTGTTCTGCCTATGTCTTCCACTAAGAGGTTGATGGTGTCTCGCCTTATATTTAGGTCTTTAATCCACTTTGAGATTATTTTGGTGTAAGGTGTTAGGGAGTGTTCTAATTTCATTCTTTTACATGTTGCTGTCCACTTTTCCCAGCACCACTTATTGAAGAGGCTGTATTTTCTCCACTGTATATTCTTGCCTCCTTTATCAAAGATACGGTGACCATATGTGTGTGGGTTTATCTCTAGGCTTTCTATCCTGTTCCATTGATCTGTATTTCTGTTTTTGTGCCAGTACTGTACTGTCTTGATTACTATAGCTTTGCAGTATAGTCTGAAATCCGGTAGCCTGATTCCTCCAGCTCCATTTTCTTTCTCATGATTGCTTTGGCTATTTGGGTCTTTTGTGTTTCCATACAAATTCTGAAATTTTTTGTTGTAGTTCTGTGAAAACTACCAGTGGTAGATTCATAGGGATTGAATAGAATCTGTAGATTGCTTTGAGTAGTACAATTTCTTTTTTTTCTCTGATTGCTGTGGCTGAAACTTCCAAAACTATGTTGAATAATAGTGGTGAGATTGGGCAGCCTTGTCTTGTTCCTGATCTTAGTGGAAACGGTTTCAGTTTTTCACCATTGAGGACAATGTTGGCTGTGGATTTTTCATATATGGCCTTTATTATATTGAGGAAAGTTCCCTCTATGCATACTTTCTGGAGGGTTTTTATCATAAATGCATATTGAATTTTGTTGAAAGCTTTCTCTGCATCTATTGAGATGATCATATGGTTTTTCTCAGTCAGTGTGTTAATATGGTGTATCACGTTGATTGAGTTGTGTATATGGAAGAATCCTTGCATTCCTGGGATAAACCCCACTTGATCATAGTGTATGATCCTTTTATGTGCTGTTGGATTCTGTTTGCTATTATTTTGTTGAGGAATTTTGCATCTGTATTCATCACTGATACTGGCCTGTAGTTTTCTTTCTTTGTGACATCTTTGTCTGGTTTTGGTATCAGAGTGATGGTGGCCTTGTAGAATGGGTTTGGGAATGTTCCTCCCTCTGCTATATTTTGGAAGAGTTTGAGAAAGGTAGGTGTTAGCTCTTCTCTAAGTGTTTGATAGAATTTGCCTGTGAAGCCATCTGGTCCTGGGCTTTTATTTGTTGGAAGATTTTAAATCACAGTTTCAATTTCAGTGCTTGTGATTGGTCTGTTCATATTTCCTATTTCTTGCTGGTTCAGTCTCAGAAGGTTATGCATTTCTAAGAATTTGTTCTTTTCTTCCAGGTTGTCCATTTTATTAGCATAGAGTTGATTGTAGTAATCTGTCATGATTGTATTTCTGCAGTGTCAGTTGTTACTTCTCCTTTTTCATTTCTAATTCTATTGATTTGAGTCTTCTCCCTTTTTTCCTCGATAAGTGTGGCTAATGGATTATCAATTTTTTTATCTTCTCAGAGAAACAGCTTTTAGCTTTATTGATCTTTGCTCTCGTTTCCTTCATTTCTTTTTCATTTATTTCTGATCTGATATTTATGATTTCTTTCCTTCTGCTAACTCTGGGGCTTTTTTTTTTCTTCTTCCTCTAATTGCTTTAGGTGTAAGGTTAGGTTGTTTGAGATGTTTCTTGTTTCTTGAGGAAGGTAGCCTTGTATAGCTATAAACTTCCCTCTTAGAACTGCTTTTCTGCATCCAATAGGTTTTGGGAGGTTAGGTTGTTTATTTGAGATTTTTCTTTTTTCTTAAGGTAGCCTTGTATAGCTATAAACTTCCCTCTTAGAACTGCTTTTCTGCATCCAATAGGTTTTGGGTCATTGTGTTTCCATTGTCATTTGTTTCTAGGTATTTTTTGATTTCCTCTTTGAATTCTTCAGTGGTCTGTTGGTTATTAAGTAGTGTGTTGTTTAGCCTCCATGTGTTTGTATTTCTAACAGATTTTTTCCTGTGATTGATATCTTGTCTTATAGTGTTGTGGTCAGAAAAGATACTTGATATGATTTCAATTTTCTTAAATTTACTGAGGCTTGATTTGTGAACCAAGATATGATCTATCCTGGAGAATGTTCCATGAACACTTGAGAAAAATGTGTATTCTGTTGTTTTTGGATGGAATGTCCTATAAATATCAATTAAGT
>NC_041234.1:63936446-63973209 GCF_002837175.3 Physeter macrocephalus | reverse complement strand
ATCATGTTACTGTCGATTTCCCCTTTTATGGCTGTTACTATTTGCCTTATGTATTGAGGTGTTCCTATGTTGGGTGCATAAATACTTACAATTGTTATATCTTCTTCTTGGATCAATCTCTTGATCAGTATGTAGTGTCCCTCTTTGTGTCTTGTAATAGTCTTTGTTTTAAAGTCTATTTTGTCTGACATGAGAATTGCTACTGCAGCTTTCTTTTGATTTCCATTTGCATGGAATATCTTTTTCCATCCCCTCACTTTTAGTCTGTATGTGTCCCTAGGTCTGAAGTGGGTCTCTTGTAGACAGCATATATACGGGTCTTGTTTTTGTAATCATTCAGCCAGTCTATATCTTTCGGTTGGTGAATTTAGTCCACTTACATTTAAGGTTATTATCGATATGTATGTTCCTATTAAGATTTTTTAAATTGTTTTGGGTTTATTATTGTAGGTGTTTTCCTTCTCTTGTGTTTCCTGCCTAGAGAAGTTCCTTTAGCATTGTCGTAAAGCTGGTTTGGAGGTGCTGAATTCTTGTTCCTTTAGCATTGTCGTAAAGCTGGTTTGGAGGTGCTGAATACTTTTAGCTTTTGCTTGTCTGTAAAGCTTTTAATTTCTCCATCAAATCTGAATGAGATCCTTGTGGGTAGAGTAATCTTGGTTGTAGGTTTTTCTCTTTCATCACTTTAAATGTGTCCTTTCACTCCCTTCTAGCTTGAAGAGTTTCTGCTGAAAGATCAGCTGTTAACGTTATGGGTATCCCCTTATGTTTTACTTGTTGTTTTTCCATTGCTGCTTTTAATATTTGTTATTTGTATTTAATGTTTGATAGTTTGATTAATATGTGTCTTGGCGTGTTTTTCCTTCGATTTATCCTGTATGAGACTCTCTGTGCTTCCTGGACTTGATTAACTATTTCCTTTCCCATATTAGGGAAGTTTTCAACTATAGACTCTTCATATATTTTCTCAGTCCGTTTCTTTTTCTCTTCTTCTTCTGGGACCCCTATAATTCGAATGTTGGTGAGTTTAATGTTGTCCCAGAGGTCTCTGAGACTGTCCACAATTCTTTTCAATCTTTTTTCTTTATTCTGCTCTGCAGTAATTATTTCCACTATTTTATCTTCCAGGTCACTTATCCGTTCTTCTGCCTCAGTTATTCTGCTATTTTTCCCTTCTAGAGAATTTTAATTTCATTTATTGTTATTCATCTCTGTTTGTTTGCTCTTTATTTTTTCATGGTCCTTGTTAAACGGTTCTTTTATTTTCTCCATTCTATTGCCAAGATTTTGGATCATCTTTACTATCATTATTCTGAATTCTTTTTCAGGTAGATTGCCTATTTCCTCTTCATTTGTTAGGTCTGTTGGTTTTTTGCCTTGCTCCTTCTGCTGTGTGTTTCTCTGTCTTCTCATTTTGCTTAACGTACTGTTTTTGGGGTCTCCTTTTCACAGGCTGCAAGTTCGTAGATTCCATTGTTCTGGTGTCTGTCCGCAGTGGCTAAGGTTGGTTCAGGGGGTTGTGTAGGCTTCCTGGTGGAGGGGACTACTGCCTGTGTTTTGGTGGATGAGACTGGATCTTGTCTTTCTAATGGGCTGGTCCACGTCTGGTGGTGTGTTTTGGGGTTTCTGTGGCCTTATTATGATTTTAGGCAGTCTCTATGCTCATGGATGGGGTTGTGTTCTTTTCTTGCTAATTGTTTGGCATAGGGTGTACTACACAGTAGCTTGTTGGTCGATGAGTGGAGCAGGGTCTCGGCGTTGAGATGGAGATCTCTGGGAGATTTTCATCACTTGATATTATGTGGAGATGGGAGGTTTCTTGTGGACCAGTGTCCTGAACTTGGCTCTCCCATCTCAGTGGCACTGCCCTGATGCCTGGCTGAATCACCAAGGGCCTGTCCTCCACACGACTCAGAATAAAAGTGAGAAAAAAGAGAAAGAAAGAAAGAGAGAAAGAAAGAAAGAAAGAAAGAACATAAAATAAAATAAAATAAAATAAAGTCAAATAAAATTAAGTTATTACAATACAAAATAAAAAATAAGTATTAAGAAAAAAAATTAAGTAATAAAAAAAAAGGACAGACAGAACCCTAGTACAAATGGTAAAAGCAAAGCTATACAGACAAAATCACACACAGAAACATACACGTACATACTCACAAAAAGAGAAAAAGTGAAAAAAATATATATATCGTTGCTCCCAAAGTCCACCTCCTCAATTTGGTATGATTTGTTGTCTATTCAGGTATTCCACAGATGCAGGGTACAACAAGTTGATTGTGGAGATTTAATCCTCTGCTCCTGAGGCTGCTGGGAGAAATTTCTCTTTCTCTTCTTTGTTCGCAGAGCTCCCGGGATTCAGCTTTGGATTTGGGCCCGCCTCTGCATGTAGGTCACCTGAGGGCGTCTGTTCTTCGCTCAGACAGGACGAGGTTAAAGGAGCAGCTGATTCAGGGGCTCTGGCTCACTCAGGGTGGGGTGAGGGAGGGGTATGGATGTGGGGCGAGCCTTTGGCGGCAGAGGGCAGTGTGATGTTGCAATAGCCTGAGGCGCGCTGTGCGTTTTCCTGGGCAAGTTTTCCCTGCATCACGGGACACTGGCAGTGGCCAGCTGCACAGGCTCCCGGGAGGGCAGGTGTGGATAGTGACCTGTGCTCGTACACAGGCTTCTTGGTGGTGATAGCAGCAGCCTTAGAGTCCCATGCCCGTCTCTGGTGTCTGACTTGAGAGCTGTGCCTCACACCCGTCACTGGAGCTCCTTAAGCAGTGCTCTTAATCCCCTCTCCTCGCTCACCAGGAAACAAAGAGGCAAGAAGAAATCTTTTGTCTCTTCGGCAGCTCCAGACTTATTCCTGGACTCCCTCCTGGCTAGCTGTGGTGCACTAACCCCTTCAGGCTGTGTTCATGCCACCAACCCCAATCCTGTCCCTGCGATCCGATCGAATCCCGAGCCTCAGCTCCCAGCCCCCTCCCATCCCGGCGGGTGAGCAGACAAGCCTCTCGAGATGGTGAGTGCCAGTTGGCACAGATCCTCTGTGCGGGAATCTCTCCGCTTTGCCCTCCGCACCCCTGTTGCTGTGCTCTCCTCCATGGCTCCGAAGCTTCACCCCTCTTCCACCTGCAGTCTCTGCCCACGAAGGCGCTTCCTAGTGTGTGGAAACCTTTCCTCCTTCACAGCTCCCTCCCACTGGTTCAGGTCCCGTCCCTATTCTTTTGTCTCTGTTTATTCTTTTTTCTTTTACCCTACCCAGGTACATGGGGGAGTTTCTTTCCTTTTCAGAGGTCTGAGGTCTTCTGCCAGCGTTCAGTAGGTGTTCTGTATGAGTTGTTCCACATGTAGATATATTTCTGATGTATTTGTGGGGAGAAAGGCGATCTCCGTGTCTTACTCTTCTGCCATCTTGAAGCTCCTCTGGGAAGTTTTTTTAAAATATCAAAAAGGTTTTAAAGCAAAACAGGAACATAGGTCACTGTGAGAGAATACTTATTCATTTAAACAAAGTTACAAAATGATTAAAAGAAAACAACAAATATGCATCACTTAAGGGTACAGAAATTCACACAATCTGCTTCATATATGTGCATGGTGCCTACTTCTCATGTGGAATTGTCTGGGAAATAAAGTACAGGGTAAATGAAAGCATTCAGCAATGCCATCAAGAAATAAAGTCCTACGTGTTTTCTGACATCACAATTATAACCTTTAGAATAGAATTAGAACACAGGGCAACTAGATATATTATAAGAAGATATTCACTACACAAATTAGACCCAACACAAATATGGTAAGAACTGGAGAAAAGAGAGAATGTCAGAGAAGGTCATCAACGAAGCAAGTATAAAATTAATGCTGTGGGTGGACATGCTGGAGCTTGCAGGAACATCCAAATTGTAGACTGGAATATAATGATAATTAGAAACAAATAAAACTATCTAACATCCCGGTAGTTACATATTTTAAAATACACTTCAGGGGGATTTCCCTAGACAGAAATCGTTTTAAACAACACTGTCATCAGGCAAGGCCACTTGGTGTGATGGAGTAAGGCACAAGCAAGAGCACTCTGTGATCATCACAGAGGATCAAAAGATAATTACACAATCACAAAAATGAGGAAATATTCTCCTAGTCTAGGTAACAAAACTGACTTATTTGCTTACAAGTTAATTTTAGCTCCAGTCCCTTCTTTTTGCCATCCAAATAAACCAACCAGTTCTAAGACATTCTTTCTTTTCCCTCAGTAAAATGTAATTCCATTCCTCATACCTTCTTTACTGAAAACACACATTCTACTTTCCTACTGTACACTGAAATGTTTCTGTATTATTCCTATTAGTTTTAATTACCTGTTTAAATTAGAATCCTCAACTCTTAAAAACTTCAATTTCTAGTGAAAGTTAAGAAGTAAGCAATTACAAACTGTATTTTACATTAGCATTCTGTAGAGTGGCAAACAAAAATATCAGTGATAATTTTTTAAAACTTTTGTTTTCTTATAGATAACATCTCAAGGCAGCACCAAACATTTTCACTAATAGTCCTAAATGCCTTTAGTTTTTCTATTTAGTAATCAATGTCTCAGTATCTTATTGTTTATTGCAAATTATCTAGCTATTTAAAAAAACTTTCATCACTTAAAATTAGCACAACTCTAGAACTTTAAGTCACCAAATATCTGGAAAGATCGTTTTTAGTAGACATTTCTAAAATATAATTATTTTTAAAGGGTTTACCCAAAAGGTCTTATTTACATTTAAAGTCTCATCATATCAAGTTATTTACCTTGTAACAGATATAATAAGGTCTTATTTGACTTCTATTAAACCTAGGTACAATAAAGTATTATACTTCATGTTGATGACTCTAGTGACATGTCTATATTAATTAGATAAACAAACAAACTTTAATACCAGGTATCAACATAATATTGAATATTTCTCAGTTCACATGAACCTGAAAGTCATTTTGGTCAGGTTCTTTATTTGTAAGCACTTTCTTTTAAAATAAATAGAGATCTTTATTAATTCAATTTTGATAATACTTTCCAGAGGTAGAGATATCTCATATGCATAATGTGTACACAGACATATAATATAAACCAGCAAAACTGGAGATCTCATGGCTTCACTTAAAAGCTTAGTTATGAATCAGATATCAAAATATAAACTTACTAGTTTGCAAAGAACAGTTGGAATACACTAAAGTTGCTTGCTTAGATGACTAAGGATTTATTACTTGTAAAGTTTGGCTGAGGGAGCATTCCCAGCAGTTTGAATTTTAGAATTGCCACTTTTTTTCCCTTGGTTTCAGGTCTTGCCTGATTGAGTTAATTAGGCTCAGTCTCATGTACTTGTGGCCTGTATTTACATTTCTGGTGTGTAGAGATTTGTAAGAGAAAGACAGTTGCTTTTAGTTCCCTAAAGAACAGGTCTGTCACCTAAATGATACTAAAAGATTTTATCAGTGACAAGATTGCTTACTAAACTGAAATTTATTTTATGAGTTCTATTTTCTAAAACTTTAGAGCTTAATTTATCTTGCCTTCAAAGGTTTGTATAAGGCATTCAGCAAAGACCTTCATTTTGAGTTCACAAGCAAAATCACTATTTTTATTTTTATTAACCCTTGAATGTTAGTTCCCAGTTTTTACTTATTTGTATGGCTCAGGTAACCCTATTGGTTTCCTTTAGTATGTTTAATATTTTTCTGAGGGGCAATCTATATGCCTTGTCTTATAATATCACGCAGGGGAATCATTCCCCAGTGAAACATGCCTATCCTACAATATAATTAAACAAAAGGGGTGTAACCGTCTCATATAAAGCCCACTTAAATATACCAATTTTATACATTTTTATCTCAATTCTGTCAACTTTTAAACCTTTAACTTTAGCTTTCATTATGATCCAATCAGCAAGCTTTTATCTTACAGGAGGAGTTCTAAATGTTTTTCTTATTTTTGTTCCCTGTCCATTTTATCTATTTTTATTTAAAAGGCTCTGGGATACCTAGATTGGGGTTGAGCCAAGGAACTCAGACCCGTTGGCCTAACTGTTGTCCCAAATAATTGCTGTTCAGGCATCTCAAGTGTAATTTTTTTTTTTCCTGGCCTGTTAAATATATTTAAAACTGTGGTAAATAGAACAGACTTGTTTGGCGTTTGATGTTGGGGACCAATAGGGGGTCCCTTTTGGCCCATTTAACCTTAGGTAGTGTAATATCAAAACCTTGTGTTTAAATCACATAAATGTCCATTTTATTTATCCCATTTTAAATAACTATCTAAAGATTTCTTTATTCATTTGAGATAATTCTTTTAAAATTTCTACCTTGTTAGAAATAGTATCCAGACTTTCTTTACAGGATTTTTCCTGTTAACATTATTTATTCTTATGCTTTTATTAGCAACTGTAAGACCCATTGAGGGAAGGCAAAGACCACAAAAGAAACTTCCCAGACCAGTTATTCTTAATTGTTTTAAACTAAAGAAGTTCTTAGGTAGTCATTAGATATATTTCTTTTTATTTCCACCTTTAATTTGATTTTTGTTTTTATAGGTATCAATAAAACAGCTGTTTATAATGAGAATGCTCTAGATTCACCAATTTGTTAGTTTCTCCAATTTCAAAAGGATCCATTATTTGGCCATTATTAAAGTATATATATTTATAGTGATTCAAACCATTAAGAAGCAAGAGGCTTCCCCATAAAAGAATGGGGGAGGATGTAACCTAAGTTTGTTCTCAAAGACAGTATGGCAGAGGTCCAGCTTTCAAAACAACTACATATACACACAGACATACAGGGAATGTCCTAGGAAGATAAGGCATAACATTTACATCTCAAACACACAGGAAGAGAAATGTAAGTTTCCCCCTAGAGGCCTTTGTTTAAAGTCAGAATTCTGAGAAGATATTTCTATCAAGCTAGGTTTTATTTAACCTTAATTTAATTGTGTATGCAATAAAAGAGCCTCCTCATTTTTAGGATGAGATTTCCTTTAATTTCCAATTAAGTAAATACTAATTGCTATAGAGGTTCGTAGGTCTGGAGGGTTAACTAAAATTCCTTAACAAATCCCAGTGGATCCTGACTCAGACTGGGAAATTAGCTAAGGATCTAAGTTGTGCTCAGGTCCAGGTTGTGTATGTAAGCACTGAGAATGGTCTACCATTCGCTGTAACAGGTTTCTCCTTAAAGGGAGCTATAATCACTTCTGATTTTTTTTTTTTAATACTCCTTTGCTGGGGAAGAGGGAGGAGCAGGAGGGGGAAGCATTGGAAGAGAACAAGATAGCGTCTGAGCCAGGCAATTCTGATAGAAAAGGATACATGGGAGGAGTAGAGGGAGAGATGGAGTCAGAGACAATGCTAGCAGCCTTTTTTTTAGTTCTGTTATAGTTTCAGAAAGTTACTCTATTATTTCCTCTTTTAGAAACTTCTAGATACCAATCAAAATAAGCATTCCATTCAGTCTGTTTGATCTTATGGCTGGCTTTTTTTAACTGTGCATGCAAAAATAGCAATTTTTGGAATATCAGAAGAACCCTAATTTGGCCATTTAGGTTGAGTTCTCCTTTAGTATAATTTCCCCAATTAACTAGGTACTTGCAAGTATGACCACATGAAAGGAGGCTCAACATCACTAATCATTAGAGAAATGTGAATCAAAACTAAAATGAGGTATCACCTCACACCAGTCAGAATGGCCATCATCAAAAAATCTACAAACAATAAATGCTGGAAGGGGTGTGAAGAAAAGGGAACCCTCTTGCACTGTTGGTGGGAATGTAAATTGATACAGCCACTACGGAGAACAGTATGGAGGTTCCTTAAAAAACTAAAAATAGAACCACTATATGACCCAGAAATCCCATTACTGGGCATATACCCTGAGAAAATCATGATTCAAAAAGAGTCATGTCCCAAAATGTTCATTGCAGCTCTGTTTACAATAGCCAGGACATGGAAACAACCTAAGTGTCCATCAACAGATGAATGTATAAAAAGATGTGGCACATATATACAATGGAATATTACTCAGCCATAAAAAGAAATGAAATTGAGTTATTTGTAGTGAGGTGGATGGACTTAGAGTCTGTCATACAGAGTGAAGTAAGTCAGAAAGAGAAGAACAAATACCATATGCTAACACATATATATGGAATCTAAAGAAAAAAATGGTTCTGAAGAACCTAGGGACAGGACAGGAAGAAAGATTCAGACATAGGGAATGGACTTGAGGACATGGGTAGGGGGAAGGGTAAGCTGGGACAAAGTGAGAGAGTGGCATGTACATATATACACTACCAAACGTAAAATAGATAGCTAGTGGGAAGCAGCTGCATAGCACAGGGAGATCAGCTCAGTGCTTTGTGACCACCTAGAGG
This sequence comes from Physeter macrocephalus, assembly GCF_002837175.3. Lineage (NCBI taxonomy): Eukaryota > Metazoa > Chordata > Mammalia > Artiodactyla > Physeteridae > Physeter > Physeter macrocephalus. Next base: position 63,964,823 of record NC_041234.1, on the reverse strand, counting down.
GGTGGGTTAGGGAGAGTGGGAGGGAGACGCAAGAGGGAGGGGATATGTGGATATAAGTATATGTATAGCATATTCACTTTGTTATACAACAGGAACTAACACAAAAATGTAAAGCAATTATATTCCAATAAAGATGTTAAAAAAAAATAGAATGATGTCAGAAAGATAACAGAATAGGAATCTCCAGCCCTCGTTCCCACACAGAGACACTGACTCAACAATATATAGCAGCAAACGCCTTCACAAGAACTTCAGAAACGAGTTAAGAATTTGCAGAGGGCTTCCCTGGTGGCGCAGTGGTTGGGAGTCCACCTGCTGATGCAGGGAACATGGGTTCGTGCCCCGGTCTGGGAGGATCCCACATGCCGTGGAGCAGCTGGGCCCGTGGGCCATGGCTGCTGATCCTGTGTGTCCGGAGTCTGTGCTCCACAATGGGAGAGGCCACAGCAGTGAGAGGCCCACGTACCACAAAAAAAAAAAAAAAAAAAAAAAAAAAAAGAATTTGCAGAACCCCAGGTGAGTGTGAAGCCAAGAACAGCCACGCTGAAACGAGTAAGGAAAGCCACTGCATTCCCTCTGCGATTGCACCTCACCTCAGCTGGCACAGCTTGGCACAATAGGGAGAAAACACCCAACTTGTGGCTTCTCCCTTAGGAGGGAAAGAGTAGCTTGGAATATGCATCCAACGTTCTGGCTTCTCAGGGACTGCCCAAGGGACTGGCTTCTGTCTTCCTGATATTTTGAATGCCTAGGAGTCATAGAGAACAAAAGAGAACTCTGGAACTTGTTGCAGCACCAGAGAACCTGCAGTACCACAAACAGAAAGAGCAAGAGATTACAAGCTCCTAAAAAGTAAGCCAGTAAATCTCTCTGATTGGGAAATTCTCTGCATAAGCCCACAGAAGATGGGTTCCCAGGAAAGGCTTGAGAGGTCCCCAGAATCTCTGGCCTGTCTGACTGGTGAAGGTATTCCCTTGTACAAAACTGTTCCATAAAGACTGGAAGAGGTGGCTAGTTTTTCAAATATCCCACTCTCAGAGGAAAAAAAATTACAAGGCATACAAAGAAACAGGGAAACATGGCCCAATCAAAGGAACAAAAATAAATCTCCAGAAATTGACCCTAAAAAAACAAATGTCTATTAATTACCTGACAAAGAATTCAAAATTGGTTTCTTAAGTTCAATGTCTATAGAACACAAACAAACCACTAAATGAAATCAGGAAAATGATGCATAAAAAAATCAATATAAACAAAGAGACGGAAACTAAAAAAGAACCAACTGAAAATTCTGGAGTTGAAATAGATAGTATAAAAGGCAGAATGGGTCGAACATCACAAAAAATGGGGTGAAAAGTGACAATTTCATGAGATGAAGCTTCTCTTCATTGCCTTGTTATGCACACAAAATGGTTATTTTGGTTTGGGAGCACATCTGGAGACATATATTTAAGTCCAAGTATTTTATTTGAGGGATGATCCTAAGGAACACTGTTAAGGAATTGAAGTAAGAAAAGACAAGAAGGTAGCCAGTAAAGGGTGAGTTATTAAACCACTTTGGGCAACTTGAGCTGATCCCACTGGGGAACTCTGGGAGACAATGTGGAAAAAGTCTCAAAATTATCTCAACCAAGAGGTGATAGGAACCTAGTTATTTATCCACCAACCCCTCACCTACCCAGCATCACTTATTGGGGTTGCTTCCAGGGGCATTAATTCTCCAGTCTTCCCCTATGTCTTGGCTGAGCATGCTCCTTGGCTAGAAAAAATCCCTCAAAAACTCACAGGTTTTTGCACTAATTGTCCTTTAGCATGAAGAGGTACATGCTACAAGAAAAGTGGACAGAGCACCAACAGCATCTATGACAATGCCAATCTCAATATCTAAGTGATTAAAATGTGACTAACTGGAAAAAAAAAAAAAAGCAGTGTGGGAACCTCATTTGTGGTCTCTGCTTCCCCTCAATGGATCTTACAAATGCTAACGAAGACGTTAGGATAATTAATGTTAATTAGGTTGATTAACAGGGAAATAAGGAAAAAAGAACTGAAAGTAAAGTCTAGAGACGTCTTCCCAACAAAGGTGAAAAATTTAAAGGGACCCATCCCAAAAGAACAAAAATGTTTAGATGGTTATTAAGGAATGGGATAAATAAAATGGACGTTAATGATATTAAAACAAAGGTTTTGATACAACACTACCTAAGGTTGAATGGGCCAAAGGGACCCCCTTATTGGTTTCCAACATTAAAGGGCTCCAAAGTTACATATATATATTTAAAAAGCTAAAAGAAAATTACACTGAGATATATGACAAAACATTGCTTGGGGCAACAGTTAGGCCAATTAAACAAATTAAAAGATTGACTAAAGGTCCTGTGTCTCTTGACTCAACCTCTCACTTGGGGATCCCAGAGCCTTTTTACAAAAGTAGATAAAATGGATTGTCAGGAGATAAAAAGAAAGGAAAGCTTCTAGGACTCCTTGTAAGTAAAAGGCTTGTTGATGGGGTGCTAATGGAAACTAGTTAATGGTATAAAAGTTGATAGAATTGAGATGAAATTTTATAAAAATCGGTATATTTAAATGGGCTTTAGATAAGGTGGTTACATCTCTTTTGCCTGATTATATTGTGGGATAGACATTATGTCTCACTAGGGAATGCTTCCCCTGCTTGGTATTATAAGACAGGGCATAAGAATCTGCCCCTCAGGAAATACTGATATTAATTTAACATACTAAAGGAAACCAACAGGGTTTCCTGAGCCCACACAATATAAAATAAAACTGGGAGCTAATATTGAGGGAATAATAAAACAATAATAGAGTTTTTGTTTGTTTGTTTGTTTGTTTTGTTTTGTTTTTTGTTTCTTGCTCTGGGTTTAATTTGTGCACTAACACACAGGGCCTTTGTTGAATATCTTGTGCAAATTTTTGATAGTATGATACATTGAGCCCTAAAGTTCTAGAACACAGAACTCTTGATTTTGAGTTGAGTTGGAAATATTCTCATTGATATAAAAAAGCAAATTTAAAAAATATATAGTTGGGCAAATCAATCTTTGAAAATCATTTAGGCAGCAGACCCGTTCTTTGAGGAATTAAAAGCAAATGTCTTTGTCTTGCATATCTCTACAAATCAGAAATGTAAATGCAATTCACAGTTACCTCAGACTGAGCTTAATTTAGGTCAATCTGGTAGTACCTGAAATCAAAGGGGAAAAAATTAGAAAAAAAGGGCCTTTTTAAACACAGACCACTGGAAAGGCTCCCTCACCCAAAATCTAATTGACAGCTTCCTTAAGGATTTATTGAGGACAAATTCAAATCTTAAAAATCTTTCCCACAAATAATAAATCCTTTGTCATCTGAGCAAATTTAACTTATTCCAACTCTTATTCATAAACTAGTAAGTTTATATTGCAATATGTGATTCATAACTAAGTTTTTAAAGTGAAGCCCTGAGATCTCTAGTTTTGTCTGTTTATATGTCTGTGCATACATTATACATATGATATCTCTACCTCTGGATAATATTATCAAAATTAAATTCATGAAAGAACTCTATGTAATTGACTTAAAATTATGCAATTACAAGTTAAATATTTCTAAATATAAAGGGAACTTCCCAGAATGAATTTCAGGTTCACATGGTCTAGGAATATTCAGTATTAAATTAATATCTGGTATTAAAGATAGCTTAAGCTTCTTGGTTTAATCAATACAGACATGTCTTACTTTTATTGTACCTAGGTTTACTGAAGGTCAATAAGCTTATATTAAATCTTTCTGTTGCAGAGTTTGCCAGCAAGGAAAAAAAATTAACTTGGCATGATGATATTTTCATAAGTTAAAAAACAAAGCTAAGTGAGATAAAAGTTTTCAGGTGAACTCTTTAGGAATAATTATGTTCTGCATATGTCTATTTAAAGAAATTCTCCAGGCTGTCTGGTAAAAATTTAGAGTTTTCTAAGTTAAATTATGGAATTAATTGAATAGCCAAATCATTTCAAATAAGATAAAATACTGGAACATTGACTGCTAAACGGGTGGAAGTTTACCTATTTTTGTCTTCTTACAAGAAGAAACTAAAGATATTGGGTGTACTAGACACATGTCTTGTACCATATTGAGGAAAGTAATTATGCTATGAGAAGATGTATATTTCTAGACGTTATGGAATATTCCTAAATTTTCCAGTCAGGAAATGCTAATATGACAAACAGTTCACAATTACTTGCTTGTCGGTTTTTGCTAGAGATTAAGGTTTTTAAGCGTTAAAATTGTAATATGTAATTAAAGCTACTGGGATAATAAGGAAAACATTTCCATATGCAAGGAAAGTAGGATGTGTGTTTTCAACAAAAGAAGGTACAGGGAATGGAAATGCATTATGTTAAGGGGAAATAAAATGATTTTTCTTTGTCCTAAAGATGGTTATTTCTAAATGGAAAAGAAAAATAAGAGCTAAACTAATATAGATATAAAAGGTTGTGGAAGAATTGTAAAGAGGGAGCCCTGAGACAAGAGTTTTGTACAAGGTCAAGCTGCGATTGGATTGAATTATTTAAGTAAATGAATTTTGTTACTAAGGGTGGGCTGATGCAGGATTGGAGTTTAGTTCTTTCTGTCAAGAGAACAAAGTTTTCTTGCAATGTTGAGCTACATTTGATAACAGATTGTGAGTTTCTTTGTTTTCCAAATGATCTGAATTTGCCTTAAAACTATTTTATTGTCACTTTGGTTGAATGAATAAGTGTTAGTTAACAGTGGCCTATGATCCTATTTGACCAGGTGTTTTAAAACTTTTAATATTTTTTGGACAAATTTCCCCAATATCAAATTCTAATTAAGATTCTTTTGACCTTCAACTAACTTTGGGATGCTTCAACAGGCCCTGGAAATATCCTAAAGGGAGATGGTAAACTAATTAGGTTTGTTTGGTATGTTAAATCACATGGGAAACATTGTCAAATAAGTCTTGATAAAACCTTCTTCAGTTATATTGTATAGGGAATTATTAATATAGATATTTCAAAATTTATATGGAATTCCTAAAAACCTGGTATGTCCTCATATAATGTTAATTCTAGCTATATAATATTTTACATCAAAGGAATAATCAACTTTCTTATCAACTGCATTGTAATCAGATCTTTAACCATCCCGTTTTAAGTTTTTCTCACAGACATTTTATTCTGAAGCTTTTATAAAATGAAGATATTCAAGAGGAGAACTTTGACAATGTAAGTTCCTGATGACTTTTAGATCATACCACAGAACTGGGTAAGAAATTACAAAACTCTAATGTAAAGCTTTATGACTTCATCCTGATCAGCAGGGATTAATTACATGGGACCAAATGAAGAGATAAATTTGATTTATAATTTTATAACTTTTTTCTGAAATATACTGGCTTTTACTCTTTGTTTTCCAGAAAACCTTTCCTCTTACACTAACTATGACCTACAACAAGTTGATAAAGTATGCCTTTGTAAATGAAGATGAAATATTTATCTTGTTCTTTCTACCTGATTGCTCCAGAATTTGACTTCTCCAGCTGGCTCCCCTGTGGACCTGATGTCTTATTGCAACCAGATTACAACTAGCTCTACTAATCATTGTTTTAATTTGTTCTATCTTGTTGTTTTCACATTATTTATGCCTTGTGCATCTCTCTGCTGTACTGTGACTTTATTAATGTTACAGCTGTATTACCTATAACCCTGTCTATTTTTTAAGATTGTTGTCTCTTGCATTCCTTAATGTGTAACCAGGCCTCCGATAAAATTAATGATGGCTAAACATCTTAAAGCAATTGATCATATATATCTACATAGAATAATTGTAATAGTGCAACTGTAGATACAGGAAGAAGCAACAAGGGAAAACATTTCCTAGATCATAATAGACTAGTAAAACAGGTGATCTAGAGAATTTTAGATTATCAACTGGGCTTAATCCAAAAAATAGCACATTGAGTGGCCTATAAACAGAATTCTTGCCTGATCTAAGAATGAGCCTTCCTAGCACTGTGGACAAAATTGGTCACAAAATGCCTTCCAAACATTGGTTGTGACCAATAGGAGGCACTGTGGACAAAGAATGTCACCTGCCATTTCAGTAAACAAAGGAAGTTGTGGCCATAATGCCATCAACTACTGCAGTTGCCCCAGATGTCATACACTGAGGGGAATTTAGGATGGAGGAAAAACAAGATACTGGCCCTAGATAGTTAAGATGCATTAACAAAGAAATTATTTCAATCAGTGCAGACTCTTGCATCTTCCCATACATAGAAAATCACTAAAATTATCAACTTGAAATGTTTGTGTTTAGCAGTAATATTTCGATGTTCCGCCACATGCTTTTTTTTCAGCAAATACTTATATATATCTCCTGGCTCCACCCTTACTTCTTTGGAACAGTCCCTCAGAGGCTTCCATCCCAGGCTATAGCCCTCAATGAGGCTGCTGAATAAAATGGAATTCTCAACTTTTAGGTAGTGCATTATTTTTTCAGTCCGTAGTACCCATCATATAAGAGATGTTCAGAGGAAGAATGTGTCTATAAAACTGATACAGTTGCTGAGGAACAGGAGAAGGAATCAAATGAAGCAAGATTTCTGGAGCAGCACAAAAGCAGTGAGTGACTTTCTTGTATCAGAGTAAAGAAGACACTGTATTACCTTAAAGTGATCTTACATAGCCAAAACACTAAGGAAAATCAACAACATGGTAGCATCGCCAAAGAATCAGATTGATAAACAAGAGAGAATCCTGATATCTCATTTCATCATAGGTTTAAGAAAAACATGAATCAGCTGGGATAGGTACTCATCAAGTACTTGTTAGGTGACTAATTGATTTGAAGCAACCCTAGTTGGAGAAGAGATAACAGGGGGTGGTGATTTCCCAAAGAACTTAAATGGATTTTTTTCTCCTCATTCAATCAACAAATTCTGCATATGTAGACATAGACTAATATGTAAAATAATGGTGATACTTCATCATATATTTCAATTATAGGATAACTCTACAAAATGCTAAACAGATGATAAGTGAAATACTGTGTACTATCCTTTTGTTTTACAGGTATACCTGACCATCTAGATATTTATGAATATATGTTCACATATAAGAATAACAAAGTGTATTTTTTCAGTATTCAGTGGGATAGTTCGTATGTTAATGCAGTTCTACAGCACAGGATATTGCTCACACAACAATTTTTATACAGGAAGACAGAAAAATTACAAATTATATAAAGAAAAGATAACATTACTACAAAGGTAATTTCATCCAATGTGAAGACTTTGTTTACTTCTATATGATAGCAATAACTGAAAATTCATTCTAATTTGTTGAATGCAAGCCCTATTCATTCACCACATCTTTGTCTTTTTAAAAGTATCATTTATTTTATTGTTATAAGTACAATTTGAAGGCCAATATTATAATGTGTGTTTCATTTAGTTAGCAGTGCTATTTTTCAAAAGAAATCAATTTCTTCTCATTTTATTTTAGCATTTATAGACTCTGTTTTAACTTTTACCAAAATAATTACAATATCTGTTGCTAGCATGTCAGAAATCCTGTTAGGAATATTTCCAAAGTTAAAGCATGTACCCCCTTCCTTATTTTGAAAACATGGAGGTACTTTAAAAGATATTAAAGTAATAGAAAGTGCTGGCATAGTCTATTAGAACTTCTTAAAATTGGAAACATAGTAGAGCACCGGAAGTTATTATGATGTTGACAATAGCCTTTTCCCATGCTTGTTGTGCAGTGAGAATATATACAACTTAAAGTATGAATATGCACTATTTAGAAAGTATCCAGGACTTTATATGAATAGGAAAATCTAATTTTCAGTGGCATAATATTATATGTTAATTCCTGAGTCTTTGCTATTGATTTACAGTTGTCCTAATCAGTCATTAACATGTCCACCCTTTAAGTTAATTTTGGAATAAAATATAGTCTCGAGTAAGAGAAATGTTTGCTAAAACCTAATTTATTTGGCTTGTTTTAGTACCAGGAACAATTCATAATGGATGAAATTGAAATTTGCCCTATGTATTCAAGTTAACTACTGAGCATCTAACATATGCCTGGTATTATATTGGGCATGCCAAAAATTGCAATATCTTTAGCTTGAATAGGCACCTTAAATCTGTTATTAAAGGAAAGAAAGAAAATTTAACATTTTCTTGAAACGTACTGAAAAATAATTTTAAAAGACCTCACTTTTCCTTGCTTCCACCTTTGCCTTCTTGGTTTTTTCTCTCTTCTCTTCTTTCCCCTCCTCTTTCTTCCCTCTTTCTTTCTTTCTTTCTTTCTACTTTCTATCTCACCTTCTTCTGAACTATAAGTGGCATTAGACAGCTAACAGACAGCCTGAAAGGGTAATAAATATAGCTCTTGAAAGGACTGTTCTGACAGCTGCAAAAATGAGGTTGCACCAATAATACCTAGCAGACTGCATCACCAACCATTCCAACTGCAAGTTTTGCAGCAGTTACAGATAAAGAAATTTAAAATCTTTGACAGGAACATGGTCACTGTGGTAGACATACCCCTAGGAGAATTTCAGTGATTCACTCCTTATACAGGTCTTATGGAACACGATTCACGTGCTTCTTGAATCTATGTCTCTCAGGCTATAGTCCTAAGTTTGGCTCGAAGAAAACTCTTTTCTATTCCTATTATAGATTGTTTATTGATTATTTCCATCAACAGTCATATACTTCTCTCTTCTCCTCACCCTATTATAACTCCAATTCTGCCTTCAGATTGTCACCAGGTCTAAGGTGCTTTCTGACACGCATCAGCTGAATAAAGCCTTTAACTTCTATTCGGGCCAGTTTCACTATTTCTTTTTTCCTTGATGATTTTGTTCTGTGACACAAATCCAGTCTGGATGAACCCCTCCTGCTGAGATTTCACAGTAGGACAGAGTGCACCAAAGAACTCAGGCTTCTTCCCTTCTCTGGGGTCATAGCTGGGTTTAGTGGTGCTCCTCTTGTGCTCCAGTTTTTCCAGCAACACAAAGTTTGCTGTTTGGAATCTTGGAAAGGGTTAACCTATTTTCTTGACTGAAGTCACTGCCTCTATTTTCCTTTTATCTTTTTGGGATATCTGGCCAAGTGGAGAATTAGATGATTGTCCTAAGGGAGGAAAAAGCCTTTTTCCCTTCTTCTATCTGTAAACTTTTACAGATAGTAGTGTGACTTCAGGGAAGACAATCTTGAACTTAGTGGCCCCTTTCAAGGTGCCTTAAAACAAAAAGGAAGTAAGATAGCTAACTTACAATGAGCAGCTTTCTTTAACTGGTACAAAGAAGCTTAGCAAAGAAACAATTCAAGAGGTTCCAATCTATTGAGGCCTCTCTTAAAACAACTTCAGTCTTCTCCTTCCCCAAATTCTGTTTCTGCCCCATATAGCGCCACTGCCTTCTGGCCTCCTCCTATTTTGCTCCCTAGCTTCCATTCTGACTTTTTCTCCTCCTCCTTTTCTTTCCCAGCTTTTTTCACCTTTCGAGTAGGACCTTCACTGCCTCTCCTCCAAATATGTGAAAGAATTGGGGATAGGAGAAAGTCTTTTAAAGGCAATTCCTAAAAGATTCCCCCTAAGATTTACTGTAGAATAATCCAACATTGTCGACAGCTTAATCTGTTTCTTAACTTCAGACATCGACTAGAAACCACTTTTAGGAAATACTTGTAACCAAGCAGAACCCTATGCGGCCTTCCAGGGACAGACCCCTCCCCATATCCTCTGCATAACTCCTCTTTGAAGTACCCAGATAATAGTATCTCATGTATATTTACTGAGTTTTTCAGATGCTAAAAACCACCACCAAGTGCAAGAAATTAACTACTTCATGATCATGAGATGCAGTCTCCAGACCTTCTGGCGTCAAAGGATTGATAATGTTAACCACCCTGCTACCTCAACATCAACCAATCAGAGAACTGTGCACAAGCTTATCACATACCCTGTGACCTCCCTCCCTTACCTGGCCTTTAAAAATGCTTTGCTGAAACCCTTTGGAGAGTTTGGGGTTTGGGGGGACAAGAGCCATCCTTTCTCCTTGCATGGCCCTGCAATAAACCTTTCTCTACTCCAAACTCCGACGTTTCAGTTTGTTTGGCCTCACTGTGCATCGGGCACATGAACTTGCGTTTGGCATTCACATTAACACTACCACAGGCAATCTTTACCAAAACAGATGCCATTCTAAAACATAGTGTAGTCTTGCAGACCATACAGCCTGGCATTTTGAGGATAGCATAATAAAAAAGAAAAACACATACCACAGAACTATGGCACTGCAATTTAAAACGGCTTGATAGACACAATACAGGTAAGCAACGATTCTTGAAGATATTGCAAAGAAAAAGGCTACTGGGTCCACAATTGTCTTCAGCCAGGAAACAAGCCACACAACAGGCTGCTCAATCAGAAACAAAACAACTCCTAAGGAAGGCCTCTTCCAGTGACCCAATTGTCTTTGGATCAACAAGGGGAAATAACTACATTAGTAAATGGCCATCCAATCTTGGTATTAGTAGACATTGGAGTCACACTCTCTACCAATAATCTTTCCTAATTTCCCACCACCCTCCTCAGAGCAATAAAAAGGCAAATCCTCTTTGCCTATCTCCTTGAGAATCTTAACTTCTCAATGAGCCTTTGTCCTTAGTCTTCTCATCTTCACTAATTTAATACGATGGATATTTTCACTTAATTGGGAGCTACTATTAGGTGCACATCCAAAAGACTTTTTCTTTTTTTCTTTTTTTTTTTGCGGTACGCGGGCCTCTCACTGTTGTGGCCTCTCCCGTTGCGGAGCACAGGCTCCGGACGCGCAGGCTCAGCGGCCATGGCTCACGGGACCAGCCGCTCCGCGGCATGTGAGATCCTCCCTGACCAGGGCACGAACCCGTGTCTCCTGCATCGGCAGGCGGACTCTCAACCACTGCACCACCAGGGAAGCCCCAGGACTTTTTCTTGATGTCCCAGATGCTGATAGTCAAATATACCATATTACATGGCTCCACTTGACTACTCTAGACTCTTGTGTCTTCCACCTTAGAATTACCTAAATTTTCTGATTTACTTTTCTTAATACCAAATTTCCTCTGGGCTACCTCATCTGCAGATGTGGGAAAAATAAACACAGAATTTTAATGAGTCAATATAGACCCCACACTGCCTCTCCTTATATTCCCTTGGGTACCCTAAAACCTGAAACATTAGGAGGACTATCCCTTTGATTCCTCACTCCCTGCAGGGGGTGGGTGACCTGAAGTTATTCAACCCCTAATATTATTCAACAAAATCCCACCCATGGACGCCAGTCCTATAAATGCCCTTAGGACCAGGCTCATTCCCTCTTTCCTTTTCTAGACATCAGAGGGCCCTGTTTCCACTGGACTCTCTCATTGATTGGCCCTCTCACCCTGAGACTTCCCTTACTTTGCAAATTCCTGAAAGAGGAATAAACCTTTGAATTACTTGCAGTCAGTGGCTCCTGTGTGTGGTGTTTTACATCTGATATCATTTAATGAAAGAGAAGAGCAAGAGGCAAAGGTGAACTGTAAAACATCCATAATTGTCACAACCTTAATCCAGCTGCCTACCTACCTTATTCCCTCTTCCACAGGAGTGAATTTTTTAACATTAACCCAAGAACATTCCCTGACTTACTCTGGTTGTTCTATAAGACCCAACTTAGAATTCTTTGTAAATGGGTCATATTTTAAGAGTGAACAAGACTATTTTCAAGCTGGATATGCTTTTACCACTTTCCAAGAGTTTATTGAATCTAATTCCTTTCCTGAAGTCAAATCAGCACAGCTAGCTAAACTAGATTGACTAGATAGAGCCTGTCAGCCAGCAAAGGATCAAAGGGCTAACATATATAGACAGCACATGTGCTTTTGGTGTGTTTCATGATGTTATGGAAGCAACATGATTACTTAACTGCTGCTGGTGTTCTCATAAAGTACAGTGAGCAAATTTGAGTTTTAATAGTTCCTTGCTTCTCCCTAAAATATTGACTGTACCTAATGTTGAAGCTCATACTAGAGAAAAAAATCCATAAAGGAAAAGGAAATGTTTCAGTTGACCAGTATGTTAACCAAGTTACTCTTACCCAAGTTCAACTATGTCGACAAATTAAAGATGATTTGGTTAATCCAGGTCATTTTACAAAATTTTGAGCAAACTGAAATCACAACTATCAGATTCTGAAAAAAGATATTTGGAGAAATCTGGGTGTGCCCTCCAATTCGATGGTTATAGAGTTAGCAAGATGACCACTTGGCCTCTCCAAACCCTCTGAAATGGAGCTTGGTGAAAATGTGCACACAATGACCCCTCACCATAAATAAAACTTAAAAACTATTCTGAAACAACATTAATGGGGAAAATTAAATAGTGGAGAAAGGCCTCCAGTGTATGTCACACCTACCAAACTTGTAACTCTGGAAAAAATGGTAAAAGTGCTACATAGGTAGGAACCACAAGGGAGCTTTTGCGCATTTTCAGATGGACTTTATATAACACCCTAACATCACAAAATTTGGAAATGTACTTATTATTGTCTGCCTCTTTTCTAGATGGTAAAAGGCTTTCCAAACTTGCTGAAAGGAAACTGTTGTTATTATGGCTAAAAATGATTAGATTTTGTTTCTCCCATTTATGGAATCCTTACTTAATTTTCCAGTGAAGAGCTACTCATTTTACTGTGACTATAATTAAGGAATTTTGAAAAGTGTTGGCTCTCCTTACCATCTTTAATCCTCAGGAAAAATTGAAAGAGCTAATGATACTTTGAAATTAAAACTTGCTAAACTCTCTGAAGACATAAAATTACCTTGGCTTAATCTACTCCCATAGACCCTAACGACAAACACAGATTCTGACCTTATGAATTTGTCACAGGCAGACCAGGGAGATTGGGCACTACACCCCAATTTTAAACTACATTTTGTTGCAAGCAAACGTGGCCCAATAATGTAAAGGACTAGTGCAATATACTCAGACTTATCAACAGGGTCAAGCCGCCTTTCTAAAGAAGCCACTTTCTGGACTTAAAACCAGGAGACTTAGTTTACTGGAATAGATGTCACCAAAAAGCTGCCCTGGAGTCCCACTGGAAGTGCCTCTACCAGGTCCTGCTTATAACTAATAGGGCAGACAAGTTACAAAAAACTAGACCTTTTGTTCTTTGTATCCCAGCTGAAGAGACATATACCTCTGATTAACTCAACTTTTACTTTAACCAGAGTCCCTAAACTGAGAGTTCTCAAAACTTTTCTGAAGCACATGATAGACAAAAGGAGACAGATATTCCATAAAAATTGGAAGAAGCAGATGACATCAGATAGTGAGCAGCTTCTGCACAAAATAATGGAACAAAAACTTGACTCAAATTTAGTATTTCCCTCTTCATCCTAACGTTGAATTTGTACATCTCTAAAATTATCTCCAAGTGCTGATCATAGAAATGCTTCCTATTCTTACTGTATATTTGCTATGTCCTGCCCCTTCTCCTTTCTCCATTCCTCAGTTTCAAAATCTTTGGCTTTTTTTGGCTGGCATGCTTATGAAGCTAATATCACCTATGATTGTTGCTCCTGCTTACTTTTTCTCATCAGCTCTATCGCTCCTTTACAAATACCAGTTCCCTACCCAAGAAAGTCTTTCTGTCATTACCACTGCCATTTGACACAGGGTCCCATCCAAACTGAGTCTCCAGTAAATCTCTGAAGTTAGCACATTCTTTCCAGTATACCCTTGAAGAGGGAAAACATGTTTTTCTTGAAAGAAAACATTAAAACAAATCTTCAATCCATGGGCCTAAACTGCTGCAAGGATATCTGCCAGGTTACTGGCCCAGCTGAAAGGAGTGGATATTGTTGAGTCAGTCCCAATACTAGCTTCAATCTGGAAAGCAACAACTATAAAACTATGAGTTTTTCACCCCACCCCCAGAGTGATTCATATTTTATTTGTGGGTCCAATGCCTATATATATATATGTTTTTTTTTCCAGCCAGTTGGGCAGGTTGTCATCTCACCCAATCTGTGTTTGGGGGTAAACACACTCCTCTGTAAAACACCCATACTTACCAGGTGCTAGAGAGATCTGCTCGAACAAACTAAAAGACTTGGAATCAATCCAGATAGACTTGTCACTGCTTGGGATGGGTTTTATGCTGGAGCTATTCCTGAAGGAGCAGCCCTATTAACTACTGAAGAAGTTTGACAAAATACCCAATTAAGAAATATGAATTATATACACATACCCAGAGAACAGTTGAGACACTGGAATAATCCAAGCTTAAAACATGAAACTATATATTTTAAAAATTGTATTTACTATTTTCTCCTTCATTTGTGAGGTAAACATTTCCTTCCTACCATTTAGATAAGTTTACCTGTCAATTCTTCTGGTCTAAGCTGTATTGTTTGCTACCATGTGTGAAATCCTAGTAATAGAGATTTTTGAATGTGGTATACCAAGGAAATATAGTTCAAAGCACAACTTCCTTAGTTTTAAAATAACTTGTTAAGAGTACCACTTGTTGAGTGCCATTCAGTAGCCTTGTTTTATTAGATGATAAGTCTGAGTTATCAAATATCTCATTTCTTTAAAAATCTTTTTAGGTAAACAACTTCCTTATGAAAAATGTAAAACTATCTTTTATACTGAACAGCAATTTTTACAAGTTGCTAATATGAAACTGTTCTCCATCAGCAAAAATGATGTATTTAACACTTTAAAAGGAAAAAAAAAAATAAACCTTTACAGATGGAATTATTTTTTTCTGATCTACTTTTCTTGTCTTTGGTCAACAGCATGGATTTAGGATAAGACAGTAACAGTAAAAAGGGAAATTTTGCTCTTTTTAAAAATATTTACATATGATGTAAATGTTATGTAAACATTTAAGTCTATTCTTATTCCCTTTCTCTCCAACTCCTTTCCTAAAAAATCTGCCTCATTTTAGGTCAATGCAAAATATAATTTTTCTATTTCCCTTTGGTATTTTCCATTTCATACTTTAGTATTTGTGAAGCTATTCATGAAATAATCTGGTATTTGTAGCTATTGGTATCGTTCATATTTTTATCTTCTGTTCATTTTTTACTAAATAAGAATTTTAAAATCCAAGTTACATTTCCTTCTGAAATTAATGCACAATTGATGAGTAAAATCCAGGCACCAAAACTCTGAAATGTAACACACTGGTTTCATTTGTACTGTTTACAGTGAAGAAAAAATATTAAAGTAAAAACTGACAAATTATTTTCTGTGTAATTTTTCCTTACTCTTACTACATCCTTTGAAAATACTGTTTTATTTCTTTTTCTGTCTCTTTTTTTTTCTATTTTCCTGTTCTTATATTCTGTATTTAAAATGGTAAATTATAAAATACCAGTAATTTGCTTCGTAAAGTATACATTTATTTTTCTTTTAGACCTTTTTTACTCTCATTTTCTCCAATGTTTATGTTTTTCATTGTTTGGAACTTTCTGCAAGCAGGAATTTCATCTTACATAAGTCAAATACTGGGAGTGCTGTTAGTGGCTCTCAGGACAGTATCTTGAGCTTGGTTGGATTGCAGAATAAAGATGAGTTCATCAATTTTGGCACGGAGAAACTCAGGATATTTGGGCATATAAAGAATTTCAGGAACTTCCCTGGTGGCGCAGTGGTTGAGAATCCACCTGCCAATGCAGGGGACACGGGTTTGAGCTCTGGTCTGGGAAGATCCCACATGCCGCAGAGCAACTAAGCCCGTGCGCCACAACTACTGAGCCTGTGCTCTAGAGCCCGTGAGCCACAACTACTGAGCCCTCATGCCACAATGACTGAAGCTCGGGAGCCTAGAGCGTGTGCTCTGCAACAAGAGAAGCCACCACAATGAGACCCGTGCACAGTAATGAAGAGTAGCCCCCGCTCGCCGCAACTAGAGAAAGCCCACGCGCAGCAACAAAGACCCAATGCAGCCAAAAATAAATAAATAAATAAAATAAATTAAAAAAAAAAAAAAGAATTTCAGCATTATCCATCTCCAAAAGTATTCCAGAGATTTCTCCAGAGTTGGGTGAATGGACTGAACCAGAGGAACTAGCTTTTCAACCAAGATCGTCTTCTGAGTACTAGCTGATGCCAATATAGACACATTCAACATATCATGACCTTGTATACAAACAGGGACAGGCTTTTGGATGGATGCTGGCCTTCCTACTTTAAATTTTAGAGGACTGTGAACACCTGCAGTACCTGCAACTTTTTTGAATTTCCGATTTGCATGTGGTCCCGAGGCAGAAGTTTGAGGGTGAACAGCCATGGTCTGGGTTGTTCTGTTGGTGATCTGACAGGCTGACTTGGCTCCCTGCACTTGCAGTGGTCTGGAGGTGCTGAATGATAGCTTAGGTGCTGCTGCTGCTGAGTGGATAGAATATCCAATATATTCTGGATGGATGATGTTTGGCCATGAGCACAGTCTTACAAACATGTGCACTTCCACATTGAAGCTGAGGAAGAGCAGGCACACAGTTACGTGATGATGTTGCTACTGCCTTGGGAGTGTTGAGTATAGAAAAACCTCCATCTTTCAGAGCCACTGCTCTTTCCATATAGTTCTTGGTGAGGAGAGCCTGGTGCTCCTCCTTGCTTTGTGCCAGCCACATACAGTGGTTTGGTGATCACAATTTTTCCATTCATTGCCATGACGGCTTTATTAGCTTCCTCAGGAGATGTATAGCTAACAAAGCCAAAGCCTTTGCTGCAGCCTGCCTCCATCATGACCCTGGTACTAGTGATTGTGCCAAAGTGGGAGAATTATCTCCTTAGTCATTTATTATCAATATCATCTTCAAGATTTTTCATATAAAGATTAGCACCCTTGCACCTGGTGAGTTTACCCTGTTTTATTTGCTCAAATTTGTGTTTTAATTCAGACTGTCTCTCAGCTTTGTTCTGTGCTCTACCAACATAAACTTGATATCCATTAAGGACTTTTCCATTCATTCCTTCAATGGCTTTCTGGGCATTTTCAAAATTCTCAAAACTCACAAATCCAAAGCCTTCGGATTTTCTATTTTCATCAGTCATAACTTTCACACTTAATACAGAACCAAACTCACCTAAAACCTCTTTAAGACATTCATCATCTATAACATCTCCAAAATTCTTAATGTAGACATTGGTAAATATGTTTGCTTGAGCTCTGAGTTCTGCTTCCCTTTCTCTGCGAGGTTTAAACTGCCCAGCAAAAACTCAGCTACCTTTCAGCAGAATCCTATTCATTTTTGCAATGGCTCTTCTAGCGGCTTCTGACTTCTCAAAATGCACAAATCCAAAACCCCTTGATCCATTTTCATCACTTACTACTTTACAAAAAAGAATGTTTCCAAAGACAGAAAATGTATCATAAAGGGACTTGTTATCAATAGACTTGGCAAGATTTTTGATGAATATATTGCCCACTCCACTCTTACAAAGTGATGGGTCACGCTGGGACCACGTAATACACAGATGCTTGCCATTGATAATACCAAAGTTCATAGTGTCCAGAGTCCACTCGGTATCAGTCTGCAGCAAGAAGTTCACATGCACGTAGCCCAGGGAGCGGTGAGTGACCAGGTCACGGCAGACCCTAAGGGACAGGATCGGCCCGGCGGTGCTGAATTTCCCATACATCATAGCCTCGTTCACTTCGGGATGCAGGTCTCCAAGGTACAGTGAGGACGTTTCAAAGTGTGGAACCAAAGCACTCATCTTAAGTTAGATCTTTAGTGAGATCTCAGCTAGGCGCTAGGACTCGGCCTCTCTCAGTGGGAAGAATTCAATCAAAAGAGGTCGGGGGCTTCCCTAGTGGCACAATGGTTAAGAATCCGCCTGCCAATGCAGGGGATACGGGTTCAAACCCTGGTTCGGGAAGAGCCCACATGCCCCGGAGCAACTAAGCCCTAGTGCCACAACTACTGAGCCTGCACTCTAGAGCCTGCGAGCCACAACTACTGAGCCTGGGTGTCACAACTACTGAAGCCTGCGTGCCTAGAGCCCATGTTCCACAACAAGAGAAGCCACTGCAATGAGAAGCCTGTGCAGCGCAAGAGTAGACCCTGATCGCCACAACTAGAGATAGCCCACGTGCAACAATGACCAAACGCAGCCAAAAATAAAACATAAACAAATAAAATAAATAAATTTATTAAAAACAAAAAATAGGTCACGAGTGCTCTGCTGGGCTGCTGCCGCTGTGACAGAGGGACTGCAGCCAGCGGGCAGCCAGCGCGCGACCACCTGAAACTGAACTGTGGGATTCTGGCGAGCCACGAGCAGCGCCTCTAAATACCCTGAGTGTCTGATTGCGATGCAGTTTGTGCTTGTTTGACGTCATGTGTGTAGGCGCCACGCACAGAGGGGAGGGCACCAAAACTAGAAGTTACTTGGTTTTGCCACTTAGGCGCCCAGGGCAGCGGCCCTGACTGCTCCGTGGGCTGCTTGGAGGCAAGAAAGTAAGTCTCCAGACAGGGAAAAGTAGGGGCTTCAATGGTCCTTTTTTGTTTTTTCTGACTTCCCTTACTTTTTCTTATCCCTGACTTCTCCCTTCCCTTCTCCGCTTCTCTCCTCCTCTCTGCTCCTCCCCTCCTCCCCATCCCCCGGCTTCGCACGCACGCGTGTGTGTGTATGTGTGTGACACTGTGTGTTTGTGTTTTCTCTTTAAGGTTTTTGGGGTCGTGTCGGGAAGGGAGGGGCGATGTTAAAATTGTCAATGTGGACTCACTGCTCTAACAGCTTGGGTTTAAAGGTTTTCTTGTATGTCTGAGGTAGGAAGATCTTCAGGGCTAATAAAATCTTCAAGAATTGAAATATCAGTAGGAAAATATAATGTTTAAAGCAAAGTGAAAGAACACCCTATTATTGGTCTCTCTTGAATTGACTGATGGAAATTTGCTGATGTACTATTACTTTTTCACATATAAAAATTAGTAAGAGAGAATTAGGGGGCTCTAAGGAGAATTGAGGTGAATTCTCCAAACAACTCACTGACCGTCCTGTTTGGAGAATCCCCATACCATTTGTGTCAAAGGTGAATGGACCTTGGACCCAAGTTTAGGAAATTAGCAATAACTCCCTAATTCTCTAGTAATTCCCCAAACTCTAAAAAGGAATTATGTTTTCTTCTGGCTGCTTCTGAATATAACCTCCATGTGACACAGTAGAGATTTTTGTCTCACTATATAGCTCTTCCTGTGTTTTGTCATATTCTAAAAGGTTCATGTAAAAGAGTGTTTGCAGATTATCTGTAGGTCAGAGCAGTAAACTAAAACAAACATTGAGTGACTTGAGTTTATTAATTCTTTTTCTTTTTTTTTTTTTTTTTTTTTGCGATACGCGGGCCTCTCACTGTTGTGGCCTCTCCCGTTGAGGAGCACAGGCTCCAGATGTGCAGGCCCAGCGGCCATGGCTCATGGGCCTAGCCGCTCCGCGGCATGTGGGATCTTCCCAGACCAGGGCACGAACCCGTGTCCCCTGCATCGGCAGGCGGACTCTCAACCACTGCGCCACCAGGGAAGCCCCTATTAATTCTTTTAATCTACACAATAACCTTATGAAGTTGGTATTTTCATTGCCATTTTATACATAGAGAAACTGAGTACAGGAATGTTAAGTAACTTGACCAGATTGTACAGCTAGTAAGTGTTGAAACTAGGCTTTGAACCCAGTCTGGCATTCATATTTTGTTTCTGCCCCACAATGCCTTCCTATAATAGGGAAAAGGTTTTTCTTTTCTCTTTATATGACCTATCACTATACATTTCAAATTATTTAAACCTCTATGGGACTTGAAAAGATAGTACCACAGATACTGAAAGAAATCTAAGGTTCTAAGATAATCTAGAGTTCATTAACAGCTACTAATGTACTTGGCACTGTCTAAAACTTTGAAACCGTTTTCAAATATATCTATTATATATGGTTGAACAGATTATTCACACTTCAGTTCTAGAACATTTGTTAAGATCAGATGTTTTCTCATCAATTTTACAGCTGCTGAACTTTGAAAGAGTTTTTCAAACTTCCAAACACAATGAACACTTGTGGCAAGATGCTATACCTTCTGTATTTAAGCTAAATATGCATGGGTACTTTGTATATTTTAATATTAGATTTAGCTCTATTGTCTTTTTAAAATTAATATTGTCTCAAAATGAACTTAAAGTTTAAAAAAAATCTACTTCATAATATTTCACAGTAAGCTCTCATTCTTGGCCATTGTCTATGCCAAGGTAATACCCTCGTTTATAATTGTTTATACTGTGATTATCCATGTAGCTATATTATCAATAAGGTTTAGCAGTGTGATGCAAAATGAACTGTGACCTAATGGTATTGTTTTAATTTTCATTAAGAGTTGTAGAAACACATTCATGAATAATAGTAGTGGCACTACTATCACTTAGCAGAGAAATTTAAGCTAGTATGCTCCATATAATGTCACCCACACCACTAAACTTTGACTAAGGTTTAGGAATGCGGTTAGCAAAAACACACTGCAGATTTTAATATGTTAAGGATCATTAACTTAATTGTGTCAATTTGTTAAAGTGCCAAGTAATGATTTTACAAATAATTAGACTTTAACAGGCAGAAACTAATTTATGTTCTTGCTTTTATGATGCATGTAATGATAGATGCACTATCAGGAAAGCTGTTATTTTTAGGGACACAACATCTCTTAATGTCCTAAAGAAAATGAAATATTACATGTCAGTAACTGATCAGTGATTGTATAAAATACATTAGTGGCTTTTCTTCTTTTAGCTCCCTTTAATCGATGTTCATTCATCATGGCTTAGAAAGATGGAATGTTTTCAGGCCATTCTTATTGGAAAATGGCAGTGAACCTTTAAACTCAAAAGTACAAGACAATAGTTTCAGATTAATAAAATTGTTTTGTTTTGTTTTTCCGGTACGCGGGCCTCTCACTGTTGTGGCCTCTCCCGTTGCGGAGCACAGGCTCCGGACGCGCAGGCTCAGCGGCCATGGCTCACGGGACCAGCCGCTCCGCGGCATGTGGGATCTTCCCGGACCGGGGCACGAGCCCGTGTCCCCTGCATCGGCAGGCGGACTCTCAACCACTGTGCCACCAGGGAAGCCCAATAAAATTGTTTTTATAATGGTTGAGATTTATATACATTTGGGTTGGTTCCTCCTCCTCTCCTCTAAATAGGTTCCTTAAAGACAAGTTTTGAAAAGGTTTTGGGTTTTTTACCTATGCATTTTTGTAATATCATGGCCTGATTAGGAGAAACCTCTTCTTTGGATTTTTGTTTTGTTTTGTTTTTTATAATTTTCTTCTGGACTGCTCTGTGCTATGGCTATCAATTTTTATATGTTGCAAACAAATTTCTATAAAAGGATTGAAATTAATGAAGTTCCAGGCCTCATGTGTGATAAGTTCCAAAATGAGGAAAATAATTGAATAACAAGCTCTCAAATCTTTATACTGAGGACTAGTTAATAGTTTTAATTGGAAAAGACTAATTGTTAAAATACATTTATACATTTTTAGTTCACAATTTTCGCTAAAGCTATACAGTTTAATGTACCTTTTTTTTTTAGGGATATAAAAATTCTTTCAAGTTCAGCATGTGAATGAGCACCACTGAATTAGATAAGATTGTTCTGGAGAAGTAGTCCGGTCTGCTGGGCTGGAAGCCAGAAATACAATTTCCTGGTTCTCCTCTAACTTTTAGAGGCAGTCTTTTATCCTCTTTGTGCCTGTGGTAAGGAAGTTATTAGAATGAGTGAGAATACTGAGGTATTGTCAAGTTTCTTAAGGCTAAATGGAAACGAATGGTGGCACAACTTTGTTAATTTACAGGTGGTACTGCAGCTCTCTTTTTTCCCCAAAGGCAATTTGACAAAGCAAGGGTTATTAAAATTAATATCCTTATATGACATGAAATCTTCACTTAAGATTTTTATATTCATATTACTATGAATTGCAAGTTTCTCAAATATTTTTTCAAAATTGTCAGCAAGTTGATATTTTTGATTCAATAAACATTTATTAAAATATTAACTTTTTATTCTAAATTTTAGGATAAAATTAGGGGACTCCTCTCCTTCAGGAGTCAGTGGGTGAAATGTTCCCAACCAAGGCAGATATTAGTGAGAAAAATTTTTCAGTAGATTCTCTACTTTCTACCAAAGACAAGATGAAGAAATGAACAGATGTTACCTGGATGGGTTTCTTGTCCCTTCAATAGTAAAGTTTCTCTAACTGTTGAACTTCATATTAGTCAGAGTTTTACAGAGAAACAGAATCAATATGATGTGAATGCTATGTATAGAGAGGGTGGTTGTTTAGACAGTGAGAGTGATTTATTTTAAGGAATTGGCTAGTGTCATTGTGGGGCTCTCAAGTCCAAATTTTGCAGGGCAGGCATGCAGGCTGGTGACACAGGGAAGTGCTGACGTTGCAAGAGTCGAAGGCAGTCTGGAGGCAGAATTCCTTGCTTCTTCAGGGACCTCAGTCTTTTTCTCTTAAGCCTTTGAACTGATTGGATGAGGTCCACTCCCATTATGTAGAATAATCTGCTTCATTCAAAGTCTGCTGATTTAAATGTTACTTTTATCTAAAAAATATCTTCACCCCAATATCTAGACTAGTTTTTGACCAGATATCTGGGTACTCTGTCCTAGCCAAGTTAACACATAAAAATAACCATCACAAACTTCAGTTGACCCTTGAACAACATGGATTTGAACTGTGCAGATCCATTTACACATGAATTTTAAAAAAATAATTATATAGTCGTCCCTCTGTAGGCTCTCCATATTCTTGGGTTTTGCATCCATGGATTCAACCAAACAAGATCAAAATCTCCATCCATAGTTGGTTGAATCTGCAGATGTGAAACCCACAGATATGGAGGGCCAACTGTATTCACTGTACTATGCCATTTTTATAAAAGGGACTGGAGCATCTTCGAATTTGGGCGTTTGTGAGAGCTCCTGGAACCAGTATCCTGTGGATACCAAGAGACAACTCTATTTCAGAGTTTTAAACAGAGATTCAAGACCACACTGCCACCTTCAGGAGGGATAACGAATAAGAGGGTTGTCCACAGTCAAGCACAAGGGACAAAGCCTTCTCTTATTGAGGTGAACAATCTTATACCAAAATGATTGACAGTAACAACATACAGCTGTCAACAAAAAGTAATCAGTCGATCTAAGAAAGAATTGGAAAATTTTATTTATTTGAGACAAATTTGAGGATTATAACCCAGGAAGGGCATCTCAGAAACCTCTGAGAACTGTTCCACTGGTTAGAAATTAAGGCACAGTTATAGACAGAGAGCTGTACATCAAATGATGTATTATTGACAGTTTACATAATCCAGATCTAAGCGTCATTCTGGCAGGTCATGAGAACTCTTACAAGATCAAGAAGGAATGTCATCTTTAAGGAGCTGTCTTGTTGATGCTAGGAGAATGTTGCTCTTTATGGTTGAGCAGTAATTCCTGCTAGTGGGGAAGGTTTGGTCAATCCATAACGCAGACACACAATGCACAGTGAGGGGAGAGAGGAGGCCAAAGGGCAGCAAAGAATTTTTATTTCTGAATTTTTCTTGTCTTGCTGTAAAAGATGAATTTTATTTCACACAGCTAAAGTTTTCTTTTTCTTAATTGTATCACCAGAAAGGAACTTCCATTCTCTCCAGAGGTAGTATGAAGTAACAAACAGAAATTGTAAAGATAATATAATATTAAACAATATGAAATAAAACAAGGGAATATAGCATAATCTTATTTATTAACTTGTTAAAACCTACATAAATTATCTCATAGGAATGGAATGCTTAAGCCTTGCTGTACCATGCCCACCTAGTGAAAGTTTAGTAATTCCCCATTTTCACAGATGAAGTATAATTACACCACATTTGTGGTATAATAATTACACTGTAATACACAAGTGGTATAATAATAACAAGAAATCTTGCAGCCTATCCCCAATGAGTTGTCTAAAGATCTCTGGCATGCTGGACCAAACAAGCCATGGAAAATCTGGGGATTTATACTAAGGGCTTTATATTTTCTCATGATGGTAGTGGAGAATCATTAAAAAGTTTTGAACAGCTTAGTGATAAAGATCACTGGGGCAGCTTGAGTGCATTTATTGGGTAAGAGGATGACAGAAGTGTGTTGCATAGTTAGACTAGATACTGAGAAACTGGTTACTGGGAAACTTCAGGAGACAGTTCATATGAGGGATAACAAGAGCTTAAGGTTCTAGACAAGAGTCTTAAAAAGAGCTCTGGAATACAATTTAAAACTTGATAATCTGTGTAATTTAGAAAGTAGTGAAGCAATGTAGGATTTTGTGAATTATTTGAATTTTAAGATATGTTAGAAGAAAAGCACTTTTACTTTAAATGTTATACATGAACTTGAAGTAGACTAACCAAGATTGTCTAGTAGAGGCTTTAATTTATGTAAAAATATAATTAGGGAGGAAGAAATTTTCTCTACCCTTCTAGGTTCTTCTGGCTGGTCTAAGAATTAAAATTGACATGAGACAGATTAGCAGGAGAAAATCAATCAAGGTTTTAGAATATGTATACATGGGAGAGACCCAGAAAACTAATTAACTCACCAAAATGACTGAAACCCTCACCTTAAATACCATCTTCAGCTAAAGACAAAAGAAGATGTTGTGGGTAGTGATTTGGGACTTCAAAGGGGAGGGAGGCAATTCACATGGAGATGGAAAAGCAAATGTTTGGTAAATAAATGTTTCCTGGGCCATGCAGAGACAATGGGACACAGAGTGGACTCTGACCTCTAGGTCCTGTTCCCCCAACCACACCTAGCCCATATTCCTTGTAGATATCTATGGTGATAGCTCTATTCCAGGAACTAGCCCTCTAATTTTTTTAGGTAATTAGGGGGAAGTTCAGAGTTCCTTCCTTAGTCTTTTGGGCCTTGATGTTTGCAGTTGAAAATAATCTGTATACTGAAGAGATACTTGGGGTGGCAAGTTTTTCTCCCTTACAATATCATATAATGATCATTTTCAAATAATGGCTTCTGTTTCTACTGTGTGTCCAACATAGCAACTAACCAGTACTTACTGATTTAAGTAATTAAATCAAGAGATTTAGTGATCCACCACTCTGTGCCAAAACACTATTTTAGGTGCTAGGCATAAAACAGTGAGGAAAAAAAAGATCCTTTCTCTCCTGGAACTTACTTTTCTAATGGAGGGAAACAGACAGTAAACATTGATAAACAATGTATATGCTGTTAGTGGGTGATAAACCTTGAAGAGTAAGTAAAGCAGACAAGAAGGGTGGTGAATATGAGGGTTTGTCTTTTATTGATAGATAAAGTGTCTAGGGAAGGCTTTTCACTGAGAACTGGACATTGGATTTAGATCTGAGGAAGGTGAGGAGATCTGAGTCATGTGGTTATAAGTGGCAAGAGTGTTCCAGCAGAGGGAAGAGCAGATGCAATGACCCTGAGGCAGGAACCCATCAGACCTAGTCAAAGAATAGCAAGGAGGCTACAGTGGTAGCTGCAGCAGAGGATCAAGGGGGAGTATATGGAGTGTATTAAGAGATGAAAGCAAAGAGGTAAAGGTGGTAGTGGGAGAGATTGTGGGGCTTTCTAGGCCTTTTAAGGGCTTTGGCTTTTAATCTGAGCAGGGTAAGAAACCACTGGAAAGTTTAAAGCAAAGGAATAACATGATTTAATTCATGATTTTTTTGTCACCGAACTCAGGTTTGGCTGCTTGCAACTTGAAAGCCAATACTCGAGAGACAAGTGTTGGTTGGAAAAGAAAGGTTGCTTTATTCAGGAGGCTAGCAACCTGGGGAGAAGGTAGACTCATGTCCAAACAACTCTGAAGATTCTGCTTGACCGTGATAGTTTTTAAAGAGAAAAGGGAGACATTAACAACAGTTAATCGTTTGGGGAAGGAGTCTTTGTCATTTTCTACTGTGCGGAGACTGGCCCGCTCCATTGTTCTCCTTTTTTGATGCTATCTTGGTAACATAGCCTAGTCACAAGGCTGCTGGAAATACAACAACTAAATGGAGAAAAGAAAGAACAGTAGAATACTGTAAACAAAAGGAACAAGGGCCTGGTTTAACTACAGATAGAGCACATTTGAATATAAAATATGAATTTTTTTAATATAATTTGAGAAAATTAGCTTAACAGTAGCTCTCAATTGGAATGATTTTCTGCTCAGGGGACAGCTGGCAATGTTTGGAGATAGCTTTGGTTGTCTGAACTGGGATGAAAGTGTGCTACTGGCATCTAGTTAATAGAGACTGGATGCTGCTGAACATCCTATAATGCACAGGAAAGTCCCTGTCTCCTTCAATACAGAATTAGTCTGCCCTAAATGTCAATAGTATTGCTGTTGAGAAACTGTGGATTAGGGTGTTGGTTTTTAATTTTATGGAAATGGTTTGAAATTCTCCAATGTTTTAAAAGTTAATCCTTAAATTGTGATCTGCTTGCCCATGAGACAAAATTTTCACTAAAGAATTACACTGATTTCTCAAAAAAAATCAAAACGAACTGAGCAACAGAACTTTGGAAGTATATAGTTATAGTAATGCTACTTTGATTATTATTCTTGTGTGTACTCTAAAGTGGAGTAAAACTCTTTGAGCACAACATTTTGTCTAATTTTATGTCAACTTTTTCATTTTATATTATGTTATTTATTTTATTTATAATTAAATTAATTTTGTTTTATTTTATTTACTTTTTTATTTAAATTAATTTATTTTATTTTGTATTAATTTAGTTTATTTCTTTTCAAATTTAATTGATTTCATGTTACTTTTTAAAATCTTATTTTATTTAAAAATTTTTACTTATTTTATTTTTTCATGTTATTTTACTACATTTTAAATTCCTAATCTAATCCTTGAATGATAGGGATAAGTTACAGCCTCCAAATAATTACTCTTTGTATAGGAAACTTTTCTCCTTTACAAACCCACAGAGAATGTTTCTGCTGTGGGTTAAGTGAGTCTCCTTTCTGATTCTAGATCATAGAAGTTTGCTTCTAAGAAGTCTGTTTATGAAATTCAGATATCATATAAAACTTCATAGTTCTGAGTTTCAGAAAAAAAGGCTTACAAACAGCAAAAAAAAGGAGGTGATATATTCATACAGAGTTATTTTTATGTTATGCTATTGCTTTATGATGAGAGGCATAGTTCCTAGATATGTTTTTTTAGCTGTCTTGTGGGGTGGGGGGAATAAGACTCCTAACTCCAAAGAATATCTTTGATTCTAATAATTGCTTTGTAACATTTTTGTTAGAAGATTTTTATTCAACAACCACCAAACCAATATTCACTGATGTTGAATTATGGTATTCCCATTAATGTGGTGAGCATGAAGGGGGGACACAGAATATAGACCTTGTTTTTATTCCTCTCTAAACATCTAATCTGGTACCTCCCCATAAGATGTTTCTCTGCTTATCAAGGAAATATTTTTCATTGTCATTTTCTTCTGACTTGAAGAAACAGTTTAAAAGTTTTATTTTACATTCACCATGAAGTTATTAGCATGCAGAGAACTAAATATGTACAAAGGAATATAAAAATTCCTAAGGTTCTGGTTATGGAGAAGATTATTTTGTCTCTTTCAGAAAATGTTTTGGGTCATTATGAGAACATGGAAGGCCAGTCAAGATTTCTCCTACTTACCTACAATTAGCACTTAATTATATTCTTTTTATTGATCCATATCTTGGCTATATTTCTAGATATTGAATCATTCTTGCTTTCAAACTTAAACTTTGTGTGTGTGTGTGTGTGTGTGTGTGTGTGTGTGTGTGTGTGCGTTACACGGGCCTCTCACTGTTGTGGCCTCTCCCATTGCGGAGCACAGGCTCCGGACGCGCAGGCTCAGCGGCCATGGCTCACGGGCCTAGCGGCTCCGCGGCATGTGGGATATTCCCGGACTGGGGCATGAACCCGTGTCGCCTGCATCAGCAGTCGGACTCTCAACGACTGCACCACCAGGGAAGCCCAAATTTAAACTTTTTATACTTAAAGAAACACATGTTTGGTGCTGGTTTACATATAGGTTACAGTATAGGTTTACATATTTCTAGACTTCTCTGTGAATTCCAAGTGGATATACAAATGTCTTGCATTGGTGTCCCCTGTATAATCAATATAATAGCCTGACTTCTCATAAATCTCATTTAAAATATTTAACAGATGTATTGGCTTTTAAAAAATAAGATAGGGGGCTTCCCTGGTGGCGCAGTGGTTGCGCGTCCGCCTGCCGATGC
>NC_041234.1:63926959-63936260 GCF_002837175.3 Physeter macrocephalus | reverse complement strand
GGGAGAGGCCGCAGCAGAGGGAGGCCCGGATACCACAAAAAAAAAAAAAAAAAATAGGAAAAATTCTTTTTCTTTGATTATATTTTCAATTCATAGAAAGAAAGAGACCTGGTAAGAACTCTGACACTCTCAGTCTTAATTGAATAATCATGTACATTTTCTGGTGAGCAAGGTACTATGGAAATTGTTGTAGCAATATGATAGAAATATTACTGATACCATTTCTACCTGTATCTGACAGTCTATAGAAAAATCTAAGTAGCTGTTCACTTGAAATAATACTTTCTCACTATATTAAAACAAAGTTTTGTCAGAAAATAATTGGGTATAGGTTATTATTGCTAACAGTACTTTATCACCTGAATGAGGTGCTTTCTGTACATTCTTGGTCAGGTGACAATAGACTTTCTAAAAAGTGCCAGATACTAAATATTTTAGGCTTTGTGGGCCATATAGTTTCTGTTGCAAGTCTCAAATTCTGCCTTTGTAGTACAAAAGCAGCTCTTGACAATGTGCAAATGAATGAGTGTGGCTATGTTCCAATAAAATTTTATTTACAAAAATGGGAGGTGGTTCAGATTTGGTCCATGGCCATCGTTTGATGACTCCCCGTGCTAGGTAATGGAATATAAAATTGGTCTTTCTGTTTTAGTCTTTGGGTTGTATAATGCTGTGGCTGTGACATAAATTGATCTAGAGAAAGTTAAGGGAACATTAACATTATAAACACAATTTGGCATTTTTAGGACAGCATATACTCAAAAATCCTGAGAAAAATAAATGAAATAAGTTAGTGATTATAATTGTAATTGGGGGGAGGTGTTATGAAAGGTTTATTTCAGTTGAAGAAATAAAACAAATGTATCTATGGAAAGGCATAGCTATTAAAGAAGATGATGATGAGGGAAAGAGAAGAGATCTTAACATTTATTAAGTGTCAACTATATGCCAGATATGGTGCAAAGGGATTTCAAGAAACTACAGTTAATCTTCACAACAGCCTTGTGGATTAGGGTTTATTAGTTTCATTTTTAAAATTTATGATACTGAGGCCTGGAAATGTTACTTCCAAATGAATGACCATAGCTAATAGACAGTATAGCTAGGAATCAAATCCATGTCTGTTTGACTCAAAAACTCTATTATTCCCACTGTTGAGAGGCAAGTTCTGAGCATCTATGAGTTTTGTAAGGATTCATTCAGTCATGGCACAGAAAGAGAAAAGGAGGAGACCAAATGTCCTATAGATAAAGTGACATTTAAAAGGGAGGTATTTGACCCATATTGAGATCATATTTTTTCAATGTTCACAATTTTGTAAAAATGGGCTTTTATTATTTGATAGCCTCTATCATCTATTACTAGCTGTGCGAAAACTAACTTCTTTTTCCTAATATGAACTTTTATGTCAGTCACGCTCTCAATAATCCTTCAAGCATACTATGTTTATTCACACTCTTCTTTGTGTCAGTTTTCATAAGAATGCCCTTACCTCTGCTCATCAGTTTAAAATCCTGATCATCCCTAAAAGCCCAGCTCAGGCCCCACTTCCTCCTTGAAGTCTTCACTAATTATTTCAAGTCACATAGATCTTTACTCATTCTGATCTTCTATATTTGTTGTGGCAACCCTCACCCCATGTGGAACTGTGACATGAAGTAAACAGGTCTGGAGCATTTGCTTGGCTTAGGCTGGCTCACACACCAGGGCAATCGAGGAAACTGAACAGCCTTTGGAGCAGTCCTCAACCTGCCTTCTCTACCCTGATTTAGGAGCTAGTCAGTCAGTGTGCTCGAGCTCCTCATGACTGGAATCCAGTCTTCTCACAGCCCTCTTGTTCATCCTACCAGCCCTTCAACTGGCCACGGGGGTTCATCTTCCAGGTGTCAGACTCCAGGACTTGGGCGCCCAATATGTGACTTGAACCACTCACTCCTCAGAGAGGATCTCTGCCCATTTAGTCTCCCTTTCCCCCTGAATCCCCTCCCAGGGGCGCAGGTCCTAACTTGATCGCTTCTTTTTCCTTCCTACATGATGCTACGTGGATCTTTTTTACAGTTTTGGTTGTACAGGAGCCTTTCTGCCAGTTTCCAGTTAGTTTTCAGTGAGAATTGTTCCACATGTATATGTATTTTTTATTTGTTTGGAGGGAAGGTGAGTTTCATGTCCTCCTACTCTGCCATCTCGACCCATCCCCCCAAAAATATTGTAGTGTAAATAAATCTATTAGGATTGTCTACTTTTTCCCATGTAATATAAGCTTGGATAATCAGTTCAGTTGTGGCCAAGAACTAATATTCTTGTAGAATGTGAACTCCCTTTATCCTCATTAGCACTGTTTGTGAGCTCCTTGAAGAAGGGGATACTATACAACTTTTGTATACTTAAAATACAGAACAGTGTCTTTATTTTAAATTGATACTTGAAAAGCATTCTCAATGATCTGATTTGATAATCCAGAGAGGTATTACAGAACATGTCCTTACATCACTACAAGGCTAGAGATGTCCCTTCAGGGGTATAACTTTTCACTGTATTAGTGCCTACCTTGAGTCCCTTCTACTCTCTAGACTCCCATATTTCAAAGGGATAAACTCCTGTCCCACAAGGAAGGACCAGAGAGGTGGCATCCAGCATGCTAGCTAGAATTGACAGCAAAAAGTCAGTAAGTCAGAGAACCATGGAGGTGAGGACCAGGTGAGAATTTGCCTTCTGCTTTACCTTGAAATCAGCTCTCCAGGATTTGAATGTTCCACCTTCTTCCAAATAGAACAAATATAAAACAGTTCTCTTCTCTTTATTGTTATCTTCTCTTTATTGTTAACTCCAGGTTTCAGCTATCCCTAATCTACATGATTAGATTGGTTTCTTCTCATTTTATGCTGTCATTGTCCATCTACCTTACCTGTTCTTAGTAATAACACAGATTTTAGTTGTTATGTATGTCTGTGAATTTTTGATCCATGCCTGTTCTTCCTTTCCACTACAGACATAAAACAGAAGTCACCATGCTATTTTCTTTTGCTCACCATTGATTTCCTAGTGCTTCCCAGAGTGGTTAGCATAGAGTAAGTACACAATGCATATTTATTTGTGGAATTAATTAATAGATGGATGGATAGATGAAAAAAGTAGCTTCATGTCTGCAGTTTAATCAGTACCAAAACTCTTGAAAACCATTCGGTGAGCCTTTTGAAGGCATGACTATTGTGACATTTATCCTTGTATGCTAAAAGTCTAGCATAATGCTTGGCACATTTAGGATCCCAATGGATGATCTTTGAATTGATTGAAATGAGAGATGAATAACAGCAAATTGGCAGCTTTATTTACTAATTTCCCTTCGTTTCTTTTCACTCATTATTTTGACAGATATTTATTGAACACCTACTAGGAGGTAGTAATTATCAAAGTGATAGAGATTACCTTAGTTAATATATGTAAAGTACTTAGAATAGGGCCTGGCATAGAAGAAAGCACTTTATAAATGCTTGTGAAATGGAATACAGTGGTGATTAAAAGAAATGATGTGGACCCTACCCTCTTGTACTTTATAATTTAGTTGGGGGAGACACATCAAGCAATGATGAAATAAACTTGGCCCCTGCCTTCACAAAGTTAAGGCCAAACAAGGTTCTAGCTTACACTGTAATGGGAAAAAAAGAGACAGTTTAATTTTTTTAAATGTAGTTTAGTGTGACCAGTGTTATGAAAGAAGTAAGTGCAAGAAATAATGGTAGCATGAAGGACAGTGATCAATGAAGCCTGACCAAAGATAATTCCCAGGGAAAAAGCCACTTAATTGGATCTTGCAGGTTAGAAATTCTCTTGGATGACAAATTGAGGAATTGCAAGAATAAAGAATGAACTACAGCTGGGTGAATAAAATAGATATTTTCCTTTGCTAAATAATTAAATCTAGCCTAGTGCACGCAGTGTGACTTCACTGCAGCCAGTTTATAATCCTCTGTGTAGTGCTACCGAGGCTGGATCCTAAGGAAACTATAAATCTTAAACTTCAAATAGCCTTATCATGCCTGACCCCTAGTATCTTAAATGCTAAATATATGGCAGAGTGGTCATATAGCTAATCAACACCAATTCATAAGAGTTTTATATGAGACATTCCTGTAAAGCATTTAATTTATTTTTAAAATTAATTTTTATTGGAGTATAGTTGCTTTACAATGTGTTAGTTTCTATTGTACAGCAAAATAAATCAGCTATATATATATATATATATATATATATCCCCTCTTTTTGGATTTCCTTCCCATTTAGGTCATCACAGTGCATTAAGTAGAGTTCCCTGTGCTATGCAGTAGGTTCTCATTAGTTATCTATTTTATACATAGTAGCAATAGTGTATATATATGTTGATCCCAGTTTCCCAATTCATCCCACCCCCGCTTTTCCCTTGGTATCTATATGTTCGTTCTCTATGTCTGTGTCTCTATTTCTGCTTTGTAAATAAGATACCAGTTTTTTAAGATTTCACATATATGTGTTAATATACGATATTTGTTTTTCTCTTTCTGACTTACTTCACTCTGTATGACAGTCTCTAGGTCCATCCACGTCTCTACAAATGACCCAATTTCATTCCTTTTTATGGTTGAGTAATAGCCCACTGTATGTGTGTACCACATCTTCTTTATCCATCCTTCTGTTGATGGACATTTAGATTTTTTCCATCTCATGGCTATTGTAAATAGTGCTGCTATGAAGATTGGGGTGCATGTGTCTTTTTGAATTATAGTTTTCTCTGGGTATATTCCCAGTAGTGGGATTGCTGGGTAATCTGGTAGTTCTGTTTTAGTCTTAGAAGCATTTTACTTTAAAAAAAAATTGAAGTATAGTCGACTTACAATATTATATTAGTTTCAGGTGCACAACACAGTGTTTCAATATTTTTATAGATTATACTCCATTTAAAGTTATTTCAAAATAATGGATATATTTCCCTATGCTGTATAATATCTAAAGCATTTTTAAAAAGAAGAAAATGTATTAATACTATTTTGGGGGGCTATTTTCACTGTGAGTTCAATCTGTCATTGGAAACACCCTCCCTCAATATTGCTTTATTGAGATTTAACCTCATTGTAAGTTGAGGAAGATCTGTAGTCATGTACAATCCTTGCAAGAATTGAGAAGATAGTCAATCAAATTATTTTCTTTGTCCTTGATTAAGATGAGGAATCCTCCTTGAGAAGGTCAGATACAGAAAAAAGATATTTTGTTGATTTGCCTTTTTCTGATTTGCTTTGTCAGTACATGATCATCTCTACTAAACTAATTTACTGCTCTATCCCAGACTATGCTATTAGTAATATATGTCACCACATAGGTTTTTATATATTATAGCAACATGTATCAAAGAATCCTCCATAGAACCTTCATCTTCTTAAGATGCTCCAGGATAAGAGGGTTTGTTCCACGGACAATTAAATTTGGGGAAAATAAGATATATATTTTTTTCTTTTTAGAGATTCACAGTGGATATTATTTAGAATATTAAAACTTTGAGAAGTCATGCAATAAAGTAATCTATTTAACTTCTTTTAACATGTCATTTCCAAAGCTTACTTGATATTTTGATCACAATGCCCCCCTGTTGTTCCATGGCATTATATCTATTAATATCCCATGGAATTATTGTTCCTTAGAACACACTTTGAGAAATGCTCTGTTTTAACGTATGTTATGAAGGTGCTAATTTTTTATTACAATGACACACATCTTAGTTAAAATAATTAAATGTGTTTACTGACAACCATCTGAGAATTAAAGAGTCATTTTTTAGAACCACAGAATATTTTCCACAATATTTTGTTCTAGAGATATCGGTAAAAGACTCCTTATGTGATGATTTTACACAATTTTTCATAAAACATTTTGATATCAATTATCAGATGCTCATATTTTTTGTAGACAGTGTTGTTTAGAGAATGTCACAAGGAGAACATATAATAGTTTGGAAATTTGAAGCATACTTTCACAATATATTTATATACAAATACATATAAAAGCCAAAGTTTTGTATTTCCATTCTTCTTTTTTCTTTTTATAAACTGACACCAAACATTGTAAACGGATGACCACAACAAAAGCAACAATGATTGCAATTACCAAACACAAAACCCACTCATACTATATCATTATATATATATATATATATATATATATATATATATTTAACATCTTATTGGAGTATAATTGTTTTATAATGGTGTGTTAGTTTCTGCTTTACAACAAAGTGAATCAGTTATACATATACATATGTTCCCATATCTCTTCCCTCATGCGACTCTCTCCCTCCCACCCTCCCTATCCCACCCCTCTAGGGGGTCACAAACCACCTAGCTAATCTCCCTGTGCCATGAGGCTGCTTCCCACTAGCTATCCACCCTACGTGTGGTAGTGTATATACGTCCATGCCACTCTCTCACTTTGTCACAGCTTACCCTTCCCCCATCCCAAATCCTCAAGTCCATGCTCTAGTAGGTCTGTGTATTTATTCCCTTCCTACCCCTAGTCACTTCATGACCTTTTTTTCTTAGATTCCATATATATGTGTTAGCATATGGTATTTGTTTTTCTCCTTTTGACTTACTTCACTCTGTATGACAGACTCCATGTCCATCCACCTCACTACAAATAACTCAATTTTGTTTCTTTTTATGGCTGAGTAATATTCCATTGTATATATGTGCCACATCTTCTTTATCCATTCATCTGTTGAGAGACATTTAGGTTGTTTCCATGTCCTGGCTATTGTAAACAGAGCTGCAATGAACATTTTGGGACATGACTCTTTTTGAATCATGATTTTCTCAGGGTATATGACCAGTAGTGGGATTGCTGGGTCATATGGTAGTTCTATTTGTAGTTTTTTTTGTTGTTGCTTTTGTTTTTTTGCGGTACATGGGCCTCTCACTGTAGTGGCCTCCCCCGTTGTGGAACACAGGCTCTGGATGGGCAGGCTCAGTGACCATGGCTCACGGGCCCAGCCGCTCTGCGACATGTGGGATCTTCCCAGACTGGGGCACGAACCCATGTCCCCTGCATCGGCCGGCCGACTCCCAACCACTGCACCACCAGGGAAGCCCACTTTGTAGTTTTTAAGGAACCTCCATACTGTTCTCCATAGTGGCTGTATCAATTTACATTCCCACCAACAGTGCAAGAGTGTTCCCTTTTCTCCACACCCTCTCCAGACTTTATTGTTTCTAGATTTTTTTTAACATCTTTATTGGAGTATAATTGCTTTACAATGGTGTGTTAGTTTCTGCTTTATAACAAAGTGAATCAGTTATACATATACATATGTGCCTATCTCTTCCCTCTTGCATCTCCCTCCCTCCCACCCTCTCTATCCCACCCCTATAGGTGGTCAAAAAGCACCGAGCTGATCTCCCTTTGCTATGCGGCTGCTTCCCACTAGCTATCCATTTGTCTTGATTACTATAGCTTTGTAGTATAGTCTGAAGTCAGGGAGTCTGATTCCTCCAGCTCCGTTTTTTCCCCTCCAGATTGCTTTGTCTATTCGGGGTCTTTTGTGTCTCCATACAAATTTTAAGGTAATTTTTTCTAGTTCTATAAGAAATGCCATTGGTAAATTGACCTCAAGTCCATTCTCTAGTAGGTCTGTGTCTTTATTCCCGTCTTATCCCTAGGCACTTCATGACATTTTTTTTTTCTTAGATTCCTTATATATGTGTCAGCATATGGTATTTGTCTGTCTCTTTCTGACTTACTTCACTCTGTATGACAACTCTAGGTCCATCCACCTCACTACAAATTGCTTTGGGTAGTATAGTCATTTTCACAATATTGATTCTTCCATTCCAAGAGCATGGTGTATCCCTCGATCTGTTGGTATCATCTTTAATTTATTTCCTCAGTGTCTTATAGTTTTCTGCATACAGGTCTTTTGTTTCCCTAGGTAGGTTTATTCCTGGTATTTTATTCTTTTTGTTGCAATGGTAAAAGGAAGTGTTTCCATAATTTCTCTTTCAGATTTTTCATCATTAGTGTACAGGAATGCAATAGATTTCTGTGCATTAATTTTGTATCCTGCAACTTTACCAAATTTATTGATTACCTCTAGTTGTTTTCTGGTGGCATTTTTAGGATTCTTTATGTATAGTATCATGTCATCTGCACACAGTGACAGTTTTACTTCTTTACTTCCAATTTGTATTCCTTTTATTTCTTTTTCTCCTCTGATTGCCATGGCTAGGACTTCCAAAACTATGTTGAATAAAAGTGTTGAGAGTGGACATCCTTGTTTCGTTCCTGATCTTAGCGGAAATGCTTTCAATTTTTCACCATTGAGAAAGATGTTTGCTGTGGTCAGGGTATATGCCCAGTAGAGGGATTGCTGGGTCATATGGTAGTTCTATTGGTAGGTTTTTAAGGAACCTCCATACTATTCTCAATAGTGGCTGTACCAAATCACATACCCACCAGCAGTGCAAGAGTGTTCCCTTTTTTCCACACCCTCTCCAGCATTTATTGTTTCTAGATTTTTTGATGATGACCATTCTGACCGCTGTAAGATGATATCTCATTGTAGTTTTGATTTGCATTTCTCTAATGATTAACGATGTTGAGCAATCTTTCATGTGTTTGTTGGCAATCTGTATATTTTCTTTGGAGAAATGTCCATTTAGGTCTTAGATCTTCTGCCCATTTTTGGATTGGGTTGTTTTTTTGTTTTGTTTTTTTTGTTATGGAGCTGCATGAGCTGCTTATAAATTTTGGAGATTAATCCTTTGTCAGTTGCTTCATTTGCAAATATTTTCTCCCATTCTGAGGGTTATCTTTTGGTCTTGTTTATGGTTTCCTTTGCTGTGCAAAAGCTTTTAAGTTTCATTAGGTCCCATTTGTTTATCTTTGTTTTTATTTCCATTTCTCTAGGAGGTGGGTCAAAAAGGATCTTGCTGTGATTTATGTCATAGAGTGTTCTGCCTATGTTTTCCTCTAAGAGTTTGATAGTGTCTGGCCTTACATTTAGGTCTTTAACCCATTTTGAGTTTATTCTTGTGTGTGGTGTTAGGGAGTGTTCTAATTTCATACTTTTACATGTAGCTGTCCAGTTTTCCCAGCACCACTTATTGAAGAGGCTGTCTTTTCTCCACTGTATATCCTTCCCTCCTTTATCAAAGAAAAGGTGACCATATGTGTGTGGGTTTATCTCTGGGCTTTCTATCCTGTTCCACTGATCTATATTTCTGTTTTTATGTCAGTACCATACTGTCTTGATTACTGTAGCCTTGTAATATAGTCTGAAGTC
>NC_041234.1:63913700-63925668 GCF_002837175.3 Physeter macrocephalus | reverse complement strand
GTATGGTAGTTCTATTTGTAGTTTTTTAAGGAATCTCCATACTGTTCTCCTTGGTGGCTGTATCAATTTACATTCGCACCAGCAGTACAAGAGTGTTCCCTTTTCTCCAAAACCTCTCCAGCATTTATGGTTTCTAGATTTTTTTCATGATGGCCATTCTGACCTGTGTGAGATGAAATCTCATTGTAGTTTTCATTTGCATTTCTCTAATGATTAATGATGTTGGGCATTCTTTCATGTGTTTGTTGGCAATCTGTATATTTTCTTTGGAGAAATGTCCATTTAGGTCTTAGATCTTCTGCCCATTTTTGGATTGGGTTGTTTTTTTGTTTTGTTTTTTTTGTGTCCTGGACTTTTGTTTGTTGGAAGATTTTTAATCACACTTTCAATTTCATTCCTTGTGATTGTTCTGTTCATATTTTCTGTCTCTTCCAGGTTCAGACCGGAGGGTTATACCTTTCTAAGAATTGGTTGATTTCTTCCAGGTTGTCCATTTAATAGGCCAAGAATTGCTTGTAGTAGCCTCTTAGGATGCTTTGTATTTCTGTGGTGTCTGTTGTAACTTCTGCTTTTTCATTTCTAATTTTATAATTTGAGTCCTCTCCCTTTTTTCTTGATGAGTCTGGCTAATGGTTTATCAATTTTGTTTATCTTCTCAATGAATCAGCTTTTAGTTTTATTGATCTTTGCTATTGTTTTCTTTGTTTCTATTTTATTTATTTCTGCTCTGATCTTTATGATTTCTTTCCTTCTGCTAACTTTGGGTTTTGTTTCTTTTTCTTTCTCTAATTTCTTTAGGTGTAAGGTTAGACTGTTTACTTGAGATTTTTCTTGTTTCTTGATGTAGGCTTCTATAGCTATAAACTTCCCTCTTAGAACTGCTTTTGCTTCATCCCATAGGATTTGGATCATAATGTTTTCATTGTCATTTGTCTCTAGGTGTTTTTTGATTTACTCTTTGATTTCTTCAGTGATCTCTTGGTTTTTTAGTAACGTATTGTTTAGCCTCCATGTGTTTGTGTTTTTAATGCTTTTTTTCCCTGTAATTCATTTCTAATCTCATAGTGTTGTGGTTGGAAAAGATGCTTGATATGATTTCAATTTTCTTAAATTTACTGAGGCTTGATTTGTGACCCAATGTGATCTATCCTGGAAAATGTTCCATGTGCACTAGAGAAGAAAGTTTAATCTGCTTTTTGGATTGAATGTCCTATAAATATCAATTCAATCTATCTGTTCTATTGTGTCATTTAAAACTTCTGTTTCCTTATTTATTTTCATTTTGGATGATCTGTCCACTGCTGTAAGTGAGGTGTTAAAGTCCCCTACAATTATTTTGTTACTGTCGATTTCCTCTTTTAAAGCTGTTAGCAGTTGCCTTATGTATTGAGGTGCTCCTATGTTTGGTGCATATATATTTATAATTGTTATATCTTCTTCTTGGATTGATCCTTTCATCATTATGTAGTGTCCTTCCTTGTCTCTTGTAACATTACTTATTTTAAAGTCTATTTTATCTGATATGAGTATAGCTACTCCAGCTTTCTTTTAATTTTCATTTGCATGGAATATCTTTTTCCATCCCCTCACTTTCAGTCTGTATGATTTCCATTTGCATGGAATATCTTTTTCCATCCCCTCACTTTCAGTCTGTATGTGTCCCTAGGTCTGAAGTGGGTCTCTTGTAGACATCATATACATGGGTCTTGTTTTTGTATCCATTCTGTGAGCCTGTGTCTTTTGGTTGGAGCATTTAATCCATTCACGTTGAAGGTAATTATCGATATGTATGTTCCTTTGACCATTTTCTTAATTGTTTTATGTTTGTTTTTGTAGATCCTTTTCTTCTCTTTTGTTTCCCACTTAGAGAATTTCCTTTAGCATTTGTTGTAGAGCTGGTTTGGTGGTGCTGAATTCTCTTAGCTTTTGCTTGTCTGTAAAGATTTTGATTTCTCCATCAAATCTGAATGAGATCCTTGCTGGGTAGAGTAATCTTGGTTGTAGGTTCTTCGCTTTTATCACTTTAAGTATATCATGCCACTCCCTTTTGGCTTGTAGAGTTTCTGCTGAGAAATCAGCTGTCAACCTTATGGGAGTTCCGTTGTGTGTCTTTTTTCTTTTTTCCCTTGCTGGTTTCAATAATTTTTCTTTGCCTTTAACTTTTGCCAATTTGACTACTATGGCTCTTGGCGTGTTTCTCGTTGCGTTTATCCTGTATGGGACTTGCTGTGTTTCCTGGACTTGGGTGGCTCTTTCCTTTCCTATGTTAGGGAAGTTTTTGACTATAATCTCTTCAAATATTTTCTCTGGTCCTTTCTCTCTCTCTTCTCATTCTGGGACCCCTATAATGTGAATGTTGTTGCGTTTAATGTTGTCCCAGAAGTCTCTTAGGCTGTCTTCATTTCTTTTCATTCTTTTTTCTTTATTCTGTTCCACAGCAGTGAATTCCACCATTCTGTCTTCCAGATCACTTATCCATTCTTCTGCCTCAGTTATTCTCCTATTGATTCCTTCTAGTGTAATTTTCATTTCAGTTATATTGTTCATCTCTGTTTGGTTGTTCTTTAATTCTTCTAGGTCTTTGTTAAACATTTCTTGCATCTTCTCGATCTTTGCCTCCATTCTTTTCTGAGGTCCTAGATCATCTTCACTATCATTATTCTGAATTCTTTTTCTAGAAGGTTGCCTATCTGCACTTCATTTAGTTGTTTTTCTGGCGTTTTATATTGTTCCTTCTTCTGGTACATAGCCCTCTGCCTTTTCACCTTGTCTGTCTTTCTGTGAATGTGTTTTTTTTTTTTTTTTTTAATCCACAGACCGCAGGATTTTAGTTCTTCTGGTGTCTGCTGTCTGCCCTCTGTTGGATGAGGCTATCTAAGAGTCTTGATGGGAGGGACTGGTTGTGGGTAGAGGTGACTGTTGCTCTGGTGGACAGAGCTCAGTAAACTTTAATCCACTTGACTGCTGATGGGTGGGGCAGGGTTCCCTTTCTGTTGATTGTTTTGCCTGAGGCAACCCAAAACTGGAGCCCACCTGGGCTCTTTGCTGGGGCTAATGGGAGACTCTGGGAGGTTTCTCACACCAATTAGTACTTCACTGAACTTCTGCTGCCAGTGTCCTTGTCCCCATGGTGAGCAACTGCCACCCCCCTGCCTCTGCAGGAGACCCTCCAACACTGGCAGGTAGGTCTGATTCAGTCTCCCCTGGGGTCACTGCTCCTTCCCCTGGGTCCCGATGCACACACTACTTTGTGTGTGCCCTCCAAGACTGGAGTCTCTGTTTCCACCAGTCGAAGTCCTGCAATCAATTCTCACTAGGCTTCACCGTCTGATTCTCTAGGAATTCCTCCTCCCATTGCTGGACCCCAGGTTGGGACGCATGACCTGGGGCTCAGAAACTTCACTCCAGTGGGTGGACTACTGTGGTATAAGTGTTCACCAGTCTGTGAGTCACCGCCCACCAGTTATGGGATTTGATTTTACTGTGATTGCACCCCTCCTACCATCTCATTGTGGCTTCTCCTTTGTCTTTGGATGTGGGGTACCTTTTTTGGTGAGTTCGAGTGTCTTCCTGTTGATGATTGTCCAGCAGCTAATTGTGATTCTGGTGTTCTCGCAAGAGGGAGTGAGAGCACATCCTTCTACTCCGCCATCTTGATTCCTCCTGTATTTCCATTCTTATACCACCAATTAATTCATTCAAAGATACTTTTATCTAATACAATTGTGTGAATTTGTATCAGATAATTAGAAGTACAACACTATAAGCATTGCTACTCTGGGGGCATATAACTGATTAAAATCAGTATGCCTAAAAGAAAATAGAGCTAAAAAACTTATTATACATGAAGCTTCAGAATTCTCCAGAGCAGGCTGTACAAAACAAATGCATATATTTAAACATTTAAATTATTATTATGTTAAAAATTCAGAAAGATTTTATTACCGATATTATATTAACACTTATCCATTAAAAATACTCAAATTTATCAGCCAGTAGATGCTGAAATAGATTGTTAAGAAGTTTAAATGATGAATCATAAAGGTGTTTTATTAGTAAGGAAAGTATAACTGCATTGTGATGTGACAAACTGAAAACAAAATAAAACAGTAGTAGTTTAGGGTTTTTTTTTTTAACATAGAGTTATTAGGCAGATAATACTACTAATCTGATATTAGTTCTGCTATGTAATTTTAGCACAGTGTTAACTACTATGCTTAAAATACTTGTGTGGTAGAAGAATGTCTTCAATAGATACAAGGTTTAGAGAGTACTCAGATAATATGTCTTATTTTT
This sequence comes from Physeter macrocephalus, assembly GCF_002837175.3. Taxonomy (NCBI): domain Eukaryota; kingdom Metazoa; phylum Chordata; class Mammalia; order Artiodactyla; family Physeteridae; genus Physeter; species Physeter macrocephalus. The sequence goes on along the minus strand of NC_041234.1, from coordinate 63,921,372 downwards.
GATACTTTAAAATCTATAAACCACACACATTACCCCTGAAATACAACATTTTGTACTTCTGGGGTGGAAGAAATTTTCCTCTACCCTTCTTGGTTCTTCTGGCTGGTCTAAGAATTAAATTGACATAAAACAGATTAACAGGAGAAAAATCAAACAAAAGTTTAGTAACACATATACATGGGGGAGACTCAAGTAAACTGAGTAACTTCCTAAAATGGCCATAACCTTCTCCTTAAGTACCATCTTCAGCTAAAGACAGTAGAGGTTGTTGTAGGTAGGGTTTGGGACCTCAAAGTGGAAGAAGGTAATTCACATGGAGATGGAGAGGTGAATGTTTGGTAAATAAATATTTGCTATGCCATGCAGAGACAATGGGACAATGAGTAGACTCTGATCTCTAGGCCCTGCCAGAGTTTACCCCTATCACATTTAGCCCATCTTCTTTGCAGATATCTCTGTTGATTGATTGCTTTGTTCTGTAAACAATCCCTCTAAATTATTTTAGGCAGTTAGGGAGAAGGTCAAAGTTTTTTCCTGAGTCTTTTGGGTCTTAATTGTTTTCAGTTTGAAATAATCTTCATTCCAGAGAGATACATTGTGGGGGTCATACGTTTTGCTCTCCTATGGTACTTGGAAAAATATGCAAGTGATTAAAACTTAGTAAGGTTCCCAAATTATGGTATTATTTTCAAAAAAATTACTTTTAATATGTTACCTACATATATTATTATTTTCCCAGCAGAATATGAGAATAAATACCCCATAAAATAAGATCTCTCTATAAAGTCAGGTGAACTACTCAGCAGAGTTTAACCAGAAAACCAGTTCCTGTGAAAATGCCAAAGTTACTAGGTGGTATAGGGGAAGAAAAATAATTTTCCCTCTACCCTTCTATGTTCTTGGCTGAGAACCCCCTGTAATAAAAGACAGATTATCAGGAGAAAAACAAGCATAAGTTTAATAACATGTATACCTCCTGTATACATGGGAGATACCCAGGAAAACTGAGTAACTCCCCAAGATGTCCCAAGCTATCACCGTAAATACCATCTTTAGCTAAAGAAATAATAAAAAGGTGTGCAGAGGCTGTTATGGAAGGTTGTCAGGCAAAGCACAGTAAACAAGGTAAGGTTGTTATGCAGATAACATTGATAAAATTTTCTAGAGATTAATCATCTTCCGATTCTGGGTACAGAGAAGGAGACACCATTACAAATGGAGATTTCCTTTGTAAATGTAAATGTCTCTTACAAAAGAGTGATTTGTACTTGTTTTCAGAGCTTCTCAGGTGTCTGCTGTTTCTTAAAAATAACCAGCTCAAGATAATCCTTGTGCTAAAGAGAGATATTTTGGGGTGGCTTATAAGACTTCCCTTCACCAGATTTACTGATTCCTCATAAGTCTGCCTTTGCTGAGAACCTGCCTCTTATGTCTTGCCCTCACCCTGGCAGTGAGAATGAAAGGTGTGTTTTCCTAACTTTTTAATCAAGTGTTATTGGACCTAATCTTGGCTAACTGCTGACAACTGGATTCTTGATATTACTTCTCTTTGTTTTGGACACAAATTACTAAGAGATTATGATCTCCATGCCACTGGTAACTTGATCCTGATGTAGGAAGAATAGCCTTGGACCATAGCACAGTAGGCTTTTTCCTGCCCTAAATTCTTAGGGGATAAGCTCCATAACTATATCTTTGATGCTAATGATAAAAATAAGAAGCAATTCTTGAAACTATTGTCCCTTTAAATTATGATAGCCTATGAGTATATGAGAAAAGAAATATGAGGTTATAATTTTGTGAGAGAATAAGAGATCAATCATTTCCTTCTGTTATGCTGATACTCATGTAGTTTTGGTGGTTGGGGATTTGTATCCAGATTCCCATGAGTATTGTAGGTGAGCAAAGTTTTCCACCCTAAGATATGTCTCTTTAGCCTATTAATTATTTTAAACTGGTTATTTTCTAAGAAAGAGTAGACATGGGAAACACTCTGAAAACCAAGTGGGAGTTAACACTTTTGTAAGAAACATTCACATTTGTAAGTGAAATCTCCGTTTGTAAGGGTGTCTTCCTTGCTGTATCTGGAAGAGTAGGAAGACCAAATCTCTAGAAACTCATCAATGAAGAAGGCAATGACTTAAATCTGTGTCACAATCTTACCTTTGTTTACCATGGTGCTTTTCCTTGTAGCCTGCCATAACTGAATTTTCCTACACTCAATATCCTCTTTTGTTTTTAGCTGAGGATATTATTTAAGGAGAGGGATTCGGCCATTTTGGTGAGTTAATCAGTTTTCCTGGGCCTCTCCCATGTATACATGTCATTAAGCTTTTGTGTGGTTTTCTCCTATCAATCTGTCTTATGTCTATTTAATTCTTAGACTTGCCAGAAGAACCTAAAAGGGTAGAAGAAAAGGTCTTCCTCTTGGACAATATCATTATTTAATATATGCATAAAATTAAGGTGCATTCTTTGAATATGTATCCTTATGTTTGGAATGTGATTGATAATTTTTCTTCTTGCACCTCATGTTAAGAGAAAACATATTTACAGTCTCTGTTGTCTCTCAAACTTCAGTAAAAGTGCAAATAAGGTTGTTGCAAACTGGTGATTTACTTTGAAACCACTTTTCCTAAAGGAAGCCACCTACTAGAACAATTATCCTCATACCCTTGTGAGACATGAGAAATGTATGATCATGGTTGCTCTTTCTCCCAGCATATGACACAGATACAACCCCAGAATGGAAAGAAAACTGATTGTTGAATGCACAGTAAAAAAATAAGCTTTTACTTCTTTCTTGAAGCATGACTTCTGCTGTAAGGATAAACATAAAATAGTGGACTCTTATTATAGAAAATAGTACATTTTTCTTGTCCTGTCACATTTTATGCTGAGACATTAATTGTTTTCCTGCAATTTTCTTTAATTCAATCTAGTAGAGGCTGCTTGGTTGAAGCCATAATCTATATTTACTATGTAGGCCATAAGGATTAGAATGAACTTTCTATTTTCAGCCACTAATCTCTTTTTAGTGACTTGATCAAATGTATCATATTTTGTACAACATTTTCCAACTATATTTAAAATTTTTCGAAGTAATTCAAATCTCTCCTGAATACCTTATAATGATGCACTTCACACAGCAGAATATCTGCTCTTACATATTAATGTTCTTGTTGTGCTTTTTAATTATGACTAGAGCTCTTAAATTATGCCATACCTCCATATAGAAACTGAAGTGGCAGTTACTTTTTAGGACTGAACAATATGAAAACTTTGATATTCCAGGATATTAATTACAAATGCTAATGCTGAAGAACCTTTTATATATTTCAATTTGGAAACAAAGCCTATGGTTTTTAATAATAAAAGACTTCTCATAGAAAGGAAATATCCTATAGGCAGCTATTAACAAGTTGTTTAAAATAAGAAAAGAGAGAAAAATATCAGCCACTTGTCATAAAAAGCCATATATTATATCTATATTACCACTGATTAAATGCCCTTAAGCCTAAGAAATGGAGGCAGCAAAAAACTACAGTAATATTTATCAATATATATGATGCACCAAATTACAGAGAAATGTACAGCCCATTAGAGCAGTGGTTCTCAATGTTATTTAGTATTCAGACCTCTGAGAAACTGATGAAAGTTACTGAACAACTTACAGGAAGAATTCTCATTCATACATTCACATACAATTTCATGTAAAATTTCAAGAGGTTAATGGACTAGACTGAGATTCTGCTTTAAAATAAGTTTAACTATTTGTTTCTTGGGAATGTTTAGGCACATTCTTAGTCTCTTATTCCAAGCACCCACATTTAGCCATGCATCATGATGCAAATACAAATTGACATACATCGTGTATGTGATATGCAAGAGGAAAAGTAAGGCACTAATTTGAGTTTATAATCCAAATACAAGAGTTAGTCAACTACAAATTTAGAGGGCACAGTCTTTACACAAGACCACCTTCACTTGTGATTCTAATTGGAAATTTGAGGAGTTCCCAGAACAGCCCTCAGACTGACTCTAAAGACCAAACACTTAGCCACAACATTATAGGTGCTTTGTTGCTTTGCTGATCTGTAGATATAAGGACTCATTCCTTAGAATGGACTTTACATTGAGGCTTTTTCTCATTTTCACTTCCCACCATTTCTGCACATATATCCTAAGATCCACCATTACCAAACTACTTACAGTTCCTGAATTCTGCTGTTTTATGCCACAGTGACTTGAATGACTTCTGTGATATATAATAAGAAATATGTATTTGATCTTCATCACCATTTCCATCACAGGGCTCCTGAAACACTTGGAATTAACTGTGATGAGAGCAATAAATGTGTCTCTTCTTATGTTACTAAAGTGACTTTTGGAAAGCATCTGATGATGGGGGCTAGGTGCCAGGGGAAATAACCAGGTGATTGGAGGGATTAGAGGACCTCTGGGAGAGGAAGGGTGCCAGGGGAAATAACCACGTGATTGGAGGGATTAGAGGACCTCTGGGAGAGGAAGGAGCTGGAGATTGAGTTCAATCACCAGTGGCCAGTGGTTTAATCAATCATGCCTATGTAATGAAGCCTCTATAAAAACCTAAGAGGATGGAATTCAGAGAGTTTCTGGGTTGGCAAACGCAGGGAGATTTAGGGAGAGTGGCACAGTTTGAGAGGTCATGGAAGCTCCATGCCCTTTCCCCATACCTTGCTGTATGCATCTCTTCCATCTGTCTGTTCCTGAGTTACATCTCTTATAATGAACCAGTAATCTATTAAGTAAAATGTTTTTCTGAGTTCTGTGAACTTCTCTAGCAAATTAATTGAACTCGAGGTGGGGTCATTGGGACCTTCCATCTGTGGCTTGTCAGTCAGAGGCCCAGTTGACAATCTGGATTTGGGATTGGCTTCTGAAGTGGTAGAGATGGAGGGGAGTTTGTCTTGTAGGAATGTACCCTTAACATGTGGGATCTCATATAGACACAACATTAAAGAAATAGAAAGAAATTTTTTTTTCCTTCTAATTTTTTGTAATTGGTGTTTTTGTTTCTTTGGATAAATAGGAGTAGAATTGCTGGATTTTATGATTCTTTGTATTTCTGTGGTGTTGGCTGTAACTTCTTTTTCATTTGTGATTTCATTGATTTGTGCTTTTTTTTTTTTCTTGATGAGTCTGGCTAAAGTCTTATCAACTTTGTTTATCTTTTCAAGGAACCAACTCTTAGTTTCATTGTATTTTTAATTGTTTTTTAGACTCTATTTTATTTATTCCTGCTCTAATCTTTATAATTTCTTTCCTTCTACTAACTTTGGGTTTTATTTGTTCTTTTTCTAGTTCCTTTAGGTGTAAGGTTAGGTTGTTTATTTGACATTTTTCTTGTTTCCTAAAGTAGGCATGTATCACTATAAACTTTCCTCTTAGAACTGCTGTTGCTGTATCCCATGGATTTTGGATGATTGTGTTTTCATTTTGATTTGTCTCCAGGTATTTTTCGACTTCTTCTTTGATTTCTTCAGTGATCCACAGGTTATTTAGTGGCATATTGTTTTGCTCCCACATGAGTGTTTTTTCAATTTTTTTCTTATGATTGATTTCTAGTCTCTTAGCTTTGTGGTCAGCAAGGATGTTTGATATGATTCCATTTTTCTTAAATTTACTGAGGCTTGTTTTGTGGCCTAGCATGTGTTCTATCCTGGAGAATGTTCCACGTGCATTTAAAAAAGAATGTGTATCCTGCTGCTTTTGGATGGAATGTTCTATATATATCTATTAAGTCCATCTGTTTAAATGTATAGTTTAAGGCCAGTGTTTCCTAATTGATTTGCTCTCTGGATGGTCTGTCCATTGATGTAAGTGGGATGGTAAAGTCATCTCCTACTATTATTGTGTTACTGTCAATTTCTCCCTTTATGTCTGTTAATATTTGCTTTATGTATTTAAGTGCTCCTATGTCGTGTGCACATATATTTACAGTTGTTCTATCTTCTCGGAGTGATTCCTTGATCATCATGTAATGTCCTTCTTTGTCTCGTTATAGTCTTTTTTGTCTGATATAAATATTGCTACCCCAGCTTTCTATTCATTTCAATGTTCATGGAATGCCATTTTCCTTCTCACTTTCAGTTGGTGTGTGTCTTTGGATCTGAAGTAAGTCTCTTGAAGGCAGTATATATATATGATTTTTTTTTTTGGCCATGCTGCACAGCTTGTGGGATCTTAGTTCCCTAGCCAGGGATTGAACTCCGGCCCTCAGAAGTGAGAGCACAGAGTCCTAACCACTGGACCACCAGGGAATTCCCTATATATTGATCTTATATTTTGTGTCTAATTAGACATTCTGTGTCTTTTGATTGGAGCATTTAGTTCACTTACATTTAAAGTAATTATTATTATTTTTTTATTCAAACAGAAAGTCACAAAAATTATAATCATCCTCATCAGTGTACTCAGTCCCATGTAATTATTGTTTTTTTATCTTGATATTTTGTTAGCACTTTTATGAATTCATCAGGTGTCCGGAGCCTGTGCTCTGCAATGGGAGGGGCCACAACAGTGAGAGGCCCATGTACGCAAAAAAAAAAAAAAAAAAAAAAGAAAAGAAATTTTGTGTAATGTCTGAAACATTTATATTAATATATTTCCATACAGATAACCCAAAGAAAGTTTAGTATTAGTTGGTTTTTCTGTTTGTTTGTTTGTTTTTTTATACTGCAGGATCTTATTAGTCATCACTTTTATATACATCAGTATATACATGTCAATCCCAATCACCCAATTCAGCACACCACCATCCCCACCCCAGTGCAGTTTTCCCCCTTGGTCTGCTGATGCAGGGGACACGGGTTCGTGCCCCGGTCTGGGAAGATCCTACATGCCACAGAGTGGCTAGGCCCATGGGCAATGGCCACTGAGCCTGCGTGTCCGGAGCCTGTGCTCTGCAATGGGAGGGGCCACAACAGTGAGAGGCCCATGTACGCAAAAAAAAAAAAAAAAAAAAAAGAAAAGAAATTTTGTGTAATGTCTGAAACATTTATATTAATATATTTCCATACAGATAACCCAAAGAAAGTTTAGTATTAGTTGGTTTTTCTGTTTGTTTGTTTGTTTTTTTATACTGCAGGATCTTATTAGTCATCACTTTTATATACATCAGTATATACATGTCAATCCCAATCACCCAATTCAGCACACCACCATCCCCACCCCAGTGCAGTTTTCCCCCTTGGTGTCCATACGTTTGTTCTTTACATCTGTGTCTCAACTTCTGCCCTGCAAACCGGTTCATCTCTACCATTTTTCTGGATTCCACATACATGTGTCAATATACTATATTTGTTTTTCTCCTTCTGACTTACTTCACTCTGTATGACAGTCTCTAAGTCCATCCAGGTTTCAACAAATGACTCAATTTCATTCGTTTTTATGGCTCAGTAATATTCCATTGTATATATGTACCACAACTTCTTTATCCATTTGTCTGTCGATGGGCATTTAGGTTGCTTCCATGACCTGGCTATTGTAAATAGTGCTGCAATGAACATTGGGGTGCATGTGTCTTTTTGAATTATGGTTTTCTCTGGGGATATGCCCAATAGTGGGATTGCTGGATCATATGGTAATTCTATTTTTAGGAACATCCATACTGTTCTCCATAGTGGCTGTA
>NC_041234.1:63912732-63913129 GCF_002837175.3 Physeter macrocephalus | reverse complement strand
TTGGATTGGGTTGTTTGTTTCTTTAATATTGAGCTGCATGAGCTGTTTATATATTTTGGAGATTAATCTTTTGTCCATTGATTCGTTTGCAAATATTTTCTCCCATTCTGAGGGTTGCCTTTTCATCTTGTTTATGGTTTCCTTTTCTGTGCAAAAGCTTTGAAGTTTCATTAGGTCCCATTAGTTAATATTTGTTTTTATTTCCATTTCGCTAGTAGTTGGATCAAAAAAGATCTTGCTGTGATTTATGTCAAAGAGTGTTCTTCTTATATTTTCCTATAAGAGTTTTATACAGTCTGCTCTTACATTTAGGTCTTGAATCCATTTTGAGTTTATTTTTGGGTATGGTGTTAGGGAGTGTTCTAATTTCATTCTTTTACATGTAGCTGTCCAGTTT
>NC_041234.1:63909743-63911875 GCF_002837175.3 Physeter macrocephalus | reverse complement strand
CCTTGTCTTGTTCCTCATCTTAGAGGAAATGCTTTCAATTTTTCACCATTGAGAATGATGTTTGCTGTGGGTTTGTTGTATATGGCCATTATTATGTTGAGGTAGGTTCCCTCTATTCCCACTTTCTGTAGAGTTTTTATCATAAATGGGTGTTGAATTTTGTCAGAAGCTTTTTCTGCATCTATTGAGATGATAATATGTTTTTTCTCATTCACATTTTTAATATGGTGTATCACATTGATTGATTTGCTTACATTGAAGAATCCTTGCATCCCTGGGATAAATCCCACTTGATCATGGTGTATGGTCCTTTTAATGTGTTGTTGGATTCTGTTTGCTAGTATATTGTTGAGAATTTTTGCATATATATTCATCAGTGACCTTGGTCTGCAATTTTCTTTTTTGTGGTATCTTTGTCTGGTTTTGGTGTCAGGGTGATGGTGGCCTCATACAATGAGTTTGGAAGTGTTCCTACCTCTGCAATTTTTTGGAAGAGTTTGAAAGGGATGGGTGTTAGCTCTTCTCTAAATGTTTGATAGAATTCACCTGTGAAGCCATCTGGTCCTGGACTTTTGTTTGTTGGAAGATCTGTCATCACATTTTCAATTTCATTACTTTTGATTGATCTGTTCATATTTTATCTTTTTTTCCTGGTTCAGTCTTGCAAGGTTACACCTTTCTAAGAATTTGTCGATTTCTTCCACGTTGTCCATTTTATTGGCATAGAGTTGCTTGTAGTAGTCTCTTAGGATGCTTTGTATTTCTGCAGTGTCTGTTGTAACATCTTTTTCATTTCTAATTTTATTGATTTGAGTCCTCTCCATTTTTTGTTGATGAGTCTGGCTAATGGTTTATCAATTTTGTTTATCTTCTCAAAGAACCAGCTTTTAGTTTTATTGATCTTTGCTATTGTTTTCTTTGTTTCTATTTCATTTATTTCTGCTCTGATCTTTATGATCTCTTTCCTTCTGCTACCTTTGGGTTTTGTTTGTTCTTCATTCTCTAGTTCCTTTAGGTGCAAGGTTAGATTGTTTACTTGAGATTATTCCTGTTTCTTGACCTAGGCTTGTATAGCTATAAACTTCCCTCTTAGAACTGCTTTTGCTGCATCCCTTAGGTTTTGGATCATAATGTTTTCATTGTCATTTGTCTCTAGGAATTTTTTCTTTCCTCTTTGATTTCTTCAGTGATCTCTTGGTTATTTAGTAACGTATTGTTTAGCCTCCCTGTGTTTGTGTTTTTACATTTTTTTCCCTGTAATTCATTTCTAATCTCATAGCGTTGTGGTCAGAAAAGATGCTTGATATGATTTCAATTTTCTTAAACTTACTGAGGCTTGATTTGTGACCCAAGATGTGATCTATCCTGGAGAATGTTCCATGCGCACTTGAGAAGAAAGTGTAATATGCTGTTTTTGGATGGAATGTCCTATAAATATCAATTCAATCTATTTGGTTTATTGTGTCATTTAAAGCTTCTGTTTCCTTATATATTTTCATTTTGGATGATCTGTCCATTGCTGTAAGTGAGGTGTTAAAGTCCCCCACTATTATTATGTTACTGTTGATTTCCTCTTTTATAGCTGTTAGCAGTTGCCTTATGTATTGAGGTGCTCCTATGTTGGATGCATATATATTTATAATTGTTATATCTTCTTCCTGAATTGATCCCTTCATCATTATGTAGTGTCCTTCCTTGTCTCTTGTAACATTACTTATTTTAAAGTCTATTTTATCTGATATGAGTGTAGCTACTCCAGCTTTCTTTTGATTTCCTTTTGCATGGAATATCTTTTTCCATCCCCTCACTTTCAGTCTGTATGTGTCCCTAGGTCTGAAGTGGGTCTCTTGTATACAGACCTGTATACAGGTCTCTTGTATATATATGGGTCTTGTTTTTGTATGCATTCAGCAAGACTGTGTCTTTTGTTTGGAGCATTTAATCCATTCACGTTGAAGGTAATTATCGATATGTATGTTCCTTTGACCATTTTCTTAATTGTTTTATGTTTGTTTTTGTAGATCCTTTTCTTCTCTTTTGTTTCCCACTTAGAGAATTTCCTTTAGCATTTGTTGTAGAGCTGGTTTGGTGGTGCTGAATTCTGTTAGCTTTTGCTTGTCTGTAAAGCTTTT
>NC_041234.1:63905277-63909429 GCF_002837175.3 Physeter macrocephalus | reverse complement strand
TAGAGTAATCTTGGTTGTAGGTTCTTCCCTTCATCACTTTAAATATATCATGCCACTCCCTTCTGGCTTGTAGAGTTTCTACTGAGAAATCAGCTGTTAAGCTTATGGGAGTTCTCTTGTATGTTATTTGTCATTTTTCCCTTGTTTCTTTCAATAATTTTTCTTTGTTTTTAATTTTTGTCAATTTGATTACAATTTGCCTCAGCATGTTTCTCCTTGGGTTTATCCTACTTGGGACTCTCTGCACTTCCTGGACTTAGGTGGCTATTTCCTTTCCCATGTTAGGGAAGTTTTCAACTATAATCTCTTCAAGTATTTTATCGGGCCCTTTCTCTCTCTCTTCTCCTTTGGGGACCCCCAAAATGTGAATGTTGTTGTGTTTAATGTTGTCCCAGAAGTCTCTTAGGCTGTCTTCATTTCTTTTCATTCTTTTTTCTTTATTCTGTTCCACAGCAATGAATTCCACCGTTCTGTCTTCCAGATCACTTATCCGTTCTTCTGCCTCAGTTATTCTCCTATTGATTCCTTCTATTGTAGTTTTCTTTTCAGTTATTGTATTGTTCATCTCTGTTTGTTTGTTCTTTAATTCTTCTCGGTCTTTGTTAAACATTTCTTGCATCTTCTCGATCTTTGCCTCCATTCTTTTCTGAGGTCCTAGATCATCTTCACTATCATTATTCTGAATTCTTTTTCTGGAAGGTTGCCTATCTCCACTTCATTTAGTTATTTTTCTTGGGTTTTATATTGTTCCTTCATGTGGTACATAGCACTCTGAATTTTCATCTTGTCTATCTTTCTTTAAATGCGTTTATTTTTCCCACAGGCTGCAGGATTGTAGTTCTTCTTTCTTCCTAAAGTAATTAATGATAAGTATGTACTTATTTCCATTTTGTTAATTGTTTTTGGGTCGTTTTTATAGTTCTTTTTATTTTTCCTTTCTTCTTCTTTTGCTTTCTTCCCTTGTGATTAGATGACTATCTTTAGTGTCATATTTGGATTCCTTTCTCTTTTGTGTGTGTGTATCTATTACAGATTTTTGGTTTTTGGTTACTATGAGGTTTATATATAGCAATCTGTATATACACATGATTAAGTTGCTGATTACTTAAATTCAGAAGCATTTTAACAGCCCCGTAATTTTGTGTTCCCCCACGTTTATTGTTTTTAGCATCATATTTTACATCATTTTGTTTTATGTAGCCTTGTGTGGAGGATGCTGTCTACTGGTGGGTGGAGCCAAGTTATGAGGCATGTGGCTGTGCAGCCCTGGGACATTCTGGGGTACAGGTGGCCCAGTGGTCAGCAGAGCTGGGTTCTGCATGAATGGTTGCTTGCCTGTGGATCCCAGATCTAGCATCAATCTTTTGGTGGGCAGGCTGGTTCCTGACACAGCTCTGCTGTCAGGTCCAGGGTGTCCCAAAGTTACTGTCGGAGTGCTAGTGAGTGGGGCTGGATCCTTGGATGGATGGCTGAGCAGTTCAAGGTGTCTCAGAGCTGGTCTCAGCCTGCCAGTAGGTGGAGCCAGGTCCTGGGTTCTCTGGTTGTAGGGCCCTGATGGTCTTGGAGGTGGTAGGCCTGCTGGTGGCTGGGGCCAATTACTGAAAAGGCTGACTGCTGGCCCTGAGATGTCCCAAAGCTGGTGTTGGCTGCCTGGTGAGTGGAACCAGATCCTGGGGTGGTTGGCTGAGGGGTCCAAGATGTTACAGGGTTAGTAGCCACCCACAGGTGGGCGAGGTTGTGGCCAAGGAGATCCAGAGCCTGGTGCCCATCCACTGGTGGGTGAGACTCGCTCCTGGGCCTAGTGCCAGCCAATTGATGGGCAGAGCTGGGTCCTTGGGTCTCTGGTTGCAGGGCCCAATGGTCCCTGGAGCTAGTGTCCTCCTGCTTGTTGGTGGGGTTGAGGACCACAGGACTCCCTGAGCTAGTTAGTGCTGGCTTGCTGGTGAGTCGAGCCAGGTACCAGGGTCTCTGGCTACAGGGCCCTCAGGGTACCGGAGTTGGTGTTTTGGCATGCTGGTGGATGGGGCTGTGGTCCAAGTGTTCCTGCAGCTAGTCCCAGCTCGTTGGTGTATAGGCTGGGTCCTGGGCCTTCTGTTAAACAGGGCTGTATCCCAGGGTGGCTGTGGGCTCAGGGGGTCTTAAATTATCAGGGCTACTAGTGGATGGGGCTGTGTCCTCACCTGGCTAGTTGCTTGACCTAATGTGTCCCAGTGTTGGGGCCAAAAGAATGATGGGAGGGGCTGGGTCCTGGCACTAATAAGCTAGAGAGACAATTCCAAAATGGCTCTTGCCAGCAGCAGTGTCCTCATGGAAGAATGATCTTCCCCAAATGGATGCTGCCAGTGTCTGTGTCCCAAGGGTGAGCTCTGGTTGCCTCCTGCCTTTCCAGGAGTCTCTCCAAGATCAGCCAGTGGTTCCTTTCATATAACTGCTTCTGCTCTGAGTTCTGGAATGTGTGAGATTTTGTGTACCCTTTAAGTGTGGAGTCTCTATTTCTTACATCCCTCTGGGTTTCCACTGGTATTCAAAGCCAAACATTCTGGAGGCTCGTCTCCCTGGTACAGGAAACCCAGGGCTGGGGAGCCCAATGTGGGGCTTGGACGCCTCACTCCTTCAGGTGACTCTCTGCAATTGTAATCATCCTCCTGTTAGTGGCTCATCTACCCAGGAGTATGGGTCTTGACTATACCATGTCTCACCTACTCCTACCCGTCACACTATGGTTCCTTCTTTAATTATTTTTTAAACATCTTTATTGGAGTATAACTGTTTTACAATCGTGTGTTACTTACTGCTTTACAACAAAGTGAATCAGTTATACATATACATATGTTCCCATATCTCTTCCCTCTTGCGTCACCCTCTCTCCCACTCTCCCTATCCCACCCCTCTAGGTGGTCACAAAGCACAGAGGTGATCTCCCTGTGCTATGCAGCTGCTTCCCACTAGCTATCTAACTTACATTTGGTAGTGAATATATGTCCATGCAACTCTCTCACTTCGTCACAGCTTACCCTTCCCCTCCCCATATCCTCAAGTCCATGCTCTAGTATTTCTCCACCTATTTGTATCATCTTTAATTTCTTTCATCAGTGTCTTATAGTTTTCTGCATACAAGTTTTTTGTCTCCTTAGGTAGGTTTATTCCTAGATATTTTATTCTTTTTGTTGCAATGGTAAATGGGAGTGTTTTCTTAATTTCACTCTCAGATTTTTCATCATTAGTGTATAAGAATGCCAGAGATTTCTGTGCATTAATTTTGTATCCTGCTACTTTGCCAAATTCATTGATTAGCTCTAGTAGTTTTCTGGTAGCATCCTTAGGATTCTCTATGTATAATATCATGTCATCTGCAAATAGTGACAGCTTTACTTCTTCTTTTCCTATTTGGATTCCTTTTATTTCTTTTTTTTCTCTGTTTGCTGTGGCTAGAACTTCCAAAACTATGTTGAATAAGAGTGGTGAGAGTGGGCAACCTTGTCTTGTTCCTGATCTTAGTGGAAATGGTTTCAGTTTTTCACCATTGAGAACAATGCTGGCTGTGGGTTTGTCATATATGGCCTTTATTATGTTGAGGAAAGTTCCCTCTATGCCTACTTTCTGCAGGGTTTTTATCATATATGGGTGTTGAATTTTGTCAAAAGCTTTCTCTGCATCTATTGAGATGATCATATGGTTTTTCTCCTTCAGTTTGTTGATATGGTGTATCACGTTGATTGATTTGCGGATATTGAGAACTCGCATTCCTGGAATAAACCCCACTTGATCATGGTGTATGATCCTTTTAATGTGCTGTTGAATTCTGTTTGCTAATATTTTGTTGAGGATTTTTGCATCTATGTTCATCAGTGATAATGGCCTGTAGTTTTCTTTCTTTGTGATGTCTTTGTCTGGTTTTGTTATCAGGGTGATGGTGGCATCATAGAATGAGTTTGGGAGTCTTCCTCCCTTTGCTATCTTTTGGAAGAGTTTGAGAAATTTAGGTGTTAGCTCTTCTCTAAATGGTTGATAGAATTCAGCTGTGAAGGCATCTGGTCCTGGGCTTTTGTTTGTTGGAAGATTTTTAATCACAGTTTCAATTTCAGTGCTTGTGATTGGTCTCTTCATATTTTCTATTTCTTCCTGGTTCAGTGTCAGCAGGTTGTGCATTTC
>NC_041234.1:63899921-63904432 GCF_002837175.3 Physeter macrocephalus | reverse complement strand
AGTGTTCCATGAGCACTTGAGAAGAATGTGTATTCTGTTGTTTTTGGATGGAATGTCCTATAAATATCAATTAAGTCCATCTTGTGTAATGTATCATTTAAAGCTTGTGTTTCCTTATTTATTTTCATTTTGGATGATCTGTCCATTGGTGAAAGTGGGGTGTTAAAGTCCCCTACTATGATTGTGTTACTGTCGATTTCCCCTTTTATGGCTGTTAGTATTTGCCTTATGTATTGAGGTGCTCCTATGTTGGGTGCATAAATATTTACAATTGTTATATCTTCTTCATGGATCGATCCCTTGATCATTATATAGTGTCCTTCTTTGTCTCTTGTTATAGTTTTTACTTTAAAGTCTATTTTGTCTGATATGAGAATTGCTACTCCAGCTTTCTTCTGATTTCCATTTGCATGGAATATCTTTTTCCATCCCCTCACTTTCAGTCTGTATGTGTCCCTAGGTCTGAAGTGGGTCTCTTGTAGACAGCATATATATGGGTCTTGTTTTTGTTTCCATTCAGCCAGTCTGTGTCTTTTGGTGGGAGCATTTAATCCATTTACATTTAAGGTAATTATCGATATGTATGGTTCTATTACCATTTACTGAATTGTTTCGGGTTGTTCTTGTAGGTCTTTTCCTTCTCTTGTGTTTCTTGCCTAGAGAAGTTCCTTTAGCATTTGTTGTAAAGCTGGTTTGGTGGTGCTGAACTCTCTCAGCTTTTGCTTGTCTGTAAAGGTTTTAATTTCTCCATCAAATCTGAATGAGATCCTTGCTGGGTAGAGTAATCTTGGTTGTAGGTTTTTTTCCTTCATCACTTTAAATATGTCCTGCCACTCCCTTCTGGCTTGGAGAGTTTCTGCTGAAAGATCCGATGTTAACCTTATGGGGATTCCTTTGTGTGTTATTTGTTGTTTTTCCCTTGCTGCTTTTAATATGTTTTCTTTGTATTTAATTTTTGACAGTTTGATTATTATGTGTCTTGGCGTGTTTCTCCTTGGGTTTATCCTGTATGGGACTCTCTGTGCTTCCTGGATTTGATTGACTATTTCCTTTCCTATATTAGGGATGTTTTCAACTATAATCCCTTCAAATATTTTCTCTGTCCCTTTCTTTTTCTCTTCTTCTTCTATGACCCCTATAATTCGAACGTTGGTGCGTTTAATGTTGTCCCAGAGGTCTCTGAGACTGTCCTCAGTTCTTTACATTCTTTTTTCTTTATTCTTCTCTGCAGTATTTATTTCCACTCTTTTACCTTCCAGGTCACTTATCCGTTCTTCTGCCTCAGTTATTCTGCTATTGATCCCATCTAGAGTATTTTTAATTTCATTTATTGTGTTGCTCATCTTTGCTTGCTTCTTCTTTATTTCTTCTAGTTCCTTGTTAAATGTTTCTTGCAATCTGTCTATTGTATTTCAAAGATTTTGGATCATCTTTACTGTCATTATTGTGAATTATTTTTCAGGTAGACTGCCTATTTCCTCTTCATTTGTTAGGCCTGGTGGGTTTTTACTTGCTCCTTCTTCTGCTGTGTGTTTTTCTGTCTTCTCATTTTGCTTATCTTACTATCTTTAGGGTCTCCTTTTTGCAGGCTGCAGGTTCGTAGTTCCGGTTGTTTTTGGTGTCTCTCCCCAGTGTCTAAGGTTGGTTCAGTGGGTTGAGTAGGTTTCCTTGTTGGGGGGACTAGTGCCTCTGTTCTGGTGGATGAGGCTGGATCTTGTTTTTCTGGTGGGCATGTCCACGTCTGGTGGTGTGTTTGGAGATGTTGGTAGCCTTATTATGATATTAGGAAGCCTCTCTGCTAATGGATGGGTCTGTAGTCTTGTCTTGCTATTTGTTGGGCATAGGGTGTCCAGCACTGTTGGTTGCTGGTCGTTGAGTGAAGCTGGGTTTTGGTGTTGAGATGGCGATCTCTGGGAGATTTTTGCCATTTGATATTGCGTGGAGCTGGGAGGTCTCTTGTGGACCAGTGTCCTGAGGTTGGTTCTCTCACCTCAGAGACACAGCCTTGACCCCAGGCTCGAGCACCAAGAGCCTTTAATCCACACGGCTCCAAATAAAAGGGAGAAAAAATTGAAAGGAATGAAAGAAAGGAAGGAAGGAAGGAAGGAGGGAAGGAAGGAAGGAAGAGAGGAAGGAAGAAAGGAAGGAAGGAAGGGAGAAAAGGAAGAAATGAAAGAAGGAAGAAAGCAAGAAAGGAAGGAAGGAAGAGAGGAAGAAAGGGAGGAAGGAAGGGAGGAAGAAAGGCAGGAAGGAAGGGAGGAAGTAAGGAAGGAGGGAAGAAAGGAAGGAAGAAAGGATGAAGATAAAATAAAGTAGGATAAAATATAGTTATTAAAATAAAAATAATTATTAAGAAGAAAAATTTCTATTAAAAAAAACAAAAAAAATGAGTCAGTATAACTCTAGGACTAATGGTGAAAGCAAAGCTATACAGACAAAATCTTACACAGCAGCACACACATACACCCTCACAAAAACAAAAAAAAAAGGGGAAAATAATAGTATATCTTGGTCCCAAAGTCCACCCCCTCAACTTGGGATATTTTGCTGTCTATTCAGGTTTTCCATAGATGCAGGGCACTTCAAGTTGATTGTGGAGTTTTAATCCACTGCTTCTGAGGCTGCTGGGAGAGACCTCCCCCTCTCCTCTTTGTTTGCACAGCTCCTGGGATTCAACTTTTGACTTGGCCCCGCCCCTGTACGTAAGTCGTCTGAGGGTGTCTGCCCTTCGCTCAGACAGAATGGGGTTAAAGGAGCAGCTGATTCAGGGGCTCTGGCACAGGCCGGGGGGAGGGAGGGGCACGGATGCGGGGTGAGCCTGCAGCGGCAGAGGCTAGTGTGACGCTACACCAGCCCGAGGCATGCCGCGCGTTCTCCCGTGGGAGCTGTCCCTGGATCCCGGGACCCCGGCAGTGGCGGACTGCACAGGCTCCCGGGAGGGGCGGGGTGGAGAGTGACCTGTGCTCACACACAGCCCTCTTGGTGGCAGCAGCAGCACCACTAGCATCCCACAACCGTCTCTGGTGTCCGCGCTGACAGCCGCAGCTCACGCCAGTTTCTGGACCTCCTTTATGTGGTGCCTTTAATACCCTCTTCTCGCTCCCCAGGAAGGAAGGAGGCAAGAAAAAGTCTCCTGTCTCTTCGGCAGCTCCACGCCCGTTTCTGGAGCTCCTTTACGTGGTACACTTAATCGCCTCTCCTCTCACAGCAGGAAACAAAGAGGCTAGAGGAAATCTCTTGTCTCTTCGGCAGCTCCGGGCCCGTTTCTGGAGCTCCTTTAAGTGGCGAGCTTAAACCCCTCTCCTCATGCACCAGGAAGCAAAGAGGGAAGAAAAGGTCTCTTGCCAATTAGGCAGCTCCAGACTTCAACCGGTCTCCCTCCCGGCTAGCCATGGTGCACTAACCCCTTCAGGCTGTTTTCACTCTGCCAACTCCAGAGCTCTCCCTGGGATCCGACTGAAGCCCAGGCTCAACTCCCTGCCCCCGCCCGCCCCGGCGGGTGAGCAGACAAGCTTCTCGGGCTGGTGAGTGCCTTTTGACACCGATTCTCTGTGCTGGAATCTCTCAGCTTTGCCCTCCGCACCCTGTTGCTGCGCTCTCCTCCGTGGCTCCGGAGCTTCCCCCTCCACCGCCCGCAGTCTCCGCCCGCAAAGAGGCTTCTAGTGTGTGGAAACCTTTCCTCCTTCACGGCTGCCTCCCACTGGTGCAGGTCCCGTCCCTATTCTTTTTCTCTGTTTATTTTTTTTTCTTTTGCCCTACCCAGGTACGTGGTGAGTTTCTTGCCTTTTGGGAGGTCTGAGGACTTCTGCCAGCATTCAGTGGGTATTCTATAGGAGAAGTTCCACATGTAGATGTATTTCTGATGTATCTGTGAGGAGGAAGGTGGTCTCCACGTCTTACTCTTCCTCCATCTTCTCGCACCTCATCTGTGTCTTATAATTTTCTACATACAGGTCTTTTGTCTCCTTAGGTAGGTTTATTCCTAGATACTTTATTCTTTTTGTTGTAATGGTAAATGGGAGTATTTTCTTAATTTCACTCTCAGATTTTTCATCATTAGTGTATAAGGATGCCAGAGATTTCTGTGCATTAATTTTGTATCCTGCTACTTTACCAAATTCATTTATTAGCACTAGTAGTTTTCTCGTAGAATCCTTAGGATTCTCTATGTAGAGAATCATGTCATCTGCAAACAGTGACAGCTTTACTTCTTCTTTTCCTATTTGGATTCCATTTATTTCTCTTTCTTCTCTGATTGCTGTGGCTAGAACTTCCAAAATTATGTTGAATAAGAGTGGTTAGAGTGGGCATCCTTGTCTTGTTCCTGATCTTAGTGGAATTGGTTTCAGTTTTTCACCATTGACAACGATGCTGGCTGTGGGTTTGTCATATATGGCCTTTATTATGTTGAGGAAAGTTCCCTCTATGCCTACTTTCTGCAGGGTTTTTATCATAAATGGGTGTTGAATTTTGTCAAAAGCTTTCTCTGCATCTATTGAAATGATCATATG
>NC_041234.1:63898854-63899715 GCF_002837175.3 Physeter macrocephalus | reverse complement strand
AGATTTTTAATCACAGTTTCAATTTCAGTGCTTGTGATTGGTCTGTTCATATTTTCTACTTCTTCCTGGTTCAGTCTCGGCAGGCTGTGCACTTCTAATAATTTGTCCATTTCTTCCACGTTGTCCATTTTATTGGCCTACAGTTGCTTGTAGTAATCTCTAATAATCTTTTGTATTTCTGCAGTGTCCATTGTTACGTCTCCTTTTTCATTTCTAATTCTATTGATTTGAGTCTTCTCCCTTTTTTTCGGGATGAGTCTGGCTCATGGTTTATCAATTTTACTTATCTTCTCAAAGAACCAGCTTTTCATTTTATTGATCTTTGCTCTCATTTCCTTCATTTCTTTTTCATTTATTTCTGATCTGATCTTTATGATTTCCTTCCTTCTGCTAAAATTTTTTTGTTTGTTTGTTCTTCTTTCTCTAATTCCTTTAGGTGCAAAGTTAGGTTGTTTATTCAAGATGTTTACTGTTTCTTAAGGTAGGATTGTATTGCTATAAGCTTCCCTCTTAGAACTGCTTTTGGTGCATCCCATATGTTTTGGGTCGTTGTGTCTCCATTGCAATTTGTTTCTAAGTATTTTTTGATTTCCACTTTGGTTTCTTCAGTGATCACTTCGTTATTAAGTAGTGCATTATTTAGCCTCTGTGTGTGTATTTTTTACAGATCTTTTCCTGTAATTTATATCTTGTCTCATAGCGTTGTGTTCGGAAAAGATACTTGATATGATTTCAATTTTCTTAAATTTACCAAGGCTAGATTTGTGACCCAAGATATGATCTATCCTGGACAATGTTCCAGGAGCACTTGAGAAAAATGTGTATTCTGTTGTTTTTGGATGGAATGTCCTATAAATATCA
>NC_041234.1:63897264-63898387 GCF_002837175.3 Physeter macrocephalus | reverse complement strand
ATGTTCCTATTACCATTTATTTAATTGTTTCGGGTTTGTTCTTGTAGGTCTTTTCCTTCTCTTGTGTTTCTTGCCTAGAGAAGTTCCTTTAGCATTTGTTGTAAAGCTGGTTTGGTGGTGCTGAACTCTTTCAGCTTTTGCTTGTCTGTAAAGTTTTAATTTCTCCCTCAAAGCTGAATGAGATCCTTGCTGAGTAGAGTAATCTTGGTTGTAGGTTTTTCTTCATCACTTTAAATATGTCTTGCCACTCCCTTCTGGCTTGCAGATTTTCTGCTTAAAGATAGGATATTAACCTTATGGGGATTCCCTTGTGTGTTATTTTTTGTTTTTCCCTTGCTGCTTTTAATATGTTATTCTGAATTTTTTTTCATATAGACTGCCTATTTCCTCTTCATTTTTTAGGTCTGGTGGGTTTTTACCTTGCTCCTTCCTCTGCTGTGTGTTTTTCTGCCTTTTCATTTTGCTTACTGTGTTTGGGGTCTCCTTTTTGCAGGCTGCAGGTTCGTAGTTCCTGTTGTTTTTGGTGACTGTCCCCATTGGCTAAGGTTGGTTCAGTGGGTTGAGTAGCTTTCCTGTTTGGTGGGACTAGTGCCTATGTTCCTGTGCATGAGGCTGGATCTTGTCTTTCTGGTGGGCAGGTCCACATCTGGTGGTGTGTTTTGGGATGTCGGTAGCCTTATTATGATTTTAGGCAGCCTCTGTTCTAATGAATGGGGCTGTAGTCCTGTCTTGCTATTTGTTGGGTATAGTTTGTCCAGTGCTGTACGTTGCTGGTCGTAAGTGAAGCTGGGTCTTGGTGTCGAGATGGAGATCTATGAGAGATTTTTGCCGTTTGATATTGCGTTGAGCTGGGAGGTCGCTTGTGGATCAGTGTCCTGAAGTTGTTTCTCCCACCTCAGAGACACAGCCCTGATGCCTGGCTGGAGCGCCAAGAGCCTTTAATCCACATGGCTCAAAATAAAAGGGAGAAAAAATAGAAAGGAAAAAACAGAAGGAAGGAAGGAAGGAAGGCAGGAAGGTAGGAATGGAGGAAGGAAGAAAGGAAGGAAAGAAGGAAAGAAGGAAGGAAGAGAGGAAGAAAGGGAGGAAGGAAGGGAGGAAGGAAGGGAGGAAGAAAGGAAGG
>NC_041234.1:63882498-63896652 GCF_002837175.3 Physeter macrocephalus | reverse complement strand
GGCCCGTGAGCCATGGCCGCTGAGCCTGCGCGTCCGGAGCCTGTGCTCCGCAACGGGAGAGGCCACAGCAGTGGGAGGCCCGCATACCACAAAAAAAATAAATAAATAAAAAAATAAAGTAGGAGAAAATAGTTATTAAAATAAAAAATAATTATTAAGAAGAAAAATTTTATAAAAAAAGAAAAAACAAAAAGAACGGGTTAGTCAGATCCCTAGGACAAATGGTGAAAGCAAAGCCATACAGACAAAATCTCACACAGCAGCACACACATACACACTCACAAAAACAAAAAAAAGGGGAAAATAATAATATATCTTGCTCCCAAAGTCCACCTCCTCAACTTGGGATGATTCGCTCTCTATTCAGGTATTCCACAGATGCAGGGCACTTCAAGTTGATTGTGAAGCTTTAATCCGCTGCTTCTGAGACTGCTGGGAGAGACCTCCCTCTCTCTTCTTTGTTCGCACAGCTCCTGGGGTTCAGCTTTGGACTTGCCCCTGTCTTTGTGCATAGGTCATCCGAGGGTGTCTAATCAGTTATTAAAATAAAAAATAATTATTAAGAAGAAAAATTTTATAAAAAAAGAAAAAACAAAAAGAACGGGTTAGTCAGATCCCTAGGACAAATGGTGAAAGCAAAGCCATACAGACAAAATCTCACACAGCAGCACACACATACACACTCACAAAAACAAAAAAAAGGGGAAAATAATAATATATCTTGCTCCCAAAGTCCACCTCCTCAACTTGGGATGATTCGCTCTCTATTCAGGTATTCCACAGATGCAGGGCACTTCAAGTTGATTGTGAAGCTTTAATCCGCTGCTTCTGAGACTGCTGGGAGAGACCTCCCTCTCTCTTCTTTGTTCGCACAGCTCCTGGGGTTCAGCTTTGGACTTGCCCCTGTCTTTGTGCATAGGTCATCCGAGGGTGTCTAATCTTTGCTCAGACAGGATGGGGTTAAAGGAGCAGCTGATTCGGGGGCTCTGGCTCAGGCCAGGGGGAGGGAAGGGCACGGATGCGGGGCGATACTTTGTCGGCTGAGGCATGTGTGATGTTGCACCAGCCCGAGGCACGCTGCACGTTCCCCCAGGGAAGCTGTCCCTGCATCCCGGGACCCTGGCAATGGCGGCCTGCACAGTCTCCTGGGAGGGGAGGTGTGGAGAGTGACCTGTGCTTTTGCACACAGGCCTCTGGGTGTTGGCAGCAGCATTCCTAGCATCCCATATCCGTCTCTGGTGTTCACGCCGACAGCCACGGCTCGCGCCTGTTTCTGGAGCTCCTTTAAGTGGCGGGCTTAATCCCCTCTCCTCTCACACCAGGAAACAAAGAGGGAAGAAAATGTCTCTTGCCTCTTAGGCAGCTCCAGATTTCTCCCGGACTCACTCCCGGATAGCCTTGGTGCACTAACCCCTTCAGGCTGTTTTCACTCTTCCAACTCCAGAGCTCTCCCTGGGATCCGACCGAAGCCAAAGCCCGAGCCTCAGCTCCTATCTCCCGCCCTTCCCGGCGGGTAAGCAGACAAGCCTCTCGGGCTGGTGAGTGCCTTTCGACACCGATCCTCTGTGCGGGAATCTCTCCGCTTTGCCCTCCGCACCCTGTTGCTGTGCTCTCCTCTGTGGCTCTGAAGCTTCCCCCCTCTGCCACCCGCAGTCTCCGCCCGTGAAGGGGCTTCTAGTGTGTGGGAACCTTTCCTCCTTCACAGCTCCCTCCTACTGGTGCAGGTCCCGTCCCTATTCTTTTGTCTCTGTTTATTCTTTTTTCTTTTGCCCTACCCAGGTACGTGGGGTGTTTCTTGCCTTTTGTGAGGTCTGAGGTCTTCTGCCAGCATTCTGTGGGTGTTCTATAGGAGAAGTTCCACGTGTAGATGTATTTCTGATGTATCTGTGAGGAGGAAGGTGATCTCCGCGTCTTAGTCTTCCGCCATCTTCTCTCTTCCTCTGGTTCCTTCTTTATGTCTTTAGTTGTAGAAGATCTCTTCTTCTAGTCTTCCAGTCTTATCAATAGCTGTTATGTAAATATTTGTAGTTTTGTTGTGCCCATTAGAGGAGGTGAGCTCAGGGTCTTCCCATCTTGGCCATTGCCCTCTATTACATTTATTTCTGCTCTAGTATTTATTATTTTCTTCCTTCTACTAAATTTATATTTAGTTTTCTTGTTCTCTTTCTTTTAGTTGTAAAGTTAGGTTATTTATTTGATCTTTACTCGTTTTTAATGTAGGTATTTACCACTATAAAATTCCCTCTTAGCTTTTGCTACATCCCATGAGTTTTGTTAAGTTATTGTTTTCATTTATCTCAAGATATTTTCTAGTTTCCCTTTTAATTTCTTCTTTCCCTCCTTGGTTGTAAAGAGTGTGTTGTTTAATTTATGTATATGTGTAAATTTTCCCATTTCCCTTTTTCAAAATTTTAATTTTTATTATATTGTGGTAAGAATACTTAACATTAGATACACCCTCTTGATGGATTTTTAAGTTCATAATACAATATGTTAAATGTAGACACAATGTTGTGCAACAGATCTCTAAGATTTATTCATGTTGTATTACTCAAGTTGTAGGTGCATGGAATGGCAACTCCCTATTTTACCTTCCCCCTAGCCCATGGCAACCATTATTCTACGAGTTTGACTACTTTAGATTGCTTTTGATATTAATTTCATTCCACTGTAGCTGGAAGAGACACTTGGTATAACTTCAGTCTTTTTAAGTCTGTTAAGACTGATTTTGTGATCTAACATGAGATCTATCCTGGAGAATGTTCCATGTGAGCTTGTGTAGAATGTGTATGCTGCTGTTGGAGTTTTCTGTATATGTCTGTTGGTCTGTAGTATTGGTTTATATTATAGTACAAATTCTCTGTTTCCTTACTGCTTTTCTGTCTGGTTGTTTTATCCGTTATTGATAGTAGAGGTATTGTAATCTTCTATTATTATTGTTACTGTATATTTCTCCCTTCAGCTCTTTAAATATTCACTTTATATATTTGTGTGCTGTTATCTTAATTGCATATATATTAATAATTATTGTGTCTTCCTGGTGAATTGACCCTTTCATTATTTTATGTTCTTTTTGTCTCTTTTGACAGTTATGCACTTAAAATCTCCTTCATCTGACATAAGGATGGCCACACCTGCTCTCTTTTGGTTACTATTTGCATGGAATATCTTTTTTTCATCCTTTTACTTTCAGCCTTACATCGACATGTGCATCCTAACATCTATAGTGAGTCTCCTGTATATGGCATGTAGTGGGGTCTTGTTTTATTTAATCCATTTAGCCATGCTCTGTCTTTTGATTGGTGAGTTTAATTTATTTATATTTGAAGTAATTCTCGATGGGGAAGAACTTACTATTGTCATTTTCTTAATTGTTTTCTGTCTGTGTTGTAGTTCTTTTGTCCCTCTTTTCCTTACTTGTTGTTGATAATGTCATTTTATTCATGTGTCATTTTCTTGATGTTGTTTAGTTGTCTGTGTTCTGTTTTAGCTTATTAAGACAGTTAATTTGAATTCTTTGTCAGGTAATTTATGGATCTCTGTTTCTTTAGGGTTGGTTTTTGGATATTGTTTTCCTTTGATTGGGCCATGTTTCCCAGCTTTTTGTGTGTGTGTTTTTGTTTTTGTATGCCTCGTGTTCTTTTGTTGAATTTGGGCATTTGAAAAAATGTTCACCTGTCCCAGTCTTTACTGACCGGCTGTATACAGGGGAAGACCTTCACCAGTGCTCCCAGGTAGAGATTCTGTGGGCCTTGTAAACATTTTCTGGGAATTTGTCTTCTCTGGGTTTGTGCATGTAATCTCCCAATTAGAGAAATTTGTGGGTTTCATTTTTAGCAGTTTGTAATCTCTTGTTACCTCTGGTGTCTCTCTGTGGTACTGCAGGTTCTCTGGTGCTACAGCAAGCCCAGCAGCTCTCCTTGTTCTCAGTGACCACCATGCATACAAATTATATGGTTCCCTGTTAACACTCTGAAATCAGTCTCTCAGGCAGACTCAAGGAAACAGAAAATTGGACGTAAGTTTCATTCTTTTCTTTCCTCCCAAGGGAGAAGGTGGTATAGATATTTGCATGCAGGTCTTTGCATGGATATAAGTTTTCAGATCAGTTGGGTAAATATCTAGGACTATGATTAATAGATTATATAAGCTTATGGATTGAATTGTGCCCCTCCTCCTCTGCCCACACCCCTCCAAAAAAAGGTAGTAGTTGTTGTTAGAGTCCTAGACTCCAGTAGCTCAGAATGTGACTTTATTTAGAAGTATGGTCTTTAGAGAAATAATTAAGTTAAAATGAAATCATTATGGGATAGCGTTGTATATTTTTTATACATTGTTTTGTTATTTATTTGTTTTGCAAATATTTCCTCCTGATCTGTGGCTTATCTTTTCATTCACTTAATAGTGACTTTTACAGATTGCAAGTTTTTAAATTTAATGAAGTCTAATTTATTAATGTTTTCTTTCATTCATCATGCTTTTTGTATTGTATCTAAAAATTCATCAGTCAACTCAAAGTCACATTGATTTTCTCTGTTTTTTCAAGGAGTTTTATAGTTTTAAGTATTTACACTTATGCCTATCATACATTTTGAGTTTAATTTTGCAAAAGGTGTATACTCTATGTCTGGGTTCATTGTTTTCTTTTGCATATGGACAAGCAGTTGTTCTAGCACCATTTGTTGAAAATACTGTCTCTTCCCCATTGAATTTCCATTGCTCCTTTGTCAAACATCAGATGACTATATTTGTGTCCAACAATTTCAGGGCTCTCCATTCTGTTCCATTGATCTATATGTATATTTATTTACTAATCCCGTACACTTCTTGATTATTGTAGCTTTATAGTAAGTCTTGAGTTTTTCAGCTTTGTTTTTATTCAGTATTGTGCTAGCTATTCTAGGTGTTTTGCTTTTCTACATAGGATTATTTTTCTAGCTACAAAATAACTTGCTGGGAGTTTGACTGGGATTGTGTTTAATCTGTACATCATGTTGGGAAGAATTAACATCTTAACAGTATTGAGTCTTCCAATCCATGAACATGGAATATCTATACACTGATTTAGATTTTCTTTGAATTTGTTTTCCATCAGATTTTTGTGTTTTTTTCACGTGTAAATCTTGTACATATTTGGGCAGATTTTTGACTAAGTGTTTAAATATTTTTGGTGTTATTATATATGGTAGTATTGCAAAATTTCAAATTTAATTGTTTGCTGCTGATATGTAGGTAAGCAGTTGACTTTTGTCTATAAGCCTTGTATACTGAGACCTTGCTATACTTGCTTATTCGATTCAGAAGGTTTTTTTCTTTTTGACCAGTTCATTGCGATTTTCTACACAGATAGTCATGTTATCTGTGAATAAAGCACTTTTACTTTTCCCTTTCCAATATGTATACATTTCTCTTCTTGTTTATTACACTATATAGAAATTCCAGAATTATACTGAGTAAGCATGGTAAGAAACGGCATCCATTACTTGTTCCCAATTTTAGAAAGTGCAGCTTTTCACCATTATATATGACATTAGTTACAGGTTTTTAGTAGGTGAACTTTATCAAATTGAGAACATTTCCTCTATTATTAGCTTGCTGAGAGTTTTTATCTTGAATGAGTGTTGGATTTTGTGAAATGCTTTTTACATCTATCAATATAATAATATGATTTTTCTACTTATCTTGTTGTTGTGTTGGATTACATAAATTGATTTTCAAATGTTGTACCAGCCTTGCATACCTGTAATGAATCACACTTGCTTGTGGTGCATAATTATTTTAAAACACTGTTGGATTTGATTTGTTAATATTTCATGAGGATTTTTATATCTATATTCATGAGAGACATTGTTATGCAGTTTCCCCTCCTTATAATATATTTTTTCTGGTTTGTTTTTAGGGTAATGCTGGCCTAATAGAATGAATTAGATGGTGTTCTCTCTGCTTCTATTTTCTGGTTAAACTTATAGAGAACTGATACCATTTCTTCCTTAAATGTTTGGTAGAATTTAACTGTGAAAGCAGGTGGACCTGGTGCTTTCCTTTTTGAAGGATATTATTGTTTCATTTTTTCTAGCAAATATAGGACTATTCAGATGATCTATTTCTCCTTGTGTGCATTTTGGTAATTTGTGTCTTTCAGAGAATCAGTCTGTTTCATCTAAGTGTTACTGACCCCAGCCCTTGGACTCTTCAATCAATAGAAATTGATAAGAGGCCAGACGAGAATTTCAGGCAAGACTTTTTTGGGGCTTGTGCCATAGCATCAGGGAGCAAAAACAAGAAACAGGTGCCCTTGCTCACTCTGCAGGTGGGGGTAGGGTGGGGTGTCGAGCTGATTCCTTAAATGGGATGAGGATAGGGTTGGATTTGTGGGTTGGGCAGGAGGCATAGCTTAAGTGGTCTGTCCATCTCCCTTGGTGGTGCTGTGTGCAGAGATCATGTACAGTACCCTGCTTTTGCTCCCAGTACCTCAGAAATGGTAGTTGGTTTGTGGCCTTTTTGTATCCTATTGTTCATAATTTCCCCAACTGCACATGTGTACAGTTATTTTTAGTCACTCATAGTTTCATTGTAACCTGTTGCTCAAGGAGACATTTGTCCAGGTGCATGAACTCAGGTAGAGGGTCCTAGGTCCCAGCTTATTTCATAAATTATAAATTTTGTGGGCATAGAGTTGTTCATAGTCTTCTTTTTAAAAAATCCTTTTAACATCTATGAGATCATTTGTGATGTTGAACTTTCCAACTATAAATATTGGCATTTTCTATTTCTCCTTGCAATTGTATCAGTTTTTGCCTCAAGTATTTTCTTTAATGTTTCATTTCTTTCAATGATTAAAAATATTCTATTCTTCAGACACATAGATCAATGGAACAGAATAGAGAGCCCAGAAATAAACCCATGAACTTATGGTCAGTTAATCTATGACAAAAGAGGCAAGAATATACAATGGGGAAAAGGCAGTCTCTTCAATAGCTGGTGCTGGGGAAATTGGACAGCTACACTGGACAGCTACATGTAAAAGAATGAAATTAGAAGATTAACTAACATGATATACAAAAATAAACTCAAAATGGATTAAAGACGTAAATGGTAAGATTGGAAACCAAAAAACTCCTAGGGGGAAACATAGGCAGAACACTATTTGACATAAATCGTAGCAATATTTTGTTGGATCTCTCTCTTAAAGTAAAGGGAATAAAAGCAAAAAATAAGCAAATGGGACCAAATTAAACTTAAAAGGTTTTGCATAGCAAAGGAAACCATCAACAAAATGAAAAGACAACCTACTAATGGGAGAAAATATTTGCAAATGATATGAATGATAAGGGGGGTTAATATCCAACATATATAAATAGCTCATACAACTCAACATCAAAAAACAAACAACCCGATTAAAAACTGGGCAGAAGAACTGAATAGACATTTTTCCAAAGAGGAAATGCAGATGGCCAAAAGGCACATGAAAAGATGTTCAACATTGATAATCACCAGGGATATGCAAATCAAAACCACAATGAGATATCACCTCATATCTGTCAGAATGACTATCATCAAAAAGAACACAAATAACAAATGTTGGCGAGGATGTAGAGAAAACGGAACCCTCGTACACTGTTGGTAGGAATGTATGTTGGTGCAGCCACTGTGGAAAACAGTATGGCAGTTTCTCAAATAACTAAACATAGAACTACCACATGACCCAACATTTCCACTCCTGGGTATATATCTGAAAAGCACCAAAAACGCTAATTTGAAAAGATACACACACCCCAATATTCATAGCAGCATTATTTACAATTGCCAAGATACGGAAGCATCCTAAGTGTCCATCAACAGATGAATGGATAAAGTAGAAGTAGTATATATATATATATATATATATATATATATATTCTAATGGAATATTACTCAGCTATATAAAAAATGAAATTTTGCCATTTGCAACAACATGGATGGACTTGAAGGGCATTACACTAAGTGAAATAAGTCAGAGAAAGACAAATACTGTATGATGTTTCTCATAAATGAAATCTAAAAAATGCAACAAACTAGTGAATATAATAAAAAAGAAGCAGACTCACAGATATAGAGAACAAACTAGTGGTTACCAGTGGGGAGAGGGAAGGGAGGGTTAATATAGAAGTAGGGGACTAAGAAGTAGAAACTATTAGGTATAAAATAAACTATAAGTATATATTGTACAACACTTGGAATACAGGGAGTATTTTATAATAACTGGAGTATAATCTTTAAAAATTGTGAATCACTATATCATACACTTGTAAGTTATATAATACTGTATATCAACTATACTTCAATTAAAAACATTCTCTTCTTTGGAAGGGCCTATTGCTAAATTAATTAAACAAGGAAGCCTGTAGACTGAGGTGGTCCTAATAGCTTAGCTGCCTAGATAAGCAAACCCAAACCTAAGAAGAATTAATCACAAACAGCCAGCTAGGCTCTCCCAAATAAGGGAAACACTTCAGCTATAGCCAATCAAATAATTGCTTTGCATTTGGCTCTTCTCTACAAAAGTCTTGTCCCTAGCTCATGTTGGTGGAGCTCCGAACCACTTCCAGCTTGGTGCTGCCCAATATGAATCAATTTTTGCTCACATAAACTCTTAAAGATTTTCATAGGCCTCAGTTTATCTTGTAACTGCTAGACATATCTACTAGTCTGATTTTATTTTGTGTTTTAAGTGAGTCTAAGATCAGTTCTTCCATGGTCTTAATTTGCCTAGCACTCCTTAGATGACTCTTAGGTAAAGTAAATTGTATAAAAGTTCTGTCCCTGGAGATCAAGGGTGCATCTCACTGGGCACAGACTTCCCAGATGGCTTCCTCCATTTGCTGGGGGTTCTCGGTGATGTTATAAATGATAACATCATACTCCAGCAGGCACATGAGAAGGTTTAAACAAGAGATGGCACAATGTCTCTGTGGCAAAATTGGGCTGGGGGATTTCAAGCTTGGAAAGCATGCCCATGATCTGGAGCATGCCTTCCTTCAGTTTGGCTGAGGAGGCTTCTGGCATCACAGATATTTTCCTCTTCCTCTTTGGTAATTCCTTGAAGTGAGGCCGCTGACAACACATTTAGAAAGAAACTTACCGATGTTTCTGCTGTTATATGAGTCCAGCAGGTTTATAAACACCCTCTGGATCCAGATAACTTTCTCCATCAGGGCAGCAACTTCCTCTTCAGCCATGGTGGGAGCTGTGCTTTGCCTCAAGTATTTTGATATTCTGTTGTTCAATGGAGGTACATTAAACATTGTTT
The DNA here is from genome assembly GCF_002837175.3 of Physeter macrocephalus. Taxonomy (NCBI): domain Eukaryota; kingdom Metazoa; phylum Chordata; class Mammalia; order Artiodactyla; family Physeteridae; genus Physeter; species Physeter macrocephalus. The sequence goes on along the minus strand of NC_041234.1, from coordinate 63,887,363 downwards.
TATCTTCTTGTAGAATTGATTGTTGGTCTCCTTTTAATAAGAAGTTATAAAATGTTTTACTTTACCTCTGAATAATCTGCCTAGAAAGATAAGATTCTGTGTTTTATCAGAATAGTTTTGTGTGATTTATGTTGACTTATAATGTCCTTAATTAAGAGAATAAATTCTTCTCAATTTTAAAAGAGCTAAGGAATTGAGGGGGAAGACAGTGGAAGAGTAACACGTGGAGATCACCTTCCTCCTCACAGATATATCAGAAATACATCTACACGTGGAACAACTCTTACAGAACACCCACTGAACGCTGGCAGAAGACCTCAGACTTCCCAAAAGGCAAGAAACTCCCCCACGTACCTGGGCAGGGCAAAAGAATAAAGAATAAACAGAGACAAAAGAATAGGGAAGGGACCAGTGCCAGTGGGAAGGAGCTATGAAGGAGGAAAGGTTTCCACACACTAGGAAACACCTTCGTGGGTGGAGAGTGCAGGAGGTGGAGGGGGGAAGCTTCAGAGACGCAGAGGAGAGCACAGCAACAGGGGTGCGGAGGGCAAAGTGGAGAGATTCCCGCAGAGAGGATTGGTGCTGACCGTCACTCACCAGCCCAAAAGACTTCTCTGCTCGCCCACCGGGGCAGGCGGGGGCTGGGAGATGATGGACAGGCTTCGGTCGGATTGCACGGAGAGGACGGGGGTGGGCTGCGTGAACACAGCCTGAAGGTGTTAGTGCACCATGGCTAGCCGGGAGGGAGTCCGGGAGAAGTCTGGACCTGCCGAAGAGGCAAGAGACTTATTCTTCCCTCTTTGTTTCCTGGTGAGTGAGGCGAGGGGATTAAGAGCACTGCTTAAAGGAGCTCCAGAGACGGGCACGAGCCGTGACAATCAGCACGGACCAGAAAGACGAGCATGAGACGCTAAGGCCGCTGCTGCCGCCACCAAGAAGCCTGTGTGCGAGCACAGGTCACTATCCGCATCTCTTCTCCTGGGAGTCTGTGCAGCCTGCCACTGCCAGGTTCCCGTGATTCAGGGACAACTTCCCCAGGAGAACGCATGGCATGCCTCAGGCTGGTGCAACATCACGCAGGGCTCTGCTACTGGAGACTCGCCCTTCACTCCGTGCCCCTTCCTCCCCCCGGCCTGAGTGAGCCAGAGCCCCCGAATCAGCTGCTCCTTTAACCCTGTCCTGTCTGAGTGAAGAACAGACACCCTCCAGCGACCTACACACAGAGGCGGGGCCAAATCCAAAGCTGAACACGGGGAGTTGTGCGAACAAAGAAGAGAAAGGGAAATCTCTCCCAGCAGCCTCAGGAGCAGTGGATTAAAGCTCCACAGTCAAGTTGATGTATGCTCCATCTGTGGAATACCTGAATATACAATGAATCACCCCAAATTGAGGAGGTGGACTTTGAGAGCAAGATATATTATTTTTTCCCCTTTTCCTCTTTTTCTGAGTGTCGATGTGTATGCTTCTGTGTGAGATTTCGTCTGTACAGCTTTGCATTCACCATTTGTCATAGGGTTCTGTCTGTCTGTCTTTTGTTTTGTTTTGTTTTACTTAAAACAATTTTTTTCTTAATAATTATTTTTTATTTTAATAAATTTATTTTATTTTATTTTTCTTTCTTTCTTTCTTTCTTTCTTTCTTTCTTTCTTTCTTTCTTTCTTTCTTTCTTTCTTTCTTTCTTTCTTTCTTTCTTCCTTTCTACTTATTCTCCTTCTTTTTCTGAGCCATGTGGATGAAAGGCTCTTGATGCTGCAGCCAGAAGACAGTGCTGTGCCTCTGAGGTGGGAGAGTCAACTTCAGGACACTGATCCACAAGAGACTTCCCAGGTCCATGTAATACCAAATGGTGAAAATCTCGCAGAGACCTCCATCTCAACACCAACACCCAGCTTCACTCAACGACCAGCAAGTTACAGTGCTGGACACCCTATACCCAACAAAGAGCAAGACAGGAACACAATCTCACCCATTAGCAGAGAGGCTGCCTAAAAACATAATAAGGCCACAGACACCCCAAAGCACACCGCTAAACGTGGACCTGCCCACCAGAAAGAAAAGACCCAGCCTCATCCAGCAGAACACAGGCAATAGTCCCGTCCACCAGGAAGCCCACACAACACACTGAAAAAATTTAGCCACTGGGGACAGACACCAAAAAAAATGGGAACTACGAACCTGCAGCCTGCAAACAGGAGACCCCAAACACAGTAAGATAAGCAAAATGAGAAGACAGAAAAACACACAGAAGATGAAGAGCAAGATAAAAAACCACCAGCCCTAACAAATGAAGAGGAAATAGGCAGTCTACCTGAAAAAGAATTCAAAATATTGATAGTAATGATGATAGAAAATCTTGGAAATAGAATAGAGAAAATGCAAGAAACAGTTAACAAGGACCTAGAAGAAATAAAGAGGAAGCAAGCAACGATGAGCAACACAATAAATGAAATGAAAAATACTCTAGATGGGCTCAGTAGCAGAATAACTGAGGCAGAAGGACGGATAAGTGACCTGGAAGATAAAATAGTGGAAATAACTACTGCAGAGCAGAATAAAGAAAAAAGAATGAAAAGAACTGAGGACAGTCTCAGAGACTTCTGGGACAACATTAAATGCACCAACATTCGAATTATAGGGGTCCCCGAAGAAGAAGAGAAAAAGAAAGGGACTGAGAAAATATTTGAAGAGATTATAGTTGAAAACTTCCCTAATATAGGAAAGGAAATAGTCAATCAAGTCCAGGAAGCACAGAGAGTCCCATACAGGATAAACCCAAGGAGAAACACGCCAAGGCACATAATAATCAAACTGTCAAAAATTAAATACAAAGAAAACATATTAAAAGCAGCAAGGGAAAAACAACAAATAACACACAAAGGAATCCCCATAAGGTTAACATCTGATCTTTCAGCAGAAACTCTACATGCCAGAAGGGATTGGCAGGACATATTTAAAGCGATGAAGGAGAAAAACCTACAACCAAGATTACTCTACCCAGCCAGGATCTCATTCAGATTTGATGGAGAAATTAAAAACTTTCCAACAAGCAAAGGCTGAAAGAGTTCAGCATCACCAAACCAGCTTTACAACAAATGCTAAAGGAACTTCTCTAGGCAAGAAACACAAGAGAAGGAAAAGACCTACAAGAACAACCCGAAACAATTCAGTAAATGGTAATAGGACCATACATATCGATAATTACCTTAAATGTAAATGGATTAAATGCTCCCACCAAAAGACACAGACTGGCTGAATGGATACAAAAACAAGACCCATATATATGCTGTCTACAAGAGACCCACTTCAGACCTAGGGACACATACAGACTGAAAGTGAGGGGATGGAAAAAGATATTCCATGCAAATGGAAATCAAAAGAAAGCTGGAGTAGCAATTCTCATATCAGACAAAATAGACTTTAAAATAAAGACTATTGCAAGACACAAAGAAGGACACTACATAATGATCAAAGCATCAATCCAAGAAGAAGATATAACAATTGTAAATATTTATGCACCTGACATAGGAGAACCTCAATACATAAGGCAAATACTAACAGCCATAAAGGGGGAAATCAACAGAAACACATTCATAGTAGGGGACTTTAACACCCCACTTTCACCAATGGACAAATCATCCAAAATGAAAATAAATAAGGAAACATAAGCTTTAAATGATACATTAAACAAGATGGAATTATTTGATATTTATCGGACATTCCATCCAAAAAAACAGAATACACATTTTTCTCAAGTGCTCATCAACATTCTCCAGGATAGATCATATCTTGGTCACAAATCAAGCCCTGGTAAATTTAAGAAAATTGAAATCATAACAAGTATCTTTTCCGAGCACAGAGCTATGAGACTACATAATCAATTTCGGGAAAAGATCTCTAAAAAATACCAATACATGGAGGCTAAGCAATACACTACTTAATAACGAAGTGATCACTGAAGAAATCAAAGAGGAAATCAAAAAATACCTAGAAACAAATGACAATGGAGACACGACGACCCCAAACCTATGGGATGTAGCAAAAGCAGTTCTAAGAGGGAAGTTTATAGCAATACATCCCTACCTTAAGAAACAGGAAACATCTCGAATTAAAACTAAAAGCTGGTTCTTTGAGAAGATAAACAAAATTGATAAACCATTAGCCAGACTTATCAAGAAAAAAAGGGAGAAGACTCAAATCAATAGAATTAGAAATGAAAAAGAAGATGTAATAACTAACACTGCAGAAATACGAAAAATCATGAGAGTTTACTACAAGCAACTCTATGCCAATAAAATGGACAACATGGAAGAAATGGACAAATTCTTAGAAATGCACAACCTGCCAAGACTGAATCAGGAAGAAATAGAAAATATGAAGAGACTAATCTCAAGCACTGAAATTGAAACTGTGATTAAAAATCTTCCAACAAACAAAAGCCCAGGACCAGATGGCTTCACAGGCGAATTCTATCAAACATTTAGAGAAGAGATAACACCTATCCTTCTCAAACTCTTCCAAAATAAAACAGAGGGAGGAACACTCCCAAACTCATTCTACGAGGCAACCAACACCCTGATACCAAAACCAGACAGAGGTACGACCAAAAAAGAAAATTACAGACCAATATCACTGATGAATATAGATGCAAAAATCCTCCACAAAATACTAGCAAACAGAATCCAACAGCACATTAAAAGGATCATACACCATGATCAAGTGGGCTTTATCCCAGGAATGCAAGGGTTCTTCAATATAGGCAAATCAATGTGATACACCATATTAACAAACTGAAGAATAAAAACCATATGATCATCTCAGTAGATGCAGAAAAAGCTTTCAACAAAATTCAACACCCATTTATGATA
>NC_041234.1:63844086-63880928 GCF_002837175.3 Physeter macrocephalus | reverse complement strand
ACCAGATGGCTTCACAGGCGAATTCTATCAAACATTTAGAGAAGAGATAACACCTATCCTTCTCAAACTCTTCCAAAATAAAACAGAGGGAGGAACACTCCCAAACTCATTCTACGAGGCAACCAACACCCTGATACCAAAGCCAGAGAAAGATTCACAAATAAATAAAGCTACAGGCCAATATCACTGATGTACATAGATGCAAAAATCCTCAACAAAATACTAGTAAACAGAATCCAACAGCATATTAAAAGGATCATACACCATGATCAAGTGAGGTTTATTCCAGGAATGCAAGGATTCTTCAATATATGTAAGTCAATCAACGTGATACACCATAGTAACAAACTGAAGGAGAAAACCCATACGATCATCTCAATAGATCCAGAGAAAACTTTCGACAAAATTCAACACCCATTTATGATAAAAACACTGGAGAAAGTATAGACAGAACTTTCCTCAACATAATAAAGTCCATATATGACAAAACCACAGCCAACATCATCCTCAATGGTGAAAAACTGTAACCATTTCCACTAATATCACTGTTTGCAGATGACATGATACTATACATAGAGAATCCCAAAGATGCTACCAGAAAACTACTAGAGCTAATCAATGAATTTGGTAAAGTAGCAGGATACAAAATTTATGCAGATAAATCTCTGGCATTCCTATACACTAATGATGAAAAATCTGAAAATGAAATTAAGAAAACACTCCGATTTACCATTGCAACAAAAATAATAAAATATCTAGGAATAAACCTACCTAAGGAGACAAAAGACATGTATGCAGAAAATTATAAGACACTAATGAAAGAAATTAAATATGATAGAAATAGATTGAGATATATACCATGTTCTTGGATTGGAAGAATCAACATCGTAAAAATGACTCTACTACCCAAAGCAATTTACAGATTCAATGCAATCCCTATCATGATACCACTGGCATTTTTTACAGAACTAGAACAAAAAATTTCACAATTTGTATGGAAACACAAAAGACCTCAAATAGCCAAACAATCTTGAGAATGAAAAATGGAGCTGGAGGAATAGGCTCCTTGACTTCAGACTATACTACAAAGCTACAGTAATCAAGACAGTATGGTACTGGCACAAAAACAGAAATATAGATAAATGGAACAGGATAGAAACCCAGAGGTAAACCCACGCACATATGGTCATCTTATCTTTGTTAAAGGAGGCAAGTATATACATGGAGAAAAGACAGCCTCTTCAATAAGTGGTGCTGGGAAAACTGGACAGGTACAGCTAAAAGTATGAAATTAGAACACTCCCTAACACCATACACAAAAATAAACTCAAAATGGGTTAAAGACCTACATGTAAGGCCTGACACTATCAAACTCTTAGAGGAAAACATAGGCAGAACGCTCTATGACATAAATCACAGCAAGATCCTTTTTGACCCACCTCCTAGAGAAATTGAAATAAAAACAAAAATAAACAAATGGGACCTAATGGAACTTAAAAGCTTTTGCACAGCAAAGGAAACCATAAACAAGACCAAAAGACAACCCTCAGAATGGGAGAAAATATTTGCAAATGAAGCAACTGACAAAGGATTAATCTCCAAAATTTACAAGCAGATCATGCAGCTCAATAACAAATAACCAAACAACGCAATCCAAAAATGGGCAGAAGACCTAAATTGACATTTCCCCATAGAAGATATACAGATTGCCAACAAACATATGAAAGAATGCTCAACATCATTAATCATTAGAGAAATGCACATCAAAACTACAATGAGATATCATCTCATACAACCACTATGGAGAACAGTATGGATGTTCCTTAAAATGTACAAATAGAACTACCATATGACCCAGCAATCCCACTACTGTGCATATACCCTGAGAAAACCATAATTCAAAAAGAGTCATATACAAAAATGTTCATTGCACCTCTATTTACAATAGCCAGGAGATGGAAGCAACCTAAGTGTCCATCATTGGATGAATGATGCCGGATGAATGGATAAAGATGATGCGGCACATATATACAGTGGAATATTACTCAGCCATAATAATAAACTAAATTGAGTTATGTGTAGTGAGGTGGATGGACCTAGAGTCTGTCATACAGAGTGAAGTATGTCAGAAAGAGAAAGAGAAAAACAATACCATATGCTAGCACATATATATATATGGAATCTAAGAAAAAAAAAAAAGGGGTCATGAAGAACCTAGGGTTAACACGGGAATAAAGGCACAGACCTACTAGAGAATGGACTTGAGTATATGAGGAGGGGAAGGGTTAGCTGTGACAAAGTGAGAGAGTGTCATGGACATATATACACTACCAAAAGTAAAATAGATAGCTCTTGGGAAGCAGCTGCATGGAACAGGTAGATGAGCTCGGTGCTTTGTGACCACATATAGGGGTGGCATAGGGAGGGTGGGAGGGAGGGAGATGCAAGAGGGAAGAGATATGGGAACATATGTATATGTATAACTGATTCACTTTGTTATAAAGCAGAAACTAACACAGCATTGTAAAGCAATTATACTCCAATAAAGATGTTAAAAAATAAAGATCTAAGATTCCTTACAGTTATGTTACTTCTCATGTTTACTTTTAAAATCTTTTCTCACTTTGATTAAATTGATAGCATGATACTCTTTTTAACTAACCCATGATCCTGTTGAATCAAATGTTCAAATTTCCTGACAGCTTTTGATATTTTGCCTTCCCAAATTCAAATCGAAAATGATATATTTTATATCTAATACTTTCTTTGAAATATCTCAGAGGATCCCTTGAAAATCACAAAGGAATTACTCTTTCACGTTGTAAAACAAGAGGAACTAGAAATCAGTAGTTTTTTGTTTTTGATACATTATGGTTGCATGAAAAGCATTGCCAAAGAAGAAGATATACTAGGTTAAATATGTATGGGTAAAATTTTATTAACATAAATATTTCATAAATTGTATGAAGTTCCTAGATATTTATCAGTTCCCTCATGACCCATGAGTTGTTTCTATTTAAGAGAAACCTGATACTGTATTCCTTGGTATTAGACCAAAACAGTAGAGTGCTCTTGGTCATAATTGCAGTTGTTTTAAAAAATGTTATCTTGGGCACAACTTGACTTCTTTAATTTGAATCTAGTATATTCTAGGTTGTTGTTTTCCCCTGGGGAGGGGGGAGTGTGAGAGAGCTCCCTGGTGTTTCTTCTTATAAGAACACTGAGAATATAGGATCAGGGTCCCACCCTTAAACCTCATTTAACCCTAATTACTTCCTTAGAGGCCCCATCTCCAAATACAGCACTGGGGTGGGGGGAGTTAGAGCTTCAATATATGAATTTGGAGGGCATATAAACATTCAGTCCATAGCAACTCTGTTTCTTGAAAGCAGTAGAAATCAGCCATAAGCCAGAGGTCTTTCTCAAAGAAGGACTCTCTCAGATACTCGGGGAAAATAATAATATTTGTGCACAGACTTCTGATGGTATTGCTAAAACAGCTTTGAGACCTTACCCAGTTGACTGAGTCAGTATTAACAGAACTCTTGTTGAGAAACCAGTGGGTTCATGAGACTGCTAACCCAAAATTGAGCTGAACAAGAACCAATTACATAGAAATAAATGAAATGGAGCAATAACTGTACGTTTGATTTTGGAATTCCTGATGTTTTAATGTTCTTCTCTCTGGAGTAGAACCCATTTCTAAAGGAAGCAATTTCTCTTTCCTCTTAAACCATCTATAATTCATAACAATTAATAGACTACACTTTTGTAAATGAAACAGTCTTTTCCTCCTTGCATGGCGCCTCTAGTATCTGGAAACTCTTATTGAATTTTTTTTTCCCATAGCAATGTTGTTGTTGGAATAATTTTAGTTAAGACTATATCTTTCTTGTTAATAGGACATAATTCGAAACCTTAGTTCTTCAACCAAGGACTTTTCTGAAATGTCATATTTGAGAATGATGCTCATTTAATCAGATATGACCAGATACATTTAAGGAAATAATATTGACTGTTTGGAGCCAGTATTTGCAAAGCTCTTATGAGGAACCTGACCTGGCACCTAGCTTACAGGAATTTTAGGATAATTGGGGGATCCTGAGAAAAGAGGTGTTCACCCAAATTTGTAGATACTGTCAGTGACATCTGATCTTGGCTTGGCTTTCTAGCCTCAAGAGTTCAATCTGAGATTCCTTATGAAAACTTCCAGCAAAACAATGTTAAGGATGCCTATATGGTAAATTAACATTCTTGCTGCAACTATGTAAATAATCAGGTCAAATTTAATGAAACCAACCTTATTCTGTGACCATGAAAACTCTTCTTTGACATTTTTTTTAAACAAAGAGGCTAACTGTAGATGAAAATATTGTGTTTTGATGAAAATTGGTTGCACATTCATCTGGGTTATCAGATTCTGACTCTGTTTATTATCTACAAGTTATTTTGCAACACTTTGTTAATTGCAGGTAATTGATAGGTATGCAAACTCTGTGTTAGCTGATAGAGATTTTTTGGTAACAGATTTATTGAGATGACAATTCACCTATTGGAAAATGTACCCATTTGAAATATACAATTCATTGTGTTTAGTATATTCACAGAAATGTGCAACCAGTACCACAGTTAATTTTAGGATATTTCATTAATCTAACTCTATACACATTAGGAGTCATTCTCCATTTCTCTCTTATCCTCAGCACCTGGAAACCACTAATCTAATTTCTATACTATAGATTTGCCCATTCTGAACCTTTCATATAAATGGAATCATAATATGTAGTATTTTGTGGCTAGCTCCCTGCACTTAGCATAATGTTCTCAAGGTTCATCCACATTGTAGAATGGATCAATCAGTACTTCATTAGTTTTATGGCCAATAATATTCCATTATATGAATAAATCACAATATATTTTTCAGTTCACCAGTTGATGGACATTTGGGTTGTTTCTATTTTGTGCTATTATGAATAAATATGCTATGAATATGTTTTATGCTTTTTAAAAAAGATTTATATATTTAGAGCAGTTTGGGTTCACAGCAAAATTAAGGGGAAAGTACAGTAACTTCCCAAATGTCCCCTGCCCCACATGTACACAGCCTCCCCCATTATTTACAGCCCCCACCAGAGTGGTACATTTATTGCAAAAGATGAACCTACATCAACTCATCATAATCACCCAAAGTTCATAGTTTATATTATGGTTCACTCTTGGTGTTGTACAATCTATAGGTTTGGACAAGTGTGCGATGACATGTATCCATCATTATGGTATCATACAGTGTTTTCACTGCCCTAAAAATCCTCTGTGCTCTGCCTATTCATCCCACCACATCTACCCCCTCTGCAACCCCTGGCAACAAGTTACATTTTTACTGTCTCCATAGCTTTGCCTTTCCTAGAATTTTTTATAGTTGAAATCTTACAGTATATAGCCTTCCCATATTGGGTTCTTTCACTTAGTAGCATTCATTTAAGTTTCCTCCATAGCTTTTCATGGCTTGATAGTGCATTTCTTTTTAGCATTTAATAATATTCCATCATCTGGACATATCACAGTTTATTCACCTACTGAAGGACATCTTGGTTGTTTCCAAGTTTTGGCAATTATGAATAAAACTGCTATAGATATCTGTGAGCAGGTTTTTGTGTGGACATAAGTTTTCAGCTCTTTTGGGTAAATACCAAGGAGTGCAATTTCTAGATCTCGTGGTAAGAGTATGTTTGGTTTTATAAGAAACTGCCAAACTGTCTTACAATGTGCATTTCCACCAGCAATGAATGAGAGTTCCTCTTGCTCCATATCCTCACCAGCATTTGCTGTTGTCATTGTTCTGGATTTTTGCCATTCAAATAGGCGTGAAGTGGTATCTTGTTTTAATTTGTATTTCCCTGGCATATGATGTAGGGCATCTTTTCATATGTTTATTTGCCATTTGTATATCTTCTTTGGTGAAGTGTCTATTCAGATCTTTGCCCATTTAAAATTTTAATTTGGTTGTTTATTTTCTTATTGTTGAATTTTAAGAGTTCCTTATATATTTGGATACTAGTCCTTTTTCAACTATGTGTTTTACCAGTATTTTCTCTCAGTCTGTGGCTTGTCTTCTCATTCTGTTGACATTGTCTTTTGCAGAGCAGAACTTTGTAATTTTCATGAAATCCAGCTTATCAATTATTTATTTCATGAATTGTGCCTTTGGTGTTGTATATAAGAAGACATCACTATACCTAAGGTCTTCTAGATTTTCTCTTACATTACCTTCTAAAAGTTACATAGATTCACATTTTACATTTAGGTTTATGATCGATTTTGATTTAATTTTTGTGAAGGGTGTAAGGTCTGTGTCTAGATTCTTTTTTTTTTTTATGTGAGTATCCAGTTGTTACAGCACCCCTTTTGAGTATACTGTCTTTGTTGTATTTTATTGCTTTTGCTCCTTTATCAAAGGGTAGTTGACTATATTTATGTGGGTCTATTATTGCACTATTTATTCTGTTCCCTTGAACTATTTGTGTCTTCTTTCACCTATACCACAATGTTTTGAATACTGTAGCTATAAACTAATTTATACAGTTAGGTAGTGTCGGTCTCCAACTTTGTTATCCTTCAGTATCATGTTGGCTATTCTGGGTTTTATGCATTTCCATGTAAACTTCAATTTGTTAATATCCACAAAATAAGTTGCTGGGATTTTGCTTTGGATTGCATTGAATCTATAGATCCAGTTTGGAAGAACTGACATCGTGACAATATTGTTTATTTATTTTTTTGTATAGTGTTAGGGAGCATTCTATTTTTTTACATGTAGCTGTCCAGGTTTCCCAGCTCCCTGATTTCAGACTATACTACAAAGCTACAGTAATCAAGATAGTATGGTACTGGCACAAAAACAGAAATATAGATCTGTGGAACAGGATAGGGAGTTCAGAGATAAACCCATGCACCTATGGTCACCTAATCTACAACAAAGGAGGCAAGAATATACAATGGAGAAAAGGTAGTCTCTACAACTGCTTTTTAAATCAGTTAACATAAGAAAGAAGATCTATGCATTTATTCTGACTTTAATAATTTCATAATTAACTTTATCAGTGCCCTTTGTTTTTCTCATGTAATTTCAAATTACTAGGTTGCTTTCAACCTGAAGAAATTTGTTTAGTATTTGTTTTAAGGCAGTTTTGCTGGGAATGAATTCTCAGTTTTCATTTATCTTGAACAAATAATGTCTTAGTTTGCCTTCATTTTTAAAAGTTAGTTTTGATACATGTAAAATTACTGATTGACAATTTATTTCTTTCAGTATGTTGAATATATCATTTTTTTCTGCCTTCTGGCCTAATTACTCCTGATAAGAAGTCATCTGTTAATGGTAGTGGGGCTCCCTTGTAAGTAATGAGTCCTTTTTGTCTTCCTGTTTCAGAATTTAATTTTCTTTGTTTTTCAACATTTTGACTCTTATGTACATGGGTGTGGGTCTTTTTGTATTTATCCTGATTGGACTTGGTTAAGCTTTTTGGATATATAGATTGTTTTTCATCAAATTTGTGAAGGCTTCAGCCATTGTTTCTTTGAATTTTTTTTTTTTTCTGCTCCTTTTTCACCCTCCTCTCCTTCTGGTACTCACATTGTGTTTATGTTGATTCGCCTAATGGTTTTCCACATTTCTCTGAGGCTCTGTTCATTTTTCTTATTCTTTTTTTTCTCTGTTCTTCTTTTTGATAAAATAGCTTGCCTGTGGCTTAGCTTGTTGGTATCATGAAATTACTGTCCTCCTCTTAATTGCTTACCACCAAAATTTCCATTCTGAGAGTGACCTTAGGCTTGAATGCCCCCTTCCCTAAAAGTCATTTTCTTTTAGGAGAGCTTCTGAGCTCTCCATTCTTAAGATTTTTCTCCCTCTGTCTGAAAAATCTCTGAGCCATGGCTGTGGATTTAGGGGTGTGACCAGTGACCAACTTCCCTCATAGTGATACCTCTTCTTTAGGAGCATGGATCCAAGTGTGGGAGGTAACTCTGGACTTCTCGGCTGGCATGGACCTCCCTTACATGAAGTGAGGGCCACTGGGGCCCCAGTATTATCAGTATGTCATACTTGAGGTAGAGCCTCCATTCTATGAGTGGGGATTAGATGAAAAAATGAAGCTCCCAACCTTTTGGCTGCATTCATCTGGACTTTAGCATTAGCAACAGTAGGGGAGTGAGAAACCTTGGCATTTCACCCCTCTCTGAAGGTATTGTAATTTTCTAACTAGGAGCTGGTAATAGAGGAAATCCTGTGTCTTTAGCAGTACCCACCTGGAGTGGAATTTCTAGCACAGAGAAATGGGAGAGGGTAGGACAAGAGTGGACCATGGTTCAAATTTCACAGACTCCATTGTTTTCACCAAGTTTTAGCATATATTCTTTAAGAAATGTTATTTAATTTGCTGTAAGATCTTAGATCAATTACCAGAGGCCTTAAATTGTTATTTTTTAAGTAATTTTCACCACTTAACTTTTTCATTGGGGAATGGGACCACAGAGCTTTTCATATTGCCATTCTGGAAGTGGAACTCTGGCTGAAATTAAATTGATTTCCTCTCCCACTGTAGAAAGATCAGTTTTGGTACCTACCTATAAATTGGACTAGTTCCCACACAAATTGATAACTGTTACCCAAACTTTTTTTTCTCTGACAAGTTTTTTATTCATATTTTGTTATAATTGCTAATATCTAGCAAACAGTCTTTTGAATAAGACAAAACATGCCTTATAAAGTGTAACAGTTCCCTACTAACAAATATATAGCAGTGTTCATTCTTCCCCTTGTGTAACAGAGTTTGGTTGATTTGCTCCTTAAGCCTTTCAAGTGATAGATTCCCTTATTGCCATTTATTTAAAGAAAATAGGTCTTTTGTCTAATAGCTTCTAGGTCTGGCTGACTGCATCATTCTGGTGGTTAATGTGTTCCCTTGTCTCCAGTTTTCTGTAAACTGGTAGTTAGGTCTAGAGTCTTGAGCAGATTCCAGCTTTTATTTGTGAGACTTCATTGACGGCATGGGGCTGTCCATCAGAGGCATGTAATGTCTCTTCGGTGATTCTAGCAGCCGTTGATCAAAGTCTAGATCCATTATTTCTTAAGGTTTGCAAAATGGTGGTATTCTAAACCTGTCATCCAAAGAAACATGAAGCTCGAAGCTTCTTTTTTTTAAATGGAAATGCATTTCTTTTATTTATTTATTTAATTTACTTTACTTTTGGTTGTGTTGGGTCTTCATTTCTGTGCGAGGGCTTTCTCTAGTTGTGGCAAGCGGGGGCCACTCTTCATCGTGGTGTACCCAAACTTTTAATTATTTTTCTTCTGTATCAGTCAGCTTGCACTGCTATAACAGAATACTTACAGACTAGGTGACTTAACCTTGATCTTAAGATCAAGGTGCTGTCAGGGTTGGTTTCTGGTTAGGCCTCTCTCCTTGTCTTACAGACGGCTGTGTTTTCTCTGTATCCTCAAATTGCCTTTTCCTCTGTGTGCATATGCTCCTGGTATCTCTTCCACTTCTTATAAGGATACTAGTCCTGTTGAATTAGGGCACCACCCTTATGGTCTCATTTAACATTAATTACCTCCCTAAAGGCCCTTTCTCCAAATATAGTCACACTGAGGGTTAGGTTTTCAACCTGTGAATTTAGGGAGAGACACAGTTCAGTTCATAATATTTTCAGTATCTGGATACAACACTCTAAACTGACATTTCCAGTCTTTTTCACTCTTGCCTGACTCATAGCTGAGAACTAAATCTTGACTACTCAGATCCCTGTCAGGATTCATCTTAGGTTTTCTTGTAGCTGGCCTTTTCAGGATCTTAATGAGCTCTGTGAGATACAGTCTGGTAACTTGATATAGGCCTCTAAAGACTCATCACCATAAGATATCATGAATGGGGCAGATTTCTCTTTGAATGAGCCACTCTCTGGATGACTTATGAAATCTGGTGAAATGCTCAGGTCATGCATGCCCTTTTATATAAGAGGTAACCATGACAGCAGACATCACCAAGAACATTAGAAATCTTAGCTTCAGGGAATTCAGCAAGCAGTGATATATAGTTGAAAGATGTCCATCTACTCACCTCTTAGAATTCTCTGGACTAGATACCCTCAGGATTAGATTAGTGGGTTTTTATTTTAATACAATCAATCATTTTTATTACTATTTCTGTTGGGTGTCCCCAAGTCCACCCCTAGTTTTGATGATTTGCTAGATGACTCCCAGGACTCAGCATGGGGTAGTTACAGTTAAGCTTTCAGTGAAAGGATACAAAGAAAGTCATAGGAAAAATGTGCATAGGAAAAGTTCAAGAGAAAACTAGGTCAAGTTTTCAAAAGTCCTCTCCCAGTGGAGTCATGCAGGATGTACATAATTCTTCTAGTATCAAAGTGTTACAGCACACGTGAATTATTGTCTACCAAGAAATTTATTAGCGACTAAGTATTCAAGAAATTTATTGGTGGCTGGCCATAAAGGGACATTTTGCCTAGTAAGTACCAAAATTCCAGATTCCCAGAAAAAAACCTGGTATAGCATAAACCACTTTGATTTTATATATATATATATATATATATATATATATATATATATATATGTATATAAGTCTAGGCATAGTGAGTCACTCTTTTCATTTAGGGAAAGTTTTATTTCAATGTAGGGAACTGTTATCATTCATTCAGGTTACAGATACCAGCCAAGGGTCAACCTTGCAAGCATGGCTTTCTGAGGCTGAGAGTCTCAGGCCTGCTATATTAACTCTTTTCTGTACAATATCTCTTTTACAGTTTCAGACATCCCTCTTTTAAGATGCCTGATCTACCAGGACTCTAAAACAACTGATCTTTGTTACTAACTCTCAACAGATTTGTTAACTGATTTTGAAGGAACAACATCAACAAGAGTCCTCAAGACACTTTTTTAGACCCTGCTTCACCCCACTCAGATTTATGATCACATCTGAGTTGCTCAGCCACAAATGATATTCACTCACCTTAATCAAAAGGGAGAACTGACAATTTTGAAGTTTGAGCCCTATATTTCTGGAAAACAGTGACGGTCAAGTAATCCCCCCCCACCACTTTTGTTTTATGGGAAACTGTTTCCTGCAGATAGAAAGCCACCCTTCCCCTTAAGACTTAGAGAAGACTTGCTGTCCACTCACTCTTTCTCATGACTCTCATAAGACACATGGATGATCCTTTGTTTACCTGTGACAAGGCTAAATACATCTTTCTGCTCTTGTCTAATTCTGCCCTCCAACTCCCCATTCTTTGTCTTATACATGATTAGCTGAGGTTAGAACTATTCCCTAAAATTAGCTAGACAGAGAGAGAAAGGTTTTCTGTTTGGCTAACTGAACAAAACTTTACTTGATTGCTAAGAAGTTACAACCATAAATCACCTCTCTTATAATTTGCCAGCTTGTCTCTATAAAAGTTTAAGGAAAAAACCACTGTGCTCAGATACTCTGATCTTTGGATCTGGAGTACTCTCCCTATTGCAAGAGTTTTCATGAAGTCAGTTTTCTTACTTGTTCAGTTTTTGTCTTTTTCAACCTGATAGAAGAGAGAAGCTGAATTAGGGTCTGGGTTTGTGGTCAGGAACATTTTGTTGGAGAGGGAGATTCAAGCTATATTAGCACAAAAGATAAATCCTTGCATCTTTCATTTTGGTTGTGTTTGTTACAGCTCTATATTATTTGAGGTTCAGAGCTCAGAATTATGTCATCTGAAGAAAAGAGGGCTAAAATCATATATATATATATATATATATCCATACTAATCCTCTCAAACATGTTTTTAAACTTTTGAAAGCTATCGTTTAAAAAAATGGAGATAGTGTATGTTGAAATAAGACCTAATCTCATTTTCTTGATTTTTGACAATTTTAAATGTGTTCTTTCCAGCTGCTTATATTGGGAATTTCAGGACTGCCTCTAGCTTTTTGTACTGGAGACTACTTCTTTCTCACCTAAACTTTTAATCAGCTATTTCTCTTTCTTTAGAAAACTTGAATTAAATCACACTTATTTCAATGTTGTTTATTTTTTTATTCCTTCAGTGACCTGTATTTATTAGTTACTTACGGTGCAACTCATGTACAAAAAGTCGTCTAAATATGAAAGGGTACACACCAGGGTGAGCCCCAGCGAGGAATACAATCTAAAGGATTATTATAAATCTTAGCCTTAGCTGGACTCCTAGAGAGGATGTATTGAAGCACAGAATGCATTTTTAAAATGGCATACATTATTGTCTTGGGAAAAAAAATCCCAACTTCTGTTGCCCAGGTTATACTAGCCTGGGGGTAAATATAGTTCAGAGGAGCAGTCTCAATATAGATATTGTTGGTGCTGCCCCCATCTGGCTCTGGAGAATTCCAGGCTCCTTCAAATGTCTGTTCAATTGTCTGGGTATCTTCAGAGGGTATCTTACATGTATTCCTTGAACCAGACCTGATATTGTTCATTTTCCTTCTTTCTTGTTTTGGAGTGCCATGAGTATATCTTCTGTTGATGCCAACACCAAAAGTTGTAACTACACTGCTGATGACCACTGAAGGCATACATCACTGCTCTCGATGCATGCTGACATTCATGCACTGTCTGACACTGCCCGATATTGAGGGCACTGGTGCATTGATTTTACTATTAAGACTGCTGGCAAAAATACTGCACACAATTTTCAGCTTCTTACTACATCAGTTCATTTTGTTTTCATTTACTTATTTATGTAGCATATACTCTTCCCTAGGAATTAGACATGAGTTCTAGAAGGTGGGAAGGAGAACAATTTGAGCAAAATGTACAGTCTAGTAGTTATGGAAGATAGTGTTTGTTTTTTATCCAGAAGCATTCCCACCCTCCTGCATTCTTTTAGTATGAACTGTTGTCTTGCTCAGGTATTGGCAGAGATCCCTATTTCAAGGAAAGTGTATCTAGTCCTTGGCCTAGGGATGTGACCTAGTTCTAACCAATGTGATTATATTTTATGGAAAATATTTTGCTTGATTCATAGTTAAAAAAGACAAATATGTGAGGAGACCTCCCTTTGTGCACCTCCCTCCTCCCTTCCCTACTGTGAAGGCTGACATGTAAGGATTTCATGCTTGTAGTTGGTAGTGGCAGTCTTGCAACCTTGAGAAGGCCAAGAGAATCTCACAGATGCTGACTTAAGGCCCCTATACCATTAGCACAGAAATAAATCCTGGAAAAAGTGAATAAATGTAAAGTTTCAAAATTTTACAGTAAATGTAAATATAGTAAATGCTAATTACTGTTGTTGTTATTATTATGTGGTTAGTAGAATCCTATAAAAACACACATGTTGTGATGCATGCTTTGATATAAGATAGTCATAACTTACTCTTTAAACTACATGCCAGTGTACTCTGTGAAAGATTAACAAAGCCAGCCATTAGCTAAAGTGGTGGAAACAGATTTTATTCAGTAGCTACTAAAAGTAAAGAGCTGCATTTCATTCTTATTTGTTCAGAGGTGTCTGAGTGCTTTAAAGGGAGAATGAGGACCAGAGGAACAGGCCTCAAGTAGAGTCAGGATAGTGAAAAATTATAAAGGATTGGCAAAGTAAATGAATTTAGGCCAGCTGTGCTTGCTAGCTGACAATTATCTAAATTAGGGTTATATCCTCCCACTGAGACTAGGAGACAGAGGCCCTATCCTTTCTGATGATTACATTTCAAAGGAATGGCTTTCAGATTCTTTAGAAAGGTGCTCTAGAGTTGTAGGAGATATGTATACATCTCAAGGGACAAAGGAAGGACTCACAGTTGTAAACCCTTTGCAGTAAATGCTCTAAGAAAGGGGAGGTCAGAGACATATCATCAGATGTTGACTAGAACAAATTCTTGTGACAACCTTTAGCTTTTCCAGAGAGGGACTCAAAAGGTGTTTGGGACATCCCAGGGACATAGCCTGAGGTTGCTAGAAGCCACTTTACATTTTGGTCAAGTCTTTTAGTGCAGGGGTTTGGACAGAATCCTTTAAGTGCCCAGAGTACTTCAACTAGCAGATGAGGTATTGCTTATATACAAGTATTGCTCCTGACTGCCTGGAATAACAACGACAACACTGTCTGCATCCCAGTACTTATTTAATTGCTCTGTGTTTTAATTGCACCTTCTTTAATTGCACCTTCTTGGGAATAAGTCTTCTGCTCTTTTCTACATGCCTTCTGTTTTGCTTTTTTTTTTTTTTTTTTAATTTTTAAAATCTCATTTGTATTCATTTGGAAACAACAAATTTTAGTATAGGTGTTAATTTTGTTGTAGTAATCTCCAGTGATTGATCTCCAATGTTTGGATCCAATAATCAGTGACTCACAAAACCAAATGTTTATTTCAGACTTACTTTATACGTTGTCTGTGGGTTTGCTGTGACTCTACTCCTGATTTTCCATTCAGGGCTAAGGCTGAAGAAGTAGTCCATATTTATGACATATTGTTCTCAAGGCGAAGAAAAGGAATTCTCGGTAGCTCTTAAAGCTTCTTTTCAGATGTAGTACACCTCACATTTGCTTACATTCTTTTGGCCAAAACAAGTTCTGTGCATTACGGTGTGGAGGTATATTCCTCCCACAGAGGGTGCTGCAAATCACATGACATAGAATGAGGATGTACAATCATAAGAAAGGGGGAAGAAATAATTGTAGAACCTATTGCAATTTTCTAGTGTACGTGGGTAAAATAGCTATGCAACTAAAATGTTCTGTTTTTATTGAGCTAAATAATATATATAATATACATGTTTTTATATATGCATATAAATATATACTTCTTATAAATATATATTATTATATTATTGTATAAATATATTATAATATTTGCTATATTTTATATATTATATATAAAGCAGGTTAATAATATATAATTTATCTCTGTGAAAACAACATTTCAGTTGTGTAAGTAGATGTTTTACCCATGTATGCTGTAAAAAAATCGCAATAGGGTCTCCAATTTAACATATATATATATAATAAACATGCATATATATATATATATATATATAAAACAGATTACACAGGAATATGCCATTGCCATAATTTGAAGGCCTAATGAAATCTTTCCCTGCCTCTTCTAATTTACCCATCTTTATGTTCATACTCCTCCATGAAGCCTTCCTTAATCATTCCAAATATAGTAACCTTTCCTTTTCTAAATTCCTAATGCATTTGTGACCAGTTCCATAATATTTAGCACTTGATTACATTTGTTTTATGTTATCCTCTGTGTGTCTTATGTGTAATATTTTTCCCCAACACAGTTTTGAACGTTTGTCCCTGCACAACATCACATATATAATAGATTTTCAGTAAATTCTAGTTGTTTTAGTTTTGTGAAAAGTTACAAGTAGCATAATAATGGATTTGTACAATTTATCCACTTGGTCAAATAGAGACGTACATATCTGCTAAAAATCTTCAGAAGAGATAACATATGAAGGCTCATTCCCCCCTGACACCTTAGCATATATCTGTCAATCCTATCTAATCTGTAAAAAAAAATAAAAAGACTAATAGGAGAGAACATGAGGACTTTAACCTCTAAAATATTTCTTTTTCAGTAAGATTTTTGTGCTTGGTTTGACAATTAGATATTTTCCATACACACAAAAATGTTACTGTGTTTAAAGCTAAACATGGTTATTTTATGTGAATTTTACTCCATTATATAGTAATGCCACCAGGAGAAAATGTCAACATGTTGACTCATAAACTCAGAGTAATAATATTAACAATGTAAGCCAACTTTTTACCCTAACCAATTAGAAATACCTTCATCCATTTTGTCCACCCCAACCCTCCAGAAATACCATAAGGATTTTGATGCTATATTAAAGAAGTTAATCACATGAATTTGCTGTGTATTGGCATTGCATGAGTGATAGAAATTTGATTGTATCTATTGTTGAAAATTTCCCATAATTCTTATGTGAGAATGGTTTGAAGAGAATGATATAAGTCTTCAAAAATCATCAGTTGTATTATAAAAAGAAGTCAAGGAGTAGGTGAGCATGGATTGAGAGGATGAAAACTTTGGAAGTGGTAGTCTGGGTTACTCGAATGCTGGAGTAATCAAGTTCATCAAGCTCAGGACAAACTGAGATGTCAGCCTTAATATCCCAGGAGACTCCTTGGTGTTTGATCCCTACTCCAGCAAGCAGAGTCATTTGCTCCCTCTGCTGTACTCTCATAAGAGTTTACGCTTACCTCTGTATAGAATACTGTGCTAAAATTACTTGTCTGCATGTCAGTGTTATCAGACTATGCATTTATTAGATACCTTAAACAAGAGAGAAGTTTATTTATTTATCCTGTACCAGTGCAAACATAAGCAGTCCAGAACTGATATAGTGTCTTCATTCTAACTTGTTGCTTTGCCATTTTTAAAGAAAAAATTATTCTTGAAACTTGTTAAAGATATTAAAGAAAACTTTATTCAAGCGGTGGCTATCAGAATAGATAAAGGGACTACTGCAATGAGGTCTTGCAGTGAGGGAGAAAGATTGGGCTCAATTCTGAATATAACATGGGCAAGTAAAAATTTACAGCCAAGGAGCAGTGTGGGGGTTAGTGGATGGAAAATTAGTAAGAGGAAACATTGGGGGTAAGGGAGAGTCTAGCTAAACTGACCTAACAGAATTCTTGCTGAAGGCAGGCAAAGGGGATCAGACATTATCAGGAGGATTGTGAGGTTGGGAATCCCAACTAGATATCAAGAGTGATCAGATATTGAAGATAGGGGATTCTAGCTAAACTTAACTTAGTATTTTTGCTGAAACTAGACAATGCAGAGATGAACCCAGAAGTCTAAAAGTTGAGACCTAGTTGAAATAGAGCTCAGAGAAGCCTTGGTCAGGGAAAGAATCTTTGTTATCATTCTCCACCCAAGGCTTCCACCTTACATTCTAAAATGTCTAATCCAAACTTTCTGTCATTAATGCATTTCAGCCAGCAAGAAGAGGGTAAGGGAGTGAAGGGCACATGTTGTCTCTGGAGGGACATGATCCGAAAGTGGCAAAATTACTTCCTCTCACATCTCATTAGAAAGAGCCCAGAAAAAAACATGGGGTTCTATTACTGAAGGAAGAAAGGGAAATTGGAACAGAAGGATGTAACAATCTGTGTCACAGACTATGAACTGTATGAATGTAGGTATTGGCTCTTACTTTCATATTCTTAATGATTAGCAGAGTGGTTGAAATATAACAAGTTGCCATTAATATTTGTTGCAGAATGAAAATATAAGCAAAATAGGTAGTGTCATGACCCATATTGACTTGAATTCAAGGCATGGGGGAGGAGGAGGAATAAGCCTAAGCATAAATGGGCTAGGATTAGACAGATTAATTAGTCTGGCCATCTGTAAGTGACCAATGTTCCTAATCAGTGCCAAAAATCTGGAGAATTTGAACTTGATCAGACCAGAATTGATATTGAAAGAAATCCAATCTGGTAAATAGGTGGAATAACCAGAAATAGGGATCCCTGTAGTCAGATCTGTGTTAGTGTTTTCATTCTGAGTTGTCCATCTTGTTTAGGACAGAATCCCAGGGAATTCCCCGGTGGTCCAGTCATTAGGACTCTGTGCTTTCACTGCCAAGGGTGTGGGTTCAATCCCTGGTTGGGGAAATAAGTTCCTGCAAGCTGTGCGGTACAGCCAACAAAAAACCAAAAAACAAAAAAAAAAACAAAAAGAAAAAAAGAACAGAATCCCAGTTGTGTTTGTTATATACTGCTGTATAGCAATTGGCCCCAGTACCTAGCAGCTTAAAACATCAAAGGTTTATTATGTCATACAGTTCCTATGGGTTAGGAGTCCAGGAGTGGCTGAACTGGGTGGTTCTTGCTAAGAGTCTCTTATGAGGTTTCATTCACAATTCAACCTGGGCTGCAATCATTTGAAGACTTGACTAGGGCAGGAGAATCAGCTTCTAAATGGCTCACACATGTGGTTGTTAAAGGACTCAGTTCTTTCCCACATGGACCTCTTCTCATGACATAGCAGCTGTCTTAGCCTGGATCAAGTGATACAAGAGAGAGGAGGAAGTCACAGCATTTTTTTGACCTAGTCTCTGAAGTCACACACTGTCTTTTCTATCATATTCTATTCATTTGCAGCAAGTTTCTAAGTCTTCACACACTGATGGGAGGGGAATTAGGCTCCATATCTTAAAGGGAAGGATATCAAAGAGCTTGTGGAATATTTAAAACCACTTCTCCAGCCAATACTTGGTACATTAAACAATCTAGACTCTGAGCCAGAGGGCTGACAAGAATTAAAAGCAAGGTATTCAGGCACCCAAAAGCCAAGCTGACTTTATTTATAATATATAGGTAAGATAAACATGATGTTGAGATAATATTGATACTATATTTCTGTGTATGTAGAGGTATGATATACAAGTACCAATGCTAATAAAATACAATGATGGTATGTGCATCTTAATATTGGGTTCATCTTAATATTGTTAATCAGAGGTGATCCAGAGCTATTGGTGACCCTTATAATTACCTCCAACTGAAGATAGAGAATATACATGGGATTCAATGAATGAGAAAATGCATAGAAAGAATCTTAGTTTAGCTGGTACAAAGCTCGAAAATGGTAGTCTCTGCTGCCCACACTCTTCCAACACACACCCTGATTTACACCTAACAGAAAAGAGTAGTAAATAAAAACGGTAAGAAAGTTACTCCAAATTCCCTGGCTCCCTCATGACCACTGCTTCTTGTCTTGATTATGTTTTGCTAGTAAGATATCCAAATTTGTTACCATAGGGATGGTATCCTCAAAACTCCACCACCACAGTGGAGAGATAGATTCCATCACTGCTGCTCAGCTAGTGTTGCAATTACTGATGTTATTTTAGCAAATATATGATAGTGACTGGTGTACTCTGTCAATCCTCTTTGATCCTCACCCTGTAACTTCAGTTTCAGAACTTTCAGGCAAATCATCACAACTTTAATGAGTGTAAACCTAGAGGCCACCAGAAGAAGTTTGTAAGGAACTCTAAGGGGAAGGGGGATAGAGAGACAATGAGAGTTCACTAGCCTGTTACAGTAAGTCCCCAACATACGAACCTTCAAGTTGCAAACTTTCAAAGATGTGAACGTGCGTTTGCATGTCCAATCACTAGAGTTAGTTCACGTGTCTGGCGTACATTGTCATGTGCATGCACCCTCTACAATTGTTTGTGCTTTTCTGTAATTAACTGTACAGCACTGTATAGAGTACAGTAGTAGAGTATCTTTATTTCAAGTCCAGGATGTCCGGAAGTAAGCATAAAATCAGTGGTGACGTAGCTGGTACTGCTAAGAAGTGCCAAACGTTAACGATGGAAACAAAACTGAAAATATTCAAGAGAGTGGAGAGGGGCGTAAAGGTGGTAGACGTTACTTGTCCTTATAGCATGAATTGTTCAGCCATCGGCACGATTCTAAAGAACAAGGACAAGATTGTGGAACATGTAAAGTCTGCTGTGCAGATGATGTCAACAGTAATATCAAAGAAGCGTGGAAAAGTGTTGGAGGAGATGGAGAAACTTAGTGTGTGGATGCAGGACCAGCATCAGGGTTGAGTCCTGCTTAATGCTGATTCAAGAGAAAGCTAAAATCTTTTATGAAGATTTGAAGAAGAAACACGGCAAAGAATTACAGGGCGCATCTTTTAATGCTTGCCATGGCTGGTTTCATAGGTGCAAGGGTAGAGCCAACATTCGTAATGTAAAAGTGGTAAGGCAGCAAGTGCAGATACAGTAGCTGCCCTGAAATTTCCTGAAACCCTTCGAGAAATTATTGATGAAGGCACATATTTACCCGAGCAGGTTTTTAATGTGGATGAGACAGAACTGTATTGGAAGAGGATACTAGAACAAAGTTACATGAATAAGGAGGAAAAGTTGATGCCAGGCTATAAAGCAGCAAAGGATAGGCTTACTCTGTTGTTTACTGGCAATACGAAGCTGAAGCCTCTCTTAGTTTATTATTCCGAGAACCCAAGAGTCCTTAAAAATGTAGCCAAGGACTTTCTTCCTGTTGTGTGGAAGAGTAACCCCAAAGCCTGGGTTACACAGGCCATTTTCCAGTACTGGTTTTTCCACCACTTTATCCCAGAGGTAGAGAAATATTGCTTGGAGAAGGACATCCCATTCAACATTATTTTGCTGCTCAACAGTGCTCCAGGCCACCCCCCATTCATGGACAACTTTCATCCCAATGTCAAAGTAGTGCATCTGCCACTGGTTACTATGTCGCTCATCCAACCTATGGACCAGGGAGTTATAGCAACTTTCAAGAAATATCATTTATGTCACACGTTTTGTCAGGCAGTAAAGGCAAGTGATGAATCAGGAACAACTTTGTGATAATTTTGGAAGGACTATAACATCTACAAGTCCATAAAAATCATTGATGCTTGGCGTGAGGTTACAGCCATCACCATGAATGGGGTTTGGAAGAACCTTTGCCTGCAGTTTGTTCACAATTTTCATGGATTTGAGAAGGTGAATGAGGAATCCAAAGAGGTCTTCAGCAACTTAGTGACTCTCAGTGAGAACCTGGAGCTAGATCTGCAAGAGGATGACTTCACTGAACTCCTTGTTGTACAACATGAGGAGCTTACTAATGAAGACCTGATGGAATTGGAGGCCCAGAGAAAGGATGAAGAGAGACAAGAGGAAGAAGAAGTAATTGAAGAACTGAAGAGATCACGATGCAGGAAATGGCAAGGGGATTTTCTTTATTTGAGAAGGCACTGTTAGTTTTTGAGGCACAGGACCCTAACGTAGAATGGTACACGAAGGTTGCAGCAGCCATTCAGAATGCAATCCAATCCTACCATGTCATCTATGACAAGAAAAAAAAAAAAAAAAGCTACTACCCAGACATCACTGGATCATTTTTTCAAGAGGGTAGATAGAATTGAATCCAGCAAGGAACCAGAACCTGTCATCAGCGTCAGGCATGAGTGAAACTGTAGCTTGCCCACCGTCTCCTATTGCTGACGATCCTTCAGTTCTACCATCTCCCACCTCCTCTCCCTCCTCCAGTCAGTAAGTCTTCTTGTTTGTTCACTTGATGCCAGCCCCTGTATGCCAGCTTTTGTACTGTACTACTGTACTTTTCAAGGTACTGTGCTGTAAGATTAAAAATATTTTTTGTTTTTGTTTGTTTTTTATATATTATTTGTGTGAGAAGTATTTTAAACCTAGTACAGTGCTATATAGCCGATTGGACTTACCAATGCGCTCTTGAAATGGAACTCATTCATATGCAGGGGACTTACTGTATATGTATTCAGGAATATGATTCACAAAGTTTGATTCTTCACTAAAAGGAATCAGAGCTAACGGTTGAGAGATGAAGAAGATACAAACAGTATTCTAATCTCTGGAATTTACCTCTTCATTGACATATTCTTAGAGGGACGATTGCTAGATTTGAAGACACCATAATGAATATATGTCCTCTGCTACACAAAGCGTCCTTGATGCTGCCTTATTGAAATAAAGTTATTTAAATATTTTTCCGATGGGCAGAGTGCAGAGGTCTTATTCAAATTTATTTGCTCTGCAGCAGCGCACAGAAAGCAATGATTTTGTTCTGTAACCAAAGCAGGAGGCAGAGAAAAACTGGAAGATAATTATGAGTCTGAAAATACTTCGCATAAGAAAAACCTTAAACAAATTCGTTCATAATGTTTAATGATTATTACTGCTACTGGTGCATATTTTTTCATTAGTTTGACAAAAAAATGCTTAAATGTTGATGAGGTAATGGATGAGGAGGGAAATAAATCATGAAAAATAATCTAAACAAATTCAGACTTATGAAATCTCACTTTCAAATCACTGCTCAATTTTTGTTGTCAGAATTATGTCCAGAGAAGCAGTTTCCTTCTACATTTTTATTTCTCTCCATCTTCTTGTGTCACGTTCCTAGACTGTCTACCTTAATTTTATTTTTGAATCCCTTTTAATCTCCTCACAATTGTCTATATATCAAAGGATGCTGCTCTGCCCTAGACCGTTTGGAAATAACCCTTCTGTGAGCAACTTTATAATTAATTATGTGTCTCTAAGAGCACAGGTTTTGTTTCCCTTTTCTCCTTAATATGTCATTCTTCTGTATCTAGCTGTTTGAATTAGGTTCTGATTCCCTTCCTCATTGTTGAAGAACTACATTTTTGGATTCCTTTCACAGTATTTATAGAGCTGATCTAACAATATCTTTATTCTCTCTGATTAAGATGGAGTCTAGAGAGAGGTGTTCCTCAGCCTCCTTCACTTACTCCTCAGCATGACTCCCGTAGCACATACATATTTGCTCACTTCAAATAGAAAGACAAATATAATACCTTCAGTGCAAGTTACAGACATAGCCCTTTGGCATCTACACTCCTTTGCTTCAGGCTAGTGGACTTCTCATCTGTTGTAGTTACTCTTTATAATTCTTGGTTCATTGTCATGGGAAGATATCCTGGCTCCTTCCAGTTCAGTGTGTCTTCTACTTTAAAAGGCAGTCCCTTCTTTCCTATGTAATTCAGTTTTTGAAATATGTTTCAGAGTTGAACATCCAGGCTTACTTTTTTTTGGTAGGCACAAGGTGGGGAAGAGTGTTTCAAAAGAGTTAAAAATATCCTATTGTCACAGGTACCTCCCATGACCTTAAGGATCTGGAAGGTAAGTAAGAATGTTTCTAAGTACAGGTCAGTTTCACTTGTTCTAGGTCTGGGGAAATCAATTCAGGCACTTCCTTTTTCATAAGTCCTTTGGTCTTATCCACATTTTGTCACAGAGGCAAGAAGAGACATTGGGGCAAACCAGACTTGTGAGATATACCTGGAGGAGAAGTGAGATTTCTTTTCCCTGGACACCACAGTAAAAGCAGACTGGATCCTCCCTCTTCAAACCCCCTCCCCACCCCCACCCCCACACACTTTTAGGCACATTGACACTCCACAAGGCTCCAAATGGCTGCTGAGCCACCCTGCTTGCTGACTGCTCACAACCTGTCATTCTAGCAGCAATGGGTGTGAGTTTGTAGAAGAGCTAAGCACTTGAACCACAGTATAGCATACCCATTGGGGCCAATTTCTTCTTAAATAAGCCAGATCAAGGCTTTGTCCTTCTTTTGTAAAAGCAGGGGCTTAGATTGGGTATAAAGGGGATTTCAGGTACAAATGTTTAGAGGTTGTCAAGGAAGAGTTTCCTTTTGTGCACAAAATCTTTCAGTTCAGTGGTTCCTCATCACCTTTGAAATAAAGGCCAAACAGTTTAACATACAAGGATTTTCATGACCTGTCCTCATCTTACCTCCCCAACTACTTCACTACTCACCATTCAACTCACTGCATCATAATGTCTAGTCTTTCCATATCACTTTAAATTCTAGAACATGCCATGCTGCTCCACATAATCTTTCCACATGATTCTTATACTGCCTACTGTCCTTAGTATCCTTGTGCCCCACCTCAATACTTTCATCTGTTTACATTCTACACATCTCCTAAAATTTAGTTCACATATCACATTTTCCAGAAAACCCTTGCCTGACCTCTCAGGGTACTGAATAATCCTCCTAAATTCTCCTGAAATAACCTCTTCTAATCTCTCTTCACATATTTACCGCATTAGATTGTATTGTCTACTTTTTAAATGTTTGTTTTCCCATTGGACTGAGGTCATTTTTGAGAAGGAATGAGTTACATCTTTGTGTCAACCCCAGGACTTTACATATAATGTATGTCAATGAATATTGAATGAATACATGAGAAATTGTTGCTTAATTGGAAAGACTGAATATTGTAAGATCTTGGATTCTGGCCATGTCTAGAGATTTATTAATAATTGATGACACAGTGTATGATAGATCTTAAAACAAATAAAAATAATGAAAGTACATTTGTTCACTTGCATTAACTGGATTAAATTGAACATTTGATGAGAAATTAATGTCTTGGTCATTATACCAAACTCTTCATTCAGTTGCAGTCCATTTCATTTTTGTAAAGCATTTAGAATGTGGTGTCACATAATAAGTTCTCAATAAATGTATTGTCTAGATGGCCATCTCCTCTGTATTGTAATCCCCTTGAGGGTAAATATTATACCTTATGGAATTTCTTGCATATAATAGGTATTTAATAAATATTGAATAAATGGAGAACCTGAAAATCAGTAATACTTATAATAACTACCATTTGTTGAGTGTTTCCTATGTGCTAAACATTTTCTGGGTGCTTTCTGTTAAACTTCTACTGTTATTTGCTCTATTTTGCAGCTGAGGAGCTTGAGAGGCACGGAGAAATCAAAATTTTCTGAAGGTCAAACAGCTGGGGTTTATACCATGCATTTTGTCTCTAGAGTTTATGTTTCCTCACTGCCACAGTCACTACTGTGGACTTCTCTGCAACTATTCCAGTGTACTCTCTACCTTCCCTCCTGTTACTCTGGATGAATTATCCACAACCCTGTCTGATAATCATTTCCATGTTTCTTTTTAACACATATCACTTATCTATGTATTGCTAAACAATATACCATTATTTAGTTTGACCTGTACTTTTAGAAATTTGAATGGAATTATATCCTTTATTACTTTGTGACTTGCTTCTGTCAAGTCAGTATCTATAAGTTTCATTTGTGCTATTATGTGTAGATGTAGTTTATTCATTTGCAATGTTATAAAGCTGTAAAATATTCCATTACTTGGATATTCAACGGTTTATTTACCTGTGCTACTGTTGATAGATATTTGTATTATTTCCATTTGGGAGATATTAGGGACAGTGCTGCAGTGCACATTCTTGTGCATTTATCTAGATGCATATGTACATAAATTTGAGGGTAAATACCTGGTAGTGAAATTGCTGGATTAGAGTATGTATATGGTCAAGTTCGCTAGACATTGCCGAAAAATTTTCGTTTATTTTCTCAACTTACATTTTCGCTAGCAGTGCATGAAAATTCCTATGGCTCTATATTTTTGCTACCTTTGATATTCCTAGGATTTTTATTTTTATTTTTGCCAATCTTGTAGGGATGTAATATTATTGATATTTCATGGTTCAGAGATTACTTATAAAATTGAGCACACTTTCATGTGTAAACAATTTCTATTTGGGATTTTCTTTTCTGTGAAGTGTTTAATCAACTTGTGTGTCAATTTTTTTCTATTGGATTGTCTACCTTTTTCCTACTGATATTTCAAAGTTTTTCATATATTCAGGATATTAGTTTTTTGCTGGTTAAACTTGTTGAAAATTTCTTTTTCTACTCTGGCTTGCCTTTTCATTATTTTTTCTGTGTCTTTTGATGTTCCTGTTCCTTTGGGTTTGTCTAGTGGGAGACATAAGCAAGAGCTTGCAATTCAAACAGAGAAAGATTTATTGTTCCTTCTGTCCTGTACTTTTCTTGTTTTAGTGCTAAGTTTTTGGCAGAAGTTGTATCTCCCAGTGACCACAACCCTCACTGGGAAGCTTCTTCCAAGTTTAACTATCCTTAGGCCCTGGCAACACTATTTCGTTCTCTGTACTTACAGATCTATTGATAGTAACAGATGCCAACTGTTGCTGATCTCTGGATTCTTCACCATCCTTTGTTCATTCCCTTTTTTGCCATGAATTTTAATTCTATCTGATTTATTCATTTATTTATTTATTTATTTCTTCAAAAGGCATCATGATTATTGATGCCACTGTTTTATAGAGTCAATATCTGTTAAGATTTACCTACATATTTACCATTTTATTTGCCTAGACTTTCCATCTGGGATCACTCTCCTTCTGCTTTGGAATGCATGCTTTAGAATATCCTTTCCTGAGCATCTACTAGTGGCATATTTTCTCAGCTTTTCACCAGAAAATATCTTTTTTCTCACTCTCATTATTTTTCTAACAGCTTTATGGGATATAATTTACCTACTATTAAGTTCACCCGTTAAAATGTAGAAGTCAATGTTGTTTTAGTACATTTATAAAGTTGTATAACCATTTGTTTATAATGAAAAACTGGAATCAGACCAGATGTCCTTCAACAGGCTCTGGGTGACTTTGAGCCCTGACTCTTGTCCACCTTGCCCTCAAGGCCTTGTACATTTTCCTGTTTTGATAAATTCCCTGACCAAAAGCACCTTTGTTTTGCTTGTACTCTACTTTTATTGCTAAACTCCAGCTCTCCTCCACATCTGGCAGTTTCCTTCCCTGTTGATAGTATTTTAATTATTTAAATATTTAAAAAAATCATCTAGCAGTTTTAATTGCTCACAGCAGGAAGATTAGTCCTAGTAAACCAACTCTTCATTTTCAGAAGTGCTCAATTTTCTCTTGAACCCATTTTGGTCAGTAATATGCCTTTTTGTACTCTCATTTTTCATTTTTCCCCACTCTGATGTAAACTGCAAGGTGACTGACACCTAAGCTGCATACCCAGGCTCCCTGTCAGCTTGCTTCTCACTGGGATTAGCCAGTGAGAGACACTAATGGGAGGGTGAGAGGATAGGAGAAGCTATATATTTCCCTCCACTTTTCCTTTTCTTAGGCAGCTTCTCCAGTATCAGGGTCCTCTAGCTATGTGTCTCCCCCATGGCTCTAGGTCCCACCACACAACACTTCCTTCTTTGGCCCCTAGGCAGCTCCTGTAGTGGTTTTAGCCCCTGCTGGACCCGACTGGCTTCTGGGCTCTGGTAACATCACTGCCTTCTATTACTCCTTCAGTTCTAAGGGTGGGAATACCTGCCTCTGGTTGCTAATCTCTGGGTTGCTTTACTGTCCCCCATTAGTTTTGTCAGCTCATCTGTCACCAATCACCGATATTAAATTCTCTGTTTGAAATAATTAGAATAATTTCTGTTTCCCAACTTTACTCTTACTGGTACACCACTGAAAATACTCTTTTGCCCACAATACTCCACTGAAACTCCCAAGTGACATTATACAAATGGACAACGGTCAGGTCATATATGACAATGGAACTCTGACCTACAACCTCTGTGGCCAGTCCAGAAAGCCAAACCAGAACTTGTGTGGCAATTGGCTCAAATGGGTTAGGACTTGGTCAATGATTACCAGCTTCCTTAACTTCTTTCCCCCCTTCCAACTCAGACCAACCAGAGAAAGCCAAATGCAATCCTCAAACCAATCACATAGGATGTCTGCCTTCTAGCTAACCCATCTCTAGCTTCCCCATGCTCACATGTCCAATCAAAGCAATACTGAAGCCTCTCTCTCTCCTTTTTTTTTTTCACTGTAAAGCTTTCCAACTCTTCTGCAAGCTTTTTAATATCTGACAAGTACAGGTGATGGTGGCTGATTGCCTTGCTACTGAAAGCTCTGAATAAATAGCCTCTGTTTGTTCTCATTTGCATGGTCTTTATGTATTTCCACACTCCTCTTTTCAAAGTTGCTTGTGTCATCTACCTTGCCAAATCCAGCAGCCAATTTTCAGTCCTCATTTTTGACC
The DNA here is from genome assembly GCF_002837175.3 of Physeter macrocephalus. Classification (NCBI taxonomy): domain Eukaryota; kingdom Metazoa; phylum Chordata; class Mammalia; order Artiodactyla; family Physeteridae; genus Physeter; species Physeter macrocephalus. The sequence continues at coordinate 63,853,410 of NC_041234.1, read as the reverse complement.
TATTAGTATGTGATACAGTTGAAAATTTCACTCCCCTAAAATTTAAAACACCTTTATTTGGCTCAAGGATGTCACACTCTCTTGGTTTTCTTGCTACCCATTGGCTATTCCTTCTCAGTCTCCTTTGCTTGTCCATCCCAGTTTTATTAGACTTCTAAGTGTTGGACTGTCCCAGGGCTTAGTTCTCAGACCTATGTATTTGCCCTTCTGGCTCCACTCTCTACTTTTCTCTACATTGTTCTATGTCCCACAAGGCTATCTATTTGGACAGCAAAACCCAACTCCCTTGGAGTCTTCTTTCTAGCTGGGTTCAGTCATTAGGAGGCACAGTATGTTATCCAGAGAATGGGAAAAATATTTATTCCTCTAGCTGCTTCTGGCAGGTACTTGTAGGTTGGTGGTGGCCCTAGGCAAAAGGTCACAGCTCCTGTCAGGAGGCACTTTCCACATGGCTCTTTGGATTCTGTTAACTACTTCTTTTCAGGCCTATGTTGGATAACTGCCACCAGTCTACCCAAACTGAGGCTACAAAATTAGCATAATAAATAAGGATAACCCAGCAGTTATCTATGGATCAGATCACTTAGCGCTTCCCTATTTTTCTCAGTATGTAAATAATATTTAAGGACTGTTGAGCAGGGAGGAGTATAAGAAAGCATAATATCATTTTAAATTCTGGCATTTTTATATATAATTCAAGGCTTATTCATAGAGGAAAAAAACACATTTAAGGAGGAAAAGACCTAATCACAGGGGTATTATCACAGCTTCACACTCACACAGACCTTTACAGAACAGTGATGCCGACAGAATTAAATGATGATCCCCAAAGCCAATATCTCCTTCTGCTACATTGTTGTCTGAAGCTTCTGTAAACATGGTGACTTATTATTGTTTCCCTATTTCTTTCCTCATTTGCTTTGGATCCATCCTCTCATGAATACTTTATATTTTTCAAGTACTGGAAAGGAACACAGTGAGGACACTACCTGAGAAACTAACAAAAATTGCAATACCACCATGCATATAAGGATTTTCAACAGATAATGAAAATCTGATTTTATGGCTTGTATTGAATAACGTTTTTAAAGTCTCTAGTGTAATGTTTTATTTTATGCATTCCTTTGGGTTCTAGGGTTTTCTTTAAGCACTCTTCAGAGATTCTTCTATAAAAAAGAAATTGAAGCCCTTTTCATCATTGATAATGGAGGACTGAACATTTATTACTTACAGGGCTTTTATTGTATTGGGTGAGGAAAAAGTGCCTTTTGTTTTTAAGTAAAAATTAAATACAAATTTTTCATTTTCACCATGAACTTTATTGAACAACATATTCACCCTTTTGTTCTACTACCTTCTGCCATTTTTCAGGCAACTTCATAATTCCATCTTCCCAAAACTTTTTATCTTTTTGAGCAAAGAACTGTTCCAGGTGCCTTTTACAGTCTTCCAGGGAATTGAAAATTTTTTCCATTAAGAGAATTTTGCAAAGACTAAAATAAATGGAAATATGAAGGTGCAATGTCTGGTGAATACAGCGGATGAATCAGAACTTCCCAGCCAAGGGCTTCCCTGGATACACAGTGGTTAAGAATCTGCCTGCCAATGCAGGGGACACGGGTTCGAGCCCTGGTCTGGGAAGATCCCACATGCCATAGAGCAACTAAGCCCGAGCGCCACAACTACTGAGCGTGCGCTCTAGAGCCTGTGCGCCACAACTGCTGAAGCCTGCGCACCTAGAGCCTGTGCTCCACAACCAGAGAAGCCACCGCAATGAGAAGCTCATGTACCGCAGCAAAGGTTAGCCCCCGGCTCGCCGCAACTACAGAAAGCCCGCACACAGCAATGAAGACCCAATGCAGCCAAAAATAAATAAATAAAATAAATAAATTTAAAAAAAAATAACTTCCCAGCCAAGCTGTAACAGTTTTTGCCTGGTCATCAAAGAAACATGCAATTTTGCATTATCCTGATGGAAGATTATGTGTTTTCTGTTGACTAATTCCGGACACTTTTTGTCAAGTGCCACTTTCAGTTGGTCTGATTGGGAGCAGTACCTGTTGGAATTAATCATTTGGTTTTCCGGAAGGAGCTCATAATAGAGGACTCCCTTCCAATCCCAAAATATACACAACATCACCTTCTTTGGATGAAGACCAGCTTTTGGTGTGGTTGGTGGCGGTTCATTTTGCTTGCCCCACAACCTCTTCCATTCCACATTATTGTACAGTATCCTCTTTTCAACTCCCGTCACAATTTGTTTTATTTATTTATTTGTTGTTTGTTTGTTTATTTATTTATGGCTCTGTTGCCTCTGTTGCTGTGTGCAGGCTTTCTCTAGTTGCAGTGAGTGGGGGTTACTCTTCATTGCTGTGAACGGGCTTCTCATTGCAGTGGCTTCTCTTGTTGTGGAGGCACGCAAGCTTCAGTAGTCATGGCATGTGGGCTCAGTAGTTGTGGCTCACGGGCTCTAGAGCACAGGTTCAGTAGTTGTGACACATGGGCTTAGTTGCTCCATGGCATATGGGATCTTCCTGGACCAGGGCTCAAACCCGTGTCCCCTGCATTGGCAGGCAGATTCTTAACCACTGAGCCTCCAGGGAAGCCCCACAATTTGTTTTAAAAATGGAACGTTTTCATTACGTTTCCGTAGAGATTGCATGCGGAAATATGGTCAAGAAGGGTTTTTTCGCTTAACTTATGTGGAACCCAAACATCAAAGCAATTAGAATAACCAAGCTGGTGCAAATGATTTTCAACACTTGATTTGGATATCTTGAGTATGTCAGCTATCTCCCAAGTGGTATAACGTTGATTGTTCTCAATGTCTTGATTTGATCACTGTCAACTTCAACTGGTCTACCCAACCATAGAACATTGTCCAGTGAGAAATCTCCAGCACAAAACTTTGCAAACCACTTTTGACAAATTCGATCAGTCACAGCACCTTCTCCATACAGTGCACAAATCTTTTTGTGTATTTCAGTTGCCTTTTTACCTTTCTTTAAATAATAAAGCATAATATGCTGAAAATGTTGCTTTTTTTCTTCCATCTTCAATATTGAAATGGCTACACAAAAATTCACCAAATTTGATAAGTCTTTTTTTAAATGCACGTTGATATGAGAGCTGTCACATACAATCTAACAAAATTGTTTTGAATGAAGTTAAAGACAACTAAGTGCTACTAGAGTCATCTTAAGGAAAAAAACGAGTGAACCTTTTGGCTAGCCCAATATGATAATGTTTGAGAAATGTGTTTTGTACCAATAATTTATCTAAGTGGTAAAAATGTGTTAGGGTGTGTAAAGAATGAACCTTACCCCCAAAGTGCTCTGACTTTCGCTCTCGGCCACTAGGAGGTGATCTCTAGGCTCCTGAAGTGTCCTGAAGGATAGGAGGGTCTTTGTTTGTCTGTGGCCTATGGCTACCAGAGAATTTATCACTGTGATTTATGATAGAGTCTTTGGGTCACACAGTCTCAGTTTGGACATCCAGAGGAACTGATGACTAAAGATATTAGCCCAACCTCCAGAGGGACTGGAGAAAAAAGATCAGTTTCTTGGGCAGTATGCAATTGAGCTCCAATGAATACTGGACATCAAAGGCTTGGGTGAGCTTCCCTTTGTGTATACGCTGTGTGTATTGTCACATATCATTGTCTAGGAGGTGGTCATGCCATCCATAACTTGATTGGGAAAAGACACCTGGGAGCTTCTCATTTGGACCCCTCCTGGACTCTGCCCTGTGTGTCTATTCATTTGGCTAATTTTAACCTGTAGCCTTTCCCTGTAATAATTTACAAGTATAACAATTTTTCGTGAATTCTATGTATTTTTCTATCTTATTATTGAACCTGAGAGTGGTTTGGGGAACCCCTGAACTTGCAGAAATTGAGAGTGGTCTTGTGGAGGACTTTGTCCCCTTTAACTTCATACTTGGTTAAACTTATTGCAGGTAGTAAACAGAGACTGGAGTTTTATCTCCATTAGACCTTTCCAGTATCATTATGGTACCTAAGAGGATAAATATATGACAAATAGAGCTCTTCTAGTTAACCTCTTCCCCCACAACCTTGGAACTTAGATGGACAATTTAGAAACCTAAAAAACAGTGTTTCCCTGGTGGCGCAGTGGTTGAGAGTCCGCCAGCCGATGCAGGGGACACAGGTTCATGCCCCGGTCCGGGAAGATCCCACATGCCGCAGAGCGGCTAGGCCCGTGAGCCATGGCCGCTGAGCCTGTGCGTCTGGAGCCTGTGGTCTGCAACGGGAGAGGCCACTACACTGAGAGGACCACCTACCGCAAACACCTAAAAAATAAAATGATTTTATTCCTTTATATTCTCATATTTCTCTTATTTTCCCAGGCCATCGCATTTACTTGATTGTGAGTGGTTGAAAACATTAGCTTATATTAAAAGAAACAATGATTTTTAATGGGGTAAAGTGTAAAATTATCATAAATTGTTAAAAAACTCTAAGACTTCAAAGAATGTGTACTGTGGCAGACTGCCTTAGAATGTATGTTTTGTTTCGTTTTGTTTTTCCTTTATGTGTCTTTAGAGGCATTTTGATTGAAAAGTTGAAGAAGCATTAGGGTAAGGCTTAGATTAGAATCAGCTCCTTAACGGTCTCTGTGATCTCTTTCCTATGCCCCCGTTCTGGTCCTACTTAGCTCTACCCCATAATAGAGAACAGCAGCAAACATATCTGCATTGGGCATCAGTGTCAGAACTTCCCCTTTATTTTTACCATCAGTGACAGAGATATCTTCAGAGGGAGCCTGACCATGAAAGAAGAAAAATGTTGAGGGCCACAAGCAAACCAAGAGGACAAGTCACACATGAGACACTCTACAGTGCCCCAGCATTATATGGCTAATGGGCTAGAGTGCCCATGGAGGCCAAGGAAGGACAGGACAATAAGGGGATCAGAGAAGTATTTATATTTTGTTGACATTGCTGTTGTTGTATTGTATAAATTCTGTTATTTTTACCTCTGGCATGGTGTGGCTTTAGGAACAGCGGTTATATTAAAATAACCCCTGTTCAAAATGAAGAATGGATAGAAATATTGCCTGTGAGAAACATTATCACTTCATATTTTCATGAAAATATCTATTTACCAAATAAGTGAAAGGTTGAAGCTAGAAAAAAATGTAGGATGAAAACTTGAACTTTGCATTAAGACTATGAAAATATGTTATTTACTCTGAAATGGTTTTCACAGCTCTTGTCATTGACTTTAGACTCTTTCCCTGTGAGTTGGAAAGATTAAAACTGTTGACATACAACTAAACAATATCTTTATTTGTGCCTTAACCAATTTCTTACATTTGCTTGCTTGACAGTTACCATTTACTGTGACTGAATGTCAATTCCTTAATAGAAATGCACTTACCTTTTTTGACAGATGTCAACTTCATGTACTTTAATGATTTTAACCAAACTCTCAAACAAGTTTTTCACTTATTTAAAATTGACTGCAATGTGAAGCCAAGTTACTTGTGAACTTTAATGTTGTGTGGTATATATTTGGAGATATTTTAGTGGTTTGAACAAAAACTTTACCTATTAAAGTGAAGTGGCTATGACATGACTATTGAACTGTCAAACTGAACTCTATTTTAGTGCCTGTGAAAAGCTTCTTTTCCTTTCATTCCTTGACTTTAAATTCTTTTCCTCCCAGAGGAATTTCATGTGATAGAATTTTAAGGCTTTCATTTTAAGATTGATATAGTGATATACAACTGGTCGTGAAGCTTCTGTGTAACTACAGTAGTGTAGAATCCATCTCTTCCCTTTTAAACCATTTATTATGTATGATTTTCTCCTTATCATTAGAATCTTTGCTAATATTTGATAAAAAATATAACAGCCTTGGTTAATTTGACAGAATGGAGATTTTTCTATAACTATTGGAGAAAAAAGAGGGAGCCTGGGAAAGTTCTATTGAACACTATCATATAGTGAGTATTCCTGTGCCATAAACAAAGAGATTTGGACTAATGACTAGCCATTAGAGCAATAGCGAATTATATTGGTTTTCTATTGCTGTCATTACAAGTTATCACAAATTTGGTGGCTCATGTTGTACTCATTTATTATCTTACAGTTCTGTAGGTCAGAAGTCTGACATGGATCTTACAGGATAAAATCAAGGTATTGGGAGGGCTGTTTTCCTTTCTGGAGGTTTTAGAGTAGAATTGGTTTCCTTGCTCATTCAGGTTGTTGATATAATTTAATTCCTTGTAGTTTTAGAACTGAGGTCTTCCTTTCCTAGAGGCTGTCAGCCAAGGGACATTCCCAGCTTCTAGAGGCCATTAGCATTCCTTGGCTAAATGGCTTCTATCCTCCATCTTTAAAGCTAGCATTACAAATGTCTCCTGTCTCTTCTTCCACCGCATCTCTCTCTGACTCTTCTGCCTTTCTTTTCCATATTTAAAGGCTCATGTGATTGTATTGGGCCTGTCCAGATAATCTAGGATAATCTCCCTATTTTAAGGTCCATACCTTAATCATACCTGCAAAACCCCCCCTTTTTTTTATAGATTTATTTTGTTTATTTATTTATTTAGTTTTGGCTGCGTTGGGTCTTTGTTGCTGTGTGCGGGCTTTCTCTAGTTTGCGGTGAGTGGGGGCTACTCTTCGTTGCGGTGCACAGGCTTCTCATTGTGGTGGCTTCTCTTGTTGTAGAGCACGGGCTCTAAGCACACGGGCTTCAGTAGTTGTGGCATACGAGCTCTAGAGCGCAGGCTCAGTAGCTGTGATGCACGGGCTTAGTTGCTCCGTGGCATGTGGGATCTTCCTGGACCAGGGCTCGAACCCGTGTTCCCTGCATTGGCAGGTGGATCCTTAACTGCTTTACCTCCAGGGAAGCCCCTGCAAAATCCCTTTTGAACATGTAATGCAACAGGTTGCACAGGTTCCAGGGATTATGGTGTGGACATCTTTGGGAAAAGAGGCATTATTCCGCCTTCTACAGTGATCAATAGATTTAACAGTGTTGAAATGCAACTAGGTTTAGGAGGATACTTGAAGCTCATTTCTCATTTTAGGGTTCCAGAGCCCTCTATAGGTTCATATCAGCTATGCAAGAAGAACCCTCACTTCATTCTCTTGGTTGAAAGCCAAAAGCTGAAAAAGCTTCATGTCAAAACTGGAATTCAGCTGCTACCACTATCATAGTAGGGGAGAGCCAGAATGTCAGTCACTCATATGTGAAGGACTTTTACATGTTTGATTCTTCTATTAGGGTATCATTGTGCTAGAGAGTGTGTCAGTACAGTCGAACACCTTATTATTTGATATGTAGTTCAGCATTTTTGTCACATCTTAAGCTGAATTCAGCAAAATCTATTGTTAAAATATATGAAAGTAACATCAAAAAGATAGTTTTCGGGCTTCCCTGGTGGCGTAATGGTTGGGAGTCCGCCTGTCAATGCACGGGACGTGGGTTTGAACCTCGATCCGGGGCCCGTGAGCCATGGCCGCTGAGCCTGCGCGTCCGGAACCTGTGCTCCGCAATGGGAGAGGCCACAACAGTGAGAGGCCCGCGTACCGCAAAAAAAAAAAAAAAAAAAAAAGATAGTTTTCTATAGAATTTCTATGACTACATTGTCTGTAGTAGTTTATCTTAAAGATAGAGGAAAAGAACTTGTAGATTTTGTTTTTGATGATTACACTAAAAAAAAATTGAAATTTTGGAGAAGAAATGTTCTCTTGTTTCTCTGCCCTATTCTATCTACCCCCACATATGCAGCAGTATTTACATATGCAGTGGTTGAGTAGTAAGGTTACGGATATATTCTTAGAAAAAACTATAGGCAAAATATTTGGTTTGTTTGAACAATGTAGTGGCTGATTACAAATGATAGTGAGAATTCTCCGAATACAATAATTTTGGGAAAGAAGTTTTCAGAAGTTGTAACTTTGGAGTTAATTGAAATTGTTTTGTGGTAAAGAAATTTAAATAAATAAGGAAAAGAGTTTCCTAACTGCATAAAATTTCTTATTCTTGTTGTATAACAAAAAAATGTAATCATGTATTCAAGAAAATATGCTCTAATAGATTATTTCAAAAGCATTAAGTACACTTCTCATTACCAGTTCTTCTGTTGCAAATAGTTTTTATATCAGACTAATACATTAAAATGAAGCACATTAGGCCTATTAAAACAGCCATTTACTAAAATACCTTTAAATTCGATTAAAAATTGAGTAATTAGCCCCTGGTTAAGATAACATCACATTTACCTGTATTGCTGTTAGCTTATGGCCCAGTATTTTTACTGGTATTCTCATTAGCTGTTATATGTAAGTTGGCTGCTAAAAAATGCTTTATGTTTTCAATTATGTTTTTTGTTTTTTGTTTTGTTTTGTTTTTTTTAACATCTTTATTGGAGTATAACTGTTTTACAATGGTGTGTTAGTTTCTGCTTTACAACAAAGTGAATCAGTTATACATATACATATGTTCCCATATCTCTTCCCTCTTGCGTCTCCCTCCCTCCCACCCTCCCTATCCCACCCTTCTAGGTGGTCACAAAGCACAGAGCTGATCTCCCTGTGCTATGCGGTTGCTTCCGACTAGCTATCTATTTTACATTGGTAGTGTATATATATCCATGCCACTCTCTCACTTCATCACAGCTTACCCATCCCCCTCCCATATCCTTAAGTCCATGCTCTAGTAGATCTGTGTTTTATTCCTGTCCTACCACTAATCTCTTCAGGACATTTTTTTTTCTTAGATTCCATATATAAGTGTTAGCATACAGTATTTGTTTTTCTCCTTCTGACTTACTTCACTGTGTATGACAGACTCCAGGTCTATCCACCTCATTACAAATAACTCAGTTTCATTTCTTTTTATGGCTGAGTAATATTCCATTGTATATATGTGCCACATCTTCTTCATCCATTCATCTGTTGATGGACACTTAGGTTGCTTCCATGTCCTGGCTATTGTAAATAGAGCTGCAATGAACATTTGGGTACATGACTCTTTTTGAATTATGGTTTTCTCAGGGCATATGCCCAGTAGTGGGATTGCTGGGTCATACGGTAGTTCTATTTGTAGTTTTTTAAGGAACCTCCATACTGTTCTCCATAGTGGCTGTATCAATTTACATTCCCACCAGCAGTGCAAGAGGGTTCCCTTTTCTCCACACCCTCTCCAGCATTTATTATTTCTAGAGTTTTTGATGATGGCCAATCTGACCGGTGTGAGATGATATCTCATTGTAGGTTAGATGAGTCTAATAATTCCTGATGTTTAGCTTTTATCCATTTTCCTTTTTTTGAAAAAGAGTGAGTAAAACT
>NC_041234.1:63806122-63843357 GCF_002837175.3 Physeter macrocephalus | reverse complement strand
TTCTCTCTATGCCTACTTTCTGCAGGGTTTTTATCATAAATGGGTGTTGAATTTTGTCAAAAGCTTTCTCTGCATCTATTGAGATGATCATATGGTTTTTCTCCTTCAGTTTGTTGATATGGTGTATCACGTTGATTGATTTGCATATATTGAAGAATCCTTGCATTCCTGGAATAAACCCCACTTGATCATGGTTGTATCATGCTTTTAATGTGCTGTGGGATTCTGTTTGCTAGTATTGTGTTGAGGATTTTTGCATCTATGTTCATCAGTGATATTGGCCTGTAGTTTTCTTTCTTTGTGACGTCTTTTTCTGGTTTTGGTATCAGGGTTATGGTGGCCTCATAGAATGAGTTTGGGAGTGTTCCTCCGTCTGCTATCTTTTGGAAGAGATTGGGAAAGATAGGTGTTAGCTCTTCTCTAAATGTTTGATAGAATTCACCTCTGAAGTCATCTGGTCCTGGGCTTTTGTTTGTTGGAAAATTTTTAATCACAGTTTCAATTTCATTGCTTGTGATTTCTCTGTTCATATTTTCAATTTCTTCCTGATTCAGTCTCGGCAGGTTGTGCATTTCTAAGAATTTGTCCATTTCTTCCAGCTTGTCCATTTTATTGGCATACAGTTGCTTGTAGTAATCTCTAATAATCTTTTGTATTTCTGCAGTGTCAGTTGTTACGTCTCCTTTTTCATTTCTAATTCTATTGATTTGAGTCTTCTCCCTTTTTTTCTTGATGAGTCTAGCTAATGGTTTATCAATTTTGTTTATCTTCTCAAAGAACCAGCTTTTAGTTTTATTGATCTTTGCTATCGTTTCCTTCATTTCTTTTTCATTTATTTCTGATCTGATCTTTATGATTTCCTTCCTTCTGCTAAATTTCTTTTTTTTGTTGTTGTTCTTCTTTCTCTAATTGCTTTAGGTGCAAAGTTAGGTTGTTTATTCGAGATGTTTCCTGTTTCTTAAGGTAGGATTGTATTGCTATAAACTTCCCTCTTAGAACTGCTTTTGCTGCGTCCCATAGGTTTTGGGGCGTCGGGTCTCCATTGTCATTTTTTTCTAGGTATTTTTTGATTTTTGTTTTCCTCTTTGATTTGTTCAGTGATCACTTCATTATTAAGTAGTGTATTGTTTAGCCTCCATGTGTTTGTATGTTTTACAGACCTTTCCTGTAATTGATATCGAGTCTCATAGTGTTGTGGTCGGAAAAGATACTTGATACATTTTCAATTTTCTTAAATTTACCAAGACTTCATTTGTGACCCAAGATATGATCTATCCTGGAGAATGTTCCATGAGTACTTGAGAACAAAGTGTATTCTGCTGTTTTTGGATGGCATGTCCTATAAATATCAATTAAGTGCATGTTGTTTAATGTATCATTTAAAACTTGTGTTTCCTTATTTATTTTCATTTTGCATGACCTGTCCTTTGGTGAAATTGGGATGTTAAAGTCCCCTACTACGATTGTGTTGCTGTCTATTTCCTCTTGTTTGGCTGTTAGTTTTTGCCTTATGTATTGAAGTGCTCCAATGTTGGGTGCCTAAATATTTACAAGTGTTATATCTTCTTGGATCCATCCCTTGATCATTATGTAGTGTCCTTCTTTGTCTCTTGTAATAGTCTTTATTTTAAAGTCTATTTTGTCTGATATGAGAATTGCTACTCCAGCTTTCTTTTGTTTTCCATTTGCATGGAATATATTTTCCATCCCCTCACTTTCAGTCTGTATGTGTCCCTAGGTGTGAAGTTGGTCTCTTGTAGACATTGTATATATGGGTCTTGTTTTTGTATCCATTCAGCCAGTCTGTGTCTTTTGGTGGGAGCATTTAATCCATTTACATTTAAGGTAATTATCGATATGTATATTCCAATTCCCATTTTCTTAATAGTTTTGGGTTTGTCATTGTAGGTCTTTTCCTTGTCTTGTGTTTCTTGTCTAGAGAAGTTCCTTTAGCATTTGTTATAAAGCTGGTTTTGTGGTGCTGAACTCTCTCAGCTTTTGCTTGTATGTAAACTTTTAATTTCTCCCTCAAATCTGAATGTGATCCTTGTTGTATAGAGTAATCTTGGTTGTAGGTGTTTCTCCTTCATCACTTTAAATATGTCCTGCCACTCCCTTCTGGCTTGCAGAGTTTCTGCTGAAAGATCGGATATTAACCTCATGGGGATTCCCTTGTGTGTTATTTGTTGTTTTACTCTTGCTGCTTTTAATATGTTTTCTTTGTTTTAATTTTTGATAGTTTGATTAATAATGTGTTTGGCGTGTTTCTCCTTGGTTTTATTTTGTATGGGACTCTCTGTGCTTCCTGGACTTGATTATTTTAATTTTTGATAGTTTGATTAATATGTGTCTTGGCGTGTTTCTCCTTGGTTTTATTTTGTATGGGACTCTCTGTGCTTCCTGGACTTGATTAACCATTTCCTTTCCCATATTAGGGAAGTTTTCAACTATAATCTCTTCAAATATTTTTTCAGTCCCTTTTTATTTCTCTTCTTCTTTTGGGTCCCCTATAATTCGAATTTTGGTGTGTTTAATATTTTCCCAGAAGTCTCTGAGCCTGTCCTCAGTTCTTTTCATTCCTTTTTCTTTATTTTGCTCTGCAATAGTTATTTCCACTGTTTTATCTTCCAGGTCACTTATCCGTTCTTCTGCCACAGTTATTCTGCTATTGATCCCTTCTAGAGTATTTTAAATTTTATTTATTGTGTTGTTCATCATTGCTTGTTTCCTCTTTAGTTCTTCTTTGTCCTTGTTAAATGTTTCTTGCATTTTCTCTATTCTATTTCCAATATTTTGGATCATCTTTACTATCATTTTTCTTAACTCTTTTTCAGGTAGACTGCCTATTTCCTCTTCATTTTTTAGGTCTGGTGGGTTTTACTTGCTCCTTTATTTGTTGTGTGTTTTTTTGTCATCTCATTTTGCTTGTCTTACTGTGTTTGGGGTCTCCTTTTTCCAGGCTGCAGGTTCGTAGTTCCCATTGTTTTCAGTGTCTGTCCCCAGTTGCTAAAGTTGGTTCAGTGGGCTGTGTAGGCTTCCTGGTGGAGGGGATTTGTGCCTGTGATGTGGTGGATGAGGCTGGATCTTTTTTTTCTCGTGGCAGGTCTATTTTTGGTGGTGTGTTTTGGTGTGTCTGTGGCCTTATTATGATTTTAGGCAGCCTCTCTGCTAATGGGTGGGATTTTGTTCCTGTCTTGCTAGTTGTTTGGCATAGACTGTCCAGCATTGTGGCTTGCTGGTCGTTGAGTGAAGCTGGGTCTTAGTGTTGAGATTGAGACCTTTGGGAGATTTTCACCATTTGATATTATGTGGAGCTGGGAGGTCTCTTGTGTACCAGTGTCCTGAAGTTGGCTCTCTCACCTCAGAGGCACAGCACTGACTCCTGTCTGGAGCACCAAGAGCCTTTCATGCACACGGCTCAGAATAAAAGGTAGAAACAGTAGAAAGAAAGAAAGAAAGAGGATAAAATAAAGTAAGATAAAATAAAATAAAGTTATTAAAATAAAAATAATTCTTATGAAAAATATTTTTTTAAGTTAAAAAAAGAAAAAAAAAACGAATGGACAGAACTCTAGGACAAATGGTGAAATCAAAGCTATACAGACAAAATCTCACACAGAAGCATACACATACACACTCACAAAAATTGGAAAAGGGGAAAAAATTATATATCTTGCTCTCAAAGTCCACTTTCTCAATTTGGGATGATTCGTTGTCTATTCAGTTATTCCACAGATGCAGGGTACATCAAGTTGTTTGTGGAGATTTAATCTGCTGCTCCTGAGGCTGCTGGTAGAAATTTCCCTTTCTCTTCTTTGTTTGCACAGCTCCCGGGTTTCACCTTTGGATTTGGCCCTGCCTCTGTGTGTAGGTCGCTGGAGGGAGTCTGTTATTCCCTCAGACAAGACAGGGTTAAAGGAGCAGCTGATTCACGGGCTCTGGCTCACTCAGTTTGGGTAGAGGGAGGGGTATGGATGTTGTCCGAGCCTGCGGCGGCAGAGGCCTGTGTGACGTTGCACCAGCCTGAGGCATGCCGTGCATTCTCCTGGGGAAGTTGTCACTGGATCACAGGACCCTGGCAGTGGTGGGCTGCACAGGCTCCCTGGGGAGGAGGTGGGGTTAGTGACCTGTGCTCGCACACAGGCTTCTTGGTGGCGGTAGCAGCAGCCTTAGTGTCTCATGCCCGTCTCTTGTGTCCACACTGTTAGCCGCAGCTTGTACCCATCTCTGGAGCTCCTTTAAGCAGTGCTCTTAATCTGCTCTCCTCGTGCACCAGGAAACAAAGAGGGAAGAAAAAGTCTCTTGCCTCTTCGGCAGGTCCATACTTTTTCCCGGACTCCCTTCCAGCTCTCCGTGGCACACTAACCCCTCAGGCTGTCTTCTCACCGCCAACCCCAGTCCTCCCCTGGCTTCCGACCGAAGCCTGAGCCTCAGCTCCCAGCCCCCGCCCGTCCCGGCGGTTGAGCAGACAAACCTCTTGGGCTAGTGAGTGCTGGTCGGCACCAATCCTCTGTGCGGGAATCTCTCCGCTTGGCTCTCCGCACCCCTGTTGCTGCACTCTTTTCCGTGGCTCTGAAACTTCCCCCCTCCACCACCCGCAGTCTCTGCCCATGAAGGAGCTTCTAGTGTGTGGAGACCTTTCCTCCTTCACAGCTCCCTCCCACTGGTGCACGTCCAGTCCCTATTCTTTTGTCTCTGTTTTTTTCTTTTTTCTTTTGCTCTACCCAGGTACGTGGGGGAGTTTCTTGCCTTTTGGGAAGTCTGAGGACTTCTGCTAGCGTTTAGTGGGTGTTCTATAGGAGCAGTTCCACGTGTAGATGTATTTCTGATTTATCTCTGGGGAGGAAGATGATCTCCGCGTCCTACTTTTCCACCATCTTCTCCTGCCTCCTAAACAAGATTTTATACTGAAAGATATCTTAAAAAGATTCTTGTATGTATTTTATCTTGAAGAATAAAGGTAAAGGAAGAATTCTGAGTCTGAAAGGTGAACAATATAAATGGCTTCATTTTGGGGAAATTAACTTTTATAAGGTGATATTATTTTGTAGTCTAGCTGGGTTTTTTTTCTTGAATTCAATTTCAGTTAACATCTTTTATTTTTGTTAAATACAGCTATGGCTTTTACTTCATAAAGGGAGGTTGAGTTTGGTGCTGTAATAAGTATGTAAATACTTTAGTATATTCCTCTATTAATAATAATTGAATCAGGTCATATGTGAAATATAAGCATACATTTTAGAGGTATGTTTGACTTAATTATAGACTTAGCTAATTCTTATTGTAGGCTATAAAAAGCATACTGCACTTGTTAATATTTGTAGTTAACTGTTTTTTATATAATTGTTGCACTTAATTTTATATGGGCAAAGCAATTGGCTATATATGCTTTAGTGAATTACATTTATAACACATGGTTCAACAGTAATTGTAATTCATTGTAGCATGCAGCCAAAAAACATGGTTGTTCAAACACATGAAAGGACACTCAACATCACTAACTATTAGAGAAAAGCAAATCAAAACTACAATGAGGTGTCACCTCACATCAGTCAGAATGGCCATCATCAAAAAATCTACAAACAATAAATGCTGGAGAGGGTGTGGAGAAAAGGGTACCCTCTTACACTGTTGGTAGGAATGTACATTGATACAGCCACTGTGGAGAACAGTATGGAGGTTCCTTAAAAAACTAAAAGTAGAACTACCATATGACCCAGCAATCCCACTACTGGGCATATACTCTGAGAAAACCATAATTCCAAAAAAGTCATGTACCACAATATTCATTGCAGCTCTATTTACAATAGCCAGGACCTGGAAGCAACCTAAGTGTCCATCAACAAATGAATGGATAAAGAAGATGTGGCATATATATACAATGGAATATTACTCAGCCATAAAAAAGAACAAAAGTTATTTGTAGTGAGGTGGATGGACTTACTACAGGATGGACTCTGTCATACAGAACAAAGTAAGTCAGAAAAAGAAAAATAAATACCATATGCTAACACACATATATGGAATCTAAAAAAAAAAAGGTTCTGAAAAACCTAGGGGCAGGACAGGAATAAAGACGCAGATGTAGAGAATGTATTTGAGGACACCGGGTGGGGAAAGGTCAGCTGGGATGAAGTGACAGAGTGGTATGGACGTATATACACAACCAAATGAAAAATAGATAGCTAGTGGAGTGGGAAGAAACCGCATAGCACAGGGAGATCAGCTCGGTGCTTTGTGACCACCTAGAGGGGTGGGATAGGGAGGGTGGGCAGGAGGGAGACGCAAGAAGGACGAGATATGGGGACATATGTATATGTAAAGCTGATTCACTTTGTTATAAAGCAGTAACTAACACACCATTGTAAAGAAATTATAATACAATAAAGATGTTAAAAAAAGCAAAAAAATGTTGTTACTAGTATCATCTTATTTTTACTTCGGGCTTCTCATTGGGTAACATATTTCTAGTAAAGATATAGCATTATAGTAGAGAAATCATAAGCAAATTTTAGGCAGGCATTTATGGGTTTGAATCCTGGATCCACTAGTTACAAAATTTATCTCAGCTAACTACACCTTAAATTCACTGTATGTGAAAATATGGAACGTGAAAAGGCCCCAAAAGATTTGAACCAGAGCACCCTTGCAAAGTACCAATATTTCTCCTTGGTTTATTGTTTATTAAAAAATAGGAAAAAAAATAGGTTCAGCGCTCCAGCTGAATACTGCTTATCTGTATTTACTATAGTTCACAGAGTGTATGCAACTTAAGGTAAGCACACAGTAAATGTACTCTTTCCCCACTGTTAGGTGGAAAGAAATTTAACTTTCCATTTAATAAAGCCTAAAACATTAGAGCAGTTTTAAAAACACAACTGCTTTAAAATTGCAAGTCATTGCAGCTGAGTGCTGATAAACTTTTAACAGTCATTTTTCTTGGGGGGAAAATCCTTGATTTGTAGCATTTCAGGATTTTTGTGCTGAAAAACCACCTTGATGATTTCAGGATACCAACACTATGCCAACTGGCTCAGAAAATTCGAGAACATTCAACAATTGGCCCTTGTGAATCATTAAAAATGAACTCTAGCACAACACTGCTTCCACTTGGATATCCTTCTGTCATTTTCTTGTTTCATTAGTTTTGTATGTTGTTCTCAGTCTCAGACTCAAGATGCTATATTTTGGAGGCGTGACTATGGTAAATTGGCACTTAACATTGAATCCTGCATCTTTTTATAACAACAAAGTTTGGGAAATCGAAGACTACATTTTTCAAACAGCCTTGCAACTGGAGTTTAAAAAGTGATTATGTTTGGCTCATCAAATTCATTTGCATGAGATTAGAAAGCAAAAGCATTTTGTTTCTCTACAGTAGAGTTAGCAGAGTTCCCAGTATCAGGTTAACAGCTTCCTGGTTATCCAGAGACAGGTGGGGTTTGGGGCTTTCATTGTCTTGGTGTGTATTATAGTAAGCATGCAGTGGTTTCAGAGCTCAGAGCATTTACAGTAGCTTCATGACTGTGCAGGCTTCCCTGTTATAGTGGTTTCCTGATAATGGCAGCTTCTTAATTGTGGCACTGTTATTGTGGTACTTGGCAGAAAGCTTTCTGACTATAGAATCTCCCTGTTTATCTGGGTGCTCTAACCAGAAAATTCTCCTTGAAGTCCCTTTAAAATACTTTACTTTTTCATGTCTTTGTAGTTTTGCTTAACTTTCTTAATCACACATTCTCCTTCAATTACTGCCCTATTTCTGTTCACCATTATAGCTAAGATTTTTTAAATATACATACTTTTTTCTCCACTTCCCTCACCTCCCATATGCACTCTTTAATTCAATTTAATTTGCCTTCTCCTCTGACTACTCCATCAAAAAATATATTTCTAGGGTCACCGTTGATCCTTGTGTCACCAAATCTAAATGATACTTTCCAGACCTCATACAAGGAAATTGTGATCTAAATATGAAGCCAAAGTTATGGCCGTAAAATATTGTTAAGACGAATGCCGAAAGCTCGGCCTCTGTGCACCAGTGCTGAATCGAATCTCAGAGACAGAGTTTTGGGTGAAGTAGAAAAAAAATAGCTTTACTGCTTTGCCAGGCAAAGGGGTACACAGCGGGCTCCTGCCCTGAAAAACTATGTGTCCCAACCTGGGAGGCTTTGATGAGAAGTTTTATAGCAACAGTTCAAGGGTGGGGTTACTGATAAGATTAAGCTGTGTGCAGGGTCTGCACTCCTCTAATCTGGTCTCAGGTGATCTTTTCCATAAGCTTCTCTTGTTCCTTTAATGTAGCCTCAGGTGGTCTTTCTGTGGTGTGAAGAATACTGACATCTTAAAGAGCTTAAGGACATTGTTATGTGTATTCCTTGAGGTAGAACCAGGACCCTGCACCAAGGCTGCACTGTTGTTTGTTGGCTGCCCCTCCCTTATCTTTGCATCCCTTTCCTTCCTAGATTAACAACTGTTGGAATCTGCCCTTTGGAACTCAGGGAAGGTCATGGAGGCTGGAGTCAAGAAATGGGGCACAGAAAGTCTTCCATGCCCAGGAGCCCCACAGGGTCCTGCTTGGTTTCAAGACCTCAAAAAGAGCTCAGGTAGGGCCTCAGTATATAGTTCAGTCTGATAGAAAGCCCTGTAAAGAATTTAAGGGTATGCCTCTTAGATCTTCTCAAACAATAGGGCTTCCAATAAGTTTCAGGGTGTGTCCCTTAGCCATTTCAATAGAAGTACAAAGTAGAGAGTGCTTATCTTGAAGAGATTTGTGGGCATGTCTTTAGCCTAATAAAGTGAACTCCAATAAGGTTTATGGGAGACTCACAAAGTAATAAGGATAAGTATATTCACAGAAATGCTGCCAATTTGAATTGAAATAGTCAGAAGCAGTAGAAAATGTAAAAAGACCTTTTGACTCCAAAATTCTACTGGCAGGAAGCAGAATGAGAAAATCACTCAACTACAAACATATACTATGTTTCATGGAGAAGGAGGGGTGATTCAGAGAGCAGAACCAGGAGACCAGAGAATCACAGGAAATTATTACTGAGCCATAGGACTGAGTCTTAATAAGTGAACTTCAAACATCTGACTTGCTGGATTTTAGAATTGCTATGGTTATTGTGCTTCCAATTTCCCCCTTTGTGAACAAGACTGTCTATTGCACTTATACTATGTCTGTCCCACTATTGTATGGTAGCTGTGTTTGGGACAGATAATTTGTTCCCTTCATTCCCAAGTCTTCTGATGAAGAAGAAATGTACTTGAGGTTCTCTACTTATGAAAATATACCTGAGGAGGTTGATCTATAACAACACATAATTTGGATGATGACATTGTGGACTTTGAACTGTAATAGAATTCTGTAGTAGGATGAGAATTTTAGGTACCTTAGGAAGAGATGAGCACATTTTATATGCAAGATGGACATATAATTTTTTGCCAGAAGAAATTTGCCTCTTATAGTTTAAAATATGTCAATGAATTCTTTGATGCACCTCCTTTCAAGGTATGCAACCTAATTCCCCTCCCCTTGAGTGTGTTCTGGACTTAGTGGGTCACTTCTAATGAATAAAATAAAAAAGAACTGATGGTAGATGACTTCAGAGACTAAGTAATAAAAGAAACTGCAATTTCCTTCTTGCTCTCTCTCTCTTAGATTACTAGGAAATTAGTTGCCATGTTTTGAGAAGGTTTTCAAATGGAGAGTATCTTAGTCAATTTGGTATGCTATAACAAAAAATGCTATATACTGGGCAGCTAAAGCAACATAAATTTATTTCTCATAGTTTTGGATGCTGGGAATTCCAAGAGCAAGGTGCTGTCTGATTTGGTTCCTGGTGAGAGCCCTTTTCATGGTTATGTCTTCATATGGCAGAGAAAGAGAGGCTGTTGGTGGTGGTGGTGGGGTGATGAGTGCTCACACTCTTTCCTGTCTCTTCTTATAAGAGCACTAATCCCATCATGGGGACTGCACCCTCATGACCTAATTACCATCCCAAATCCCCATCTTCAAATACCATCACATGGAGGACTTGGGCTTCAACATATGAACTTGGGGTATACAAACATGCAGTCCATAGCAGAGAGGAACTGAGACCTCCTTCCAGTGATCCCCAAGGAACTGAGGCATCCTGATAATAGCTATGTGAGTGAGTGAGCCATCTTAGAAGTAGACCCTCCAGGCCCAGTCAAGCCTTAAGATGACTGAAGCCCTGACTGAGAGCTTGATTGTAACTTCACGAGGGACTCTGAACCCTAACGACTGGCTAAGCTGCTCTCAGATTCTTGACCCTCAATAACTGTGTGAGATAATAAATGTTTGTTGTTTTAAACTGCTACATTTTGGGTAATTTGGGTATCAATAGATTATGATACAAAGATTGCTTTATTCAGATGGCTAGATGGAGTTAGAGGTGGATATTTCCCTTCCCATGTGTGGAAAGCTAGAGCCAGCTGGGATTGAATATTTCCTTTCCCTCAGGTAGGTTAGGCTCTGACAAAACCCTAGCAGATTAGTCTCTGGTTATCTAGTTTCCCCTTGAGGGAAGGCGTTGTAAAGAAGAAGAGAATGCTCTGGTATATTAAAAAGTGGTTCCTTTTCCCCTTCCCCTGCCAGAAACAGGAGAGAATTTTCCCCCTGTATTCACTGTGAAGACCTGGTAGAACCCTTGGAGATAAAACTCACAAAAGTGTGGGAGTACCCCTATAATTAGTTCCTTCTGGATTTCTTTTTAACTCTGAGACTTGTCCACACTGAGCTTCCAATGACTCCTTAATTATAGTTCAGATTTCCCTGGCACTTGTTCCATTGGTTGTTTCTACTCATGAGTCTCTGTACTGGTAAGCCATGACTCCCTGTATTTTTCTGTCTGTCTATACAATCATGGGGGCAGTGATATGCCCTGTGTCCACACCTTACTTATGGATCCAAGAAAAGTTGTTGATCTTTCACTATGTTCAGCTTTTTACTTGTTACTGGGATGGAGTGGCAACTTCTAAATCCTTAACATGCTGGACTGAAAACAAAAGTCAAATTTAGTTATTTTTAATTGAAGTTTTGATGAGCAATGTTGTGATAAACAGTGTAGACTTGTGCATTTTCATGACATTTTAGGTCATATAATTGTGCACAGTCAAAATTTATGCTGATCAAATTTGAGAATAAGAAATTCAGTAAACTTTGTCCACAAACCATGTTATTTGTTAGGAAGAACAAGTCAGACCTCTGGGTTTACTGGCCACATATATTAACATTGTTCATAATTATTCAATGAAGATTTAGTATAACTAAATTTTTCTAAAAAATCTTTTTTTAACTGAAGTATAGCTGATTTACAATGCTGTGTTAGTTTCAAGTGTACAGCAAAGTGTACATATATATATATATATAGGTTTTTTTTTTCAGATTCTTTTCCATTATAGGTTATTACAAGACACTGAATATAGTTCCCTGTGCTAGGTCCTTGTTGCTTATCTATTTTATTTAGAGAATGTGTATATGTTCATCCCAAACTCCTAATATATCCCTCCCTCCTTTTCCCTTTTGGTAACCATAAGTTTGTTTTCTTTCTCTGTGAGTCTATTCTGTAAATAAATTCATTTGTATATATTTTTTTAGATTCCACATATAAGTTATATCATATGATATTTGTCCTTCTCTGTCTGACTTACTTTACTTAGTATGATAACCTCTAAGTCCATGTCACTGCAAATGGCATTATTTTATTCTTTTTTATGGCTTAGTAATATTTCATCATATATGTATAACACATTTTCTTTATCCATTCATCTGTCGATGTACACTTAGGTTGCTACCAAGTCTTGGCTATTGTGAATAGTGACGCTATGAACATTGGGATGCATGTATCTTTTTGAATCTAATAAATTCTTATATTGACCTTTAGGGCCCAAGGCTAGTAACAAATATTAACAGAAATTGAAATCAATCCATTTTTCCATTTTGCAAATTTTAGTCACAGCCTATGTACTAGGTGTTGATTAGATTGCATTTGCAGTAGCCATTAAAAATATTAAAGTATTCAGCTTCTCCTAATGTTGCTTTTGGTGATTATTATCAATATTAATCACAGTAGAGTGTATTACCACTCTGCAAATGAAAATGTTACTATGATATGAGATATCAGTGTGGAACTTTCTTCCCTGTAATGACCTGTGTTCTGTCATGAACAAAATTTTCAAAACATTGAGGTACACATTGGCAAGTCAAGAGGGAAGTAGAACTCATTCTATTTAAATGTTATAAATTGAGATGGGCAGTTACATAATGAGATATTCTGATTTCACCTTTTGCTTTTATTTATATCTAATGGAGGCTGCAACTTATCTGAATTCTGGCCCTTTGAATTAGTCTTAGAACATTCTTATAGGTGTTGATATTTTCTTTTTCAATCAGTCTCTGAGCTCTGTGAGACATGAAAGTTAAAGACGGACAGAGAGTCTTAATGAAATTGAACAAACTAGAACGTTAATATATGGGTTAATATAATTCTGGAAAACTTTTGAAAATTACTTTGAAATAACTAGTCTTGTTCTCCAGTTTTCTGCCATCTATGTAAAACACCAAAACAGACATTAACAGAACAAAAAATAAAGGGCATGCGTACATGTATATGGCCTGGCCAAGACTGCTGGCTAATGATGGTGACTAAAGTGTATTCACTGAAAGATGAATTCACAAAAAATATTATGCTATACATAGAATCAAGTAATATTTAAATTGTTAAGAAAGCCACATTTACACATAAACCCTGGGCTAATGTCTGTATGACCATTTCTGGCCCAGAGGAAACTGCAGGCCCAAGTATT
Organism: Physeter macrocephalus; assembly: GCF_002837175.3. Lineage (NCBI taxonomy): Eukaryota > Metazoa > Chordata > Mammalia > Artiodactyla > Physeteridae > Physeter > Physeter macrocephalus. Next base: position 63,830,526 of record NC_041234.1, on the reverse strand, counting down.
TTAGACCTCAAAGAAAGGGAAATCTCTGAGGACTAGTGCTAGTTTGAGAAAAGAGGTACTGTGGACACAGAGGGCCAACTGTAATATGACATTTTGTATAAAGGACTTGAGCATCCATGGATTTTGGTATCCATAGGGTGTCCTAGAACAAATCTCCTGCAGATACTGAGGATCAACTGTAGTTAATTTTGTCATTTCTATTGTCACTGTAAATATTTGCAGCCAATCACTCTAACAAGCTTATAAAATTATATATGGTTTATAAAAGTAGAGTAACTAAGTATAAGTAGCTGAGGTATTCTGACCAGTTAATAATAGTTTGTTTCCTGAGGAAAATAGGAACTAAATGAATTGGTGGGATGGAATAACTTGCAATAAACCAAGAATGACATTTATGAATTGGTAGAAAACAGCATAATTGGAAATCTGAAGTGAAATATAGTTATATCATATTAATCATGCATATGGTATTAATAATGAATAGTATTAAATACTATTAAAATTAAATAACTATAACATTTATTAAGTAGAATAACATAATAATGCAATCATTGAATTAGTAGATTTTATCACTGTGTCCAGTAATGAAGCTATTGATAAGTTCAGTAGGAACAATCACTTACAGATGAATTTCCTGTAGATACTATATAAACAAAAATGTCTTGCAAATGCTTGTGCAAAGGGTGTGTGATACAAGGAACAATTCAGATTGTTATTTATGTATTGTATAACAGTCTAATAGAAAATTGAATTTTATTAATTTGCTTGCTAATTTCTAAATATTTTTAGTAATACAATATAGTGAATACTATGATGTTAAAACATGTATATGCCTTTCTATATTCCAAGTCATAGGGAAAAACAGTTCTTTTGCCCTTTCCAGTCTCACTTAAAACAACTATGCAAACATAAGTCATATAATAAGGTTGTTCTTATTAAACATTTTATATTAATAAAGATTGCCCTTATTAAATTTTAAGCTATATTTATCTACTAACAAGATTCAAACTTTTATGTGGGGAAATCAACCATGCTTTTGATAAGAAGAATTATAGAACTTGTATTTGATGGAAGAATAGTTCGGTCATTATAAAACAGTTGAAGGGCAGTCCCAGGCTAAGTTAAGTAGGAAGAATGAATGAAAAACTCTCAAATTTCAATGATCAAGAACATTTTATTAAATCCCAGGCATAGGGCATAATTCATATCAGACTTGAGCACAAACTGTTTGACATAAAATTATACTGTTTAATGACAACAAACCACAGGTGGATGGAAGTGACTGTTGAATGCTTCACCACCCTCATGCCATTCTAGGAAAAGGTGGTGACAATAATTATAGGGAAAAAAGTAAAGATCTCTCTACTCAGTTTTACACACCATTTGCTGTACTTTCTGTATTACTCCATTAAATGGACAATTTCCAATGTCACTAGACAGTAGTTAGGAATCACAGTTATTTTTTTATATGTCAATTGAGTTGTTCAAACTAAGCCATGGGTGAACTTTAGGGTATAAATTGGTTCTGTTAATCTGTTCTAATTATTATGTTTATAACACTTGGATCTTTCATTTTCAGGTTGTTAAAGAAATTTAAAAGTATGTTTTAAAACAGAAAAACAGAAAAATGTGCAGCCCTAACTCAGGAGTAAAGTCTCAGAGGTGGATGGTAGAGACACTTTATAAATGGAGATATTAAGATACACGCACTCACAGAATTCTAGACTTGAGTCAAGAGTAGCATACTGATAATTATTTTATGTTCTTAATAGCTTAATCTTCTTTATGCTGGTTGTGAATTTAAATAGACTTTTCTATATATTGTTATAAACACTCATTAAAATGTATTTTTCTGGGGTTTCCCTGGTGGTACAGTGGATAAGAATCCACCTGCCAATGCAGGGGACACGGGTTTGAGCCCTGGTCCGGGAAGATCCCACATGCTGCAGAGCAAGCCTGTGTGCCACAACTACTGAGCCTGCACTCTAGAGCCCGCGAGCCACAACTACTGAGCCCATGTGCCACAACTACTGAAGCCCACGCACATAGAGCCCATGTTCCACAACAAGAGAAGCCACTGCAATGAGAAGCCCGCACACCACAACAAAGAGTAGCCCCCACTCGCAGCAACTAGAGAAAGCCCACGTGCAGCAACGAAGACTCAACGCAGCCAAAAATAAATAAATAAAATAAATTTATAAAAATAAAATGCATGTTTCTATACAATTTACCTTAATGTTGGTAAAAATAAAAGTTTTTTTTAATTTTTAAAAAATTTTATTGAAGTATAGTTGATTTACAATGTTGTGGTAGTTTTAGGTGTACAGCACAGTGATTCAGTTTTATATATATATATATATATATATATATATATATATATATAATTTTTCAGATTCTTTTCCCTTTTAGGTTATTACAAAATATTGAGTATAATTCCCTGTGCTGTACAGTAGGTACTTGTTGGTTATTTACTTTATATATAGTAGTGTGTATATGTTAATCCCAACCTCCTAATTTCTCTCTCCCCACCCATGTGAGAAATGCTTCCAAAGAACAATTTAGATTACAAATTAAATGTCAAAGTATATTAAAATAAATATTAGGATATTTAAATGAGAAGAAAAATTTAAATATGGCTGTGAGTTACAGTATTTCATACAATACAGAAATATAATTTTTTCCTCAAAATGCTTAATTTCAAAAAAAGTGCTTAAGTGGCAAATAATACTTTTTAGAAAAAATATTATATTTTATCATATTTTACCAGTATATATGGAGCATATTTTAGTTATAAAAATATTCACAAGATATCAACACTCTAAACACTGGGAGAATTTTCTGAAACAACATATCTTTACATATGTGTTTCTCAGTGACACTTTGTAAAGATTTGACCCATAAAAAATGTTTTAATGCTGCAATTTCTTACATCATTTTGTTTACCTGAGGAGAGGCATAGTGATTAATGTATTTGACTCTATCCAAAGTTTATTTGTTATATAATGTGGTTAGCATTACATGTAGACATTTTTCCACAAAATGATAGAGAACCATATTACTTTATTTTGCCAGATGTCATAAGAATTTATAGAGAAATCAGGTTGGCTGCATTCAAGAAATTAATTAGAAACATCAAAAGCAGTACTCACAGAAAGCTTTTAGGTTGTCTTTAAAATTATCGTACCTAGCAATTTTGCTGAACCTGTTGTTGCAATAAATTAGTTACCAATTCTATGAAACATTATGCACAGGCATACTTCATTTTACTGCACTTTGCTTCATTGAATTTTGCAGATATTGTTTTTTGTTTTTTAAAAAAATTGAAGGTTTGTGGCAACTTTGCGTCAAGGAAGTCAATTGGCTCCATTTTTCCAACAGCATTTGCTCACTGTCACATTTTGGTAATTCTTGCAATATTTCAAACTTTTTCATTATTATTATATTTGTTATGCTGATCTGTGATCAGTGATTTTTGATGTTACTATTGCAAAAAGATTATGACTCACTGAAGGTGCAGATGATGGTTAGAATTTTTTAGCAATAAAGTATTTAAAATTTTTTTTAGACATAAAAGGTATTTATGAGTGAATTACCTAATTTTCTGGTTTTACATTCATTATAACTAAGTAAACTAAGGCACAGTGAAAAAAAGTAGCTATTTGTGGGCAAGATTGTTTGGAATGCATATTTGTTGTTCTGAGTAAAAAACTATTACTGTAACCAAAAGTTGCTTAGGATTTAGCAATAGACTTTGAAATATAATCTACTTTTTTAAATGCCACATTTCTAAAATGCAATCCAGACTTTTATACAATAAAAGGAGATAAAGTTATCCATTTTAATTTCTAAAGAGGATAAAGGTGTCTATCTTAATTTTAAAGAGCAAATTGATAAATTTATTTGAACTCATTTCTTCTTTAAATCTTTGAGAGCCTCTGAATCTATTGCTGAGTAAATATGTACAGTAGCTAGTGAAACTCAGTAACAATTTTCATGAGTCTTTACTCACTTTTTTTTTAATCGCTCAGCTGGTCTTTACTAGCTTTCATGATGATTTTCACCATTATATAATTTTAAAGTATTTTGCCTATTATTCATATAATATTTAACTTATATGCATAAAGAACATTGATTTTGAAATACAAGGTAATCAGAATAAAAAATGATACTCCATGTAGCATGATCTGCATCAGATCCAAAAATTCATTAGTATGACAAAATCATCCATGAAATGTGAATATATCTCTGGCAATTCAAAATCAACACAAAAAAGTGAAAATATATTGAAAATCAAAATTATATCCCATGTCATTTTTTTATTAATTTGAAATAAAAATTACTCCCGCCCATAACATGATAGTTGCAAAGCTTGAAACTTACTCTTGTAATATAATCTTATAATTTGGAAATAAAACATGATTATATAAAAATACATTGATTTATTTAAAATGCCAATACATAGGTATTAAACATCAAATCATAAAACAAGTTTATCTATTTTTTTTAAGTTTATCTATTTTTGGTGCATAACATAGTTCATTTTCTATCTCTTTGTTCAGTCCCAAAATCAAACATGAATTTATTTTTCAATAAATCATATTTATACTAACATAATTAATAAAAATTAAAACAGTGCATAAGGTGGATATTTTGAATTGTCTTGCTCATCATCCATCTCAACCTCCTCCTAATGTGCCTTGCTGTATTACAGAGACTGTAAAGGTAAAAATGAAATTTTCCATAGTTCTTATAGCACAGGTGTGATTTTATTCCTGTAATCAGATGCACTTTCATGCATGAGGTTTGAAAGTGAATTTAGTAGGGAAAAAGATGCAAGTTTTTTTGTAAGTATAATTGACATACAATATCACATTAGTTTTAGCTGTGCATCATAGTGATTTGAAATTTATATACATTTTGAAATGTTCACCACAATAAGTGTAGTGCACCATACAAAGTTATTACAATATTATTGACTATATTCTCTAGGTTGTACATTACATCCCCATGATTTACTTTTTTTATAACTGGAAGTTTGTACATCTTAATCCACTTCAATTATTTCTCCTACCTCCCAATCTCTTTCCCCTCTGGTAACCACACATTTGGTTTTTGTATCTGTGAGTCTGCTTCTCTTTTGTTTTGTTTTGTTTTTTTTAGATCCCACATATAAAGGAAATAATATGGTAATTGTCTTTCTCTGTCTTACTTATTATACTTAGCATAATACCCTCTAGGTCCATCCATGTTGTTGCAAATGACAAGATTTCATTCTTTGTTATGGCTGAAAAATATTCCGTGTGTGTGTGTTTGTGTGTGTGTGTATCCCATCTTCTTCTTCATCCATTCATCTATTGATGGACACTTAAGATGTTTCCATATCTTGGTTATTGTAATTAGTGCAGTGAGCATACAGGTGCATATATCTTTTTGAGTTAGTGTTTTTGTTTTCTTCAGATAAATACCCAGAAGTGGAATTGCTGGATTGTATGATAGTTCTATTTTTAATTTTTTGAGGAACCTCCATACTGTTTTCCATAGTAGCTGTACCAATTACAGTCCCAGCAACAGTGCACAAGGGTTCCCAAATGCAAGTTTTAAGGCATCCATTTGGCTGAAAGTTGTAGAATAGGCAGCATGGGCCCTTGGTCATCAACTTTCTTAATCAGCAGCAATGGCAGCCTAAATGAGAGAGAAGTTTGTCTCTCTCATGTGAGAGAAGTCTGTGGGTAGGCAGTTCAAGAGTGAGGTTGCTTCACAAAATCATCAAGGACATAGGCTTCTTCTACCTTGCTGCGCTCCCATTCTTATCAGATAGTTTCAACCTCATGATCCAAAAGGTTTACCCATCACATCTGCATTCAGCCAGCAGGAATGAATCAAAGGCAAAGAAAAGATAGGAAGTGTGGGAGGGAGGGAGACGCAAGAGGGAAGTGATATGGGAACATATGTATATGTATAACTGATTCACGTTGTTGTAAAGCAGAAACTAACACACCATTGTAAAGCAATTATACTCCAATAAAGATGTTTAAAAAAAAGGCAAAGAAAAGGCATGGTCCTTTCCTTTAAAAAACACTGTTTTAGTTACAAGGCCACACAGCCACAAGGGAAGCTGAGAAATGTAGTATTTAATCTGAGAAGCCTTGTGCCCAGCTAAAAATGAGTTTCTCTTTCAGAAGAAAAGAATAGCTATTAGGAGACAATTTACAACTGCTGTCACAATGAATCACTTGTTAAATGGGAATAGGTAAAACTGTTTTGAAATGTATCATATTTTTTTTTTTTTTTTTTTTTTTTGCTGTACGCGGGCCTCTCACTGTTGTGGCCTCTCCCTTTGCGGAGCACAGGCTCCGGACGCGCAGGCTCAGCGGCCATGGCTCACGGGCCTAGCCGCTCCGCGGCATGTGGGATCTTCCCGGACCGGGGCACGAACCCGTGTCCCCTGCATCGGCAGGCGGATTCTCAACCACTGCGCCACCAGGGAAGCCCTGAAATGTATCATATTTTAAAAGTGTATTTAAAGTAAGCATAATAAAACGTTTGGTCTAAATTAAGTTTTAACATCATTTCTTTATCATATGCCAAGCAAAACTTTTAAACAGTGGGCTTTACTTTTTACTTTTTTTACTTTTAGAAACTAATTAAGTAATTACTTAATTCCTAAGAGCGTCTCAAAATTATACATTACTTTGAAAGAGATTCTTGAGTCCAAAAGGGTTAGAAACATAGATTTAAACAGTTCCCAGTAATTGGATTCAAACCTGATCCCAATACTTGACACACACCTAATTTTTGCACTACTTTTGACAAGTAATTTAACCTCACTAGGCCTCATTTTATTTATATGCACAATAGAGAGAATGATATCACCATTATTGCAAATATTCATTTATTTAAATGATGCATGTTAAATTACTTTCTAAAATATATAATATAATGTACAAATAAGATTACGTTACTATTAGGGTTGGTATTGAGTAGCAAATAAAAATACAGAATGTACAATTAAATATAAACTCCAAATAAACAACTAATAATGTTTTAATATAAGTATGTACTGCAAATACTTTATTTGGCAGCCCTAGCTTTTCTATACCTAGTTAGGAAGGTAGCCCAACTTTATATTTCCATATTTTATACTTTATAAGGAATTTTCACATCCACCATTTCCTTAGATTATCACAACAAACTTTTGAGGTTAACAGTGAAGATATGTAAATAATACTCACCCACCTCCCTTTGGGGGAGAAAAAAGGCTCAGAGAGATTAGGAACTAAGGACCCAAAATCAGACAGTTTAGCAGAGAAAATTGATCCAGACTCCAGTACTCATCACATTGTCTCTCCAAGCTTCTTCAACACTAAGGTCCTTTAATTGGGATTACTGTCATCTTGGTAGCTTATTAGGTTTTGTCATAATTCATTTATTATTGCCTCTGATATATCAACCATGGAACTGAGGCAGGAGGCAGTTCTTAGGATATTGTAAAAAATAATTTGCTTTTGATTCTTTATTAGTGTCTGACTCTGAGATGCTGGATTTTTATATTCAATGGCAGTAGAGTCTATGTCTTCAAAGGGTCAGCAAACTTTTTCTGTAAATTGTTATGTAGTAAATATATTGTGCTTTGTAGGCCGTATAAGATCCCTGTCACATGTTCATCTTTGTGTTTTATTTATATGCTTTTAAAAATGTAAAATAACATGCTCAGCTCTCAGATCTACAAAAACAGGCTGAGGAGGGTTGTGGAGTAGGGGAAGTGGGGGGGGTGACTGCCAATGGATAGGGGTTTCTTCTGGGAATGATGAAAATGTTCTAAACTTGTGGTTATGGTTGCACCAATCTGTGAATTTAGCACAGCCCACTGAACTATACACTTTAAATGTGTGAATTGTATGGTATGTGAATTATATATCAATAAAATAGTTATAAAAATAAATAATCCAAAGAAGTGAAGAAAAAGAAAGCTGAGAATTGGATATGGCCAAAGGCTATTGCCAACCCCGGGAGAATAGTGTTGCTCAAAATAGAGCTCCTCACCAACAGCAGCAAATGAGAACATATTTGAAATGCTGAATCTCAGGCCCACTCCAGTCAGAATATCTGAGGGTGGGGACCACCAATCTTTGTTTTAACAAGTTCTCCAGATGATTCTGATGGACCCAAATGATTGAGAACCACAATTTAAGATAATCTGTAGTTTTGAGTTTCATCACTATTGATGGCAGAGATTCAATATTTAAACAAAGAGAAGAATATTGAGGGAGGAGAGTAACGGTTTCAATAACAGAACATTAGAGATCCAATGGATACAAAAAAGAAAAAAAGGATACAAAGTTAAAGGTTCTTGTCCTTGTGAAGCTCATGTGGGAGAGGGGGACAAAACAAGCATGCCAAAAATTTAACATTATGCAAGTATATATTGTTAAGATATAAGTGAATTCAGAGGAAATAAATCTCATCAGAATAGGCCTTCAAGGTATAGTGAGAGGTATATTGAAGGGTGAATAAGATTTTGACAAACAGAGATGATATATTAATTTGCAAGCCTGCATTCCCTTTCTAAAAAAGATATACCTCTTTTATCTTTTTGGTATTTCATTCAGGGGAAAATCAACAGAATTAAATGTCTAACAAAGTATGCTATGATATTTGCCTTTCATTCTAAGAATATTTATAATTTATCTGGTAAATGGAATTGATATAAAAGTCCTGAATTAATAACCACCCTAAGGTTTTATTTTCCTTTTTTAAAAAAAAAATTTAGGTTCACTTTATTTTTTTTTATTTTTTAACATCTTTATTGGAGTATAATTGCTTTACAGTGGTGTGTTAGTTTCTGCTTTATAACAAAGTGAATCAGTTATACAGATACATATGTCCCCATATCTCTTCCCTCTTGCGTCTCCCTTGCTCTCACCTTCCCTATCCCACCCCTCTAGGTGGTCACAAAGCACCGAGCTGATCTCCCTGTGCTATGCAGCTGCTTCCCACTAGCTATCTATTTTACATTTGGTAGTGTATATATGTCCATGCCACTCTGTCACTTTGTGCCAGCTTATGCTTCCCCATCCCGGTATCCTCAAGTCCATTCTCTAGTAGGTCTGTGTCTTTATTCCCGTCTGGTCCCTAAGTTCTTCATGACCATTTTGTTTTTGTTGTTTTTTAGATTCCATATATATGTGTTAGCATAAAGTATTTGTTTTTCTCTTTCTATGGTTTTCTCAGGGTATATGTCCAGTAGTGGGATTGCTGGGTCATATGGTAATTCTATTTTTAGTTTTTTAAGGAACCTCCATACTGTTCTCTATAGTGGCTGTATCAATTTACATTCCCACCAACAGTGCAAGAGGGTTCCCTTTTCTCCACACCCTCTCCAACATTTATTGTTTGTAGATTTTTTGATGATGGCCATTCTGACCAGTGTGCGATGATATCTCATTGTAGTTTTGATTTGCATTTCTCTAATGATTAATGATGTTGAGCATTCTTTACGTCTTCTGCCCATTTTTGGCTTAGGTTTTTTTGTTTTTTTGTTTTTTTTTTGATATTGAGCTGCATGAGCAGCTTGTAAATTTTAGATATTAATCCTTTGTCAGTTGCTTCATTTGCAAATATTTTCTCCCATTCTGAGGATTGTCTTTTCATCTTGTTTATGGTTTCCTTTGCTGTGCAAAAGCTTTGAAGTTGCATAAGGTCCCATTTGTTTATTTTTGTTTTTATTTCCATTTCTCTAGGAGGTGGGTCAAAAAGGTTCTTGCTGTGATTTATGTCATAGAGTGTTCTGCCTATGTTTTTTCTCTAACAGTTTGATAGTGTCTGGCCTTACATTTAGCTCTTTAATCCATTTTGAGTTTATTTTTGTGTATGGTCTTAGGGAGTGTTCTAATTTCATTCTTTTACATGTAGGTGTCCAGTTTTCCCAGCACCACTTATTGAAGAGGCTGTCTCTTTTACATTGTATATTCTTACCTCCTTTATCAAAGATAAGGTGACCATATGTGAATGGGTTTATCTTTGTGCTTTCTATCCTGTTCCATTGATCTATATTTCTGTTTTTGTGTCAGTACCATGCTGTCTTGATTACTGTAGCTTTGTAGTATATTCATTTTCCTTTGAAACCATTTGCAAAGGAGTCATAAATTATATCCTTTAGTACTGCCTCTGTGTGAGTGTTTGTGTGTGTATATATTTGAGAATACATATGTGTTCAAGGCCTTTCCATCTACCTGTTAATCTAAGTTCCAGCTAGTCTAGACATTTATCTGGTCAGCCCCATACTTCTTTCCTCTTTTTGTTTTTGCAAACTCATCCATTCTCCCAAGTTATTTCTGCTTCTTGGTTCACCCATTTACTATTAGCTTCTTTTCTCTACACTCCACCTCCTGTTCCAGAGGTGGGCCAGTATTACAACTTGACTCCCTCCCTATTTTCCGCTATCTACCAGAAGACCACAAACTGAAATTTCTAGTATCTTTACAATGTTCTGACCCCAAATGCCAGAGATTTTTAGTAAATGGACCTCTGTTTTTCAGTGATGTTACTCTTAATCTTTAAATGTGCGATGATTTAGAAGTTATTTTCGTGAATCCTGTTTTATTTTAAATTCTTACATATGAACTTTCTTGTACCTTTGAGCATTACATAAACCCTGACTTTTCTTAGGTGAATGAAAAACTAAAATTTCTGTTGTAGACTTTGAAAAACCCCTTGAATAGGAAAAAAATGAATAAATAAATTTAGTTACTTTTTAATGAGTGAATGCATGATTCCAAAATTATATTCCCCTTCTCTATTTTCAAAGTTTATGTAGAGTATCTCAAATACTTTTGTTTTCTGTCCATAGGCTAATGGGTAAGAGTGAAATAGTTCACTATTTGCACACATAATATATTTGGTAATGCCATAATTTAAAATTAACAACTTATCTAGGATCATATTTTAAGGGAATATTTTTAGGTCTCATAATGTAATAGCTTAGGTAATGACATATAAGTTTAATATGTGAACCTCTAAAATGTTAGTAAATTTCATTTAAAATGGCTTTAAGAATATAAAGTGACATGGAAAGTAGGATATAAAATTTTAAATTGTAACCATAATATATATTCTCAAAGAAAAAATTCATAAGTAAATAAAATAATAGCAGTCATTACCTTTAGTATAACTAAGGTGATTTTATTTTCTTACTTATGCCTTTTAGTATTTTATAATAAAATATTTTTAAAGATACTTCTTAATAAAAGACTTATCATATTGTTTCTGTTAACTCAAGAAACTGGAGACTTCTTTAAAAGTAATTTTTTTCTATGTCAATTGTATTGCAATAAAGAAATAAATACAAGTAATCTTAAGTATAAATGTATGAGAATTTAGAGAAAGTTTTTCCTCCACGTACACACATGCACATGTATATTCATGGGAATCTCAAAATAGAATCCTGACTTATGAACAAGATAGAAAGTGTGGTCCTAGGGCACAGAGGCTGTCTTAATGGGGTGATCATTTATTTCAGAGTTTTAATAGGTGGTAACTCAGTTTCACCACAGTGAATAGGTCAAGTCAAACATAATCCTTTTGTCCAATTGTATTACATGAAATATAAATACAGTGCCAAGGAATGGAAATAATGTTCTGTCTGTTGCTACATGATAAATTCTTGTGTAATTTTAATTGAAATGAATGATAACTGGAACAATAGATTTTGTAAATTGCTGCCACAGAAAGGGTGTTAATGCATTTGAGTTTGGAATGCAGCAGAGTTCCTGAAACAAGACATGACAGGTCAGGAGCCTCCCAGATTGCCAGTGTTTTCATTTGAGTTCTGTATTGTCTTTCTCCCTTCAAGAAATAAATGTTAAGACATTTTACTTCCCCACCACTGCTTCCCACCCCCAACGCTAACATACTATAAGTCTGCAATCTACTCATAATATCTCTGTTTTCAGAATTACCGTTTATTTCTGGAGGAGAGATGGTTAGATTCCTGTGATAATTGTAAATTCATCCTTTTATTGTATAAACTCCTTAAGGACAAGAATTATGTCTTATCTAGCCTTAGTTATTATTACTTTTTGTCAATAAGCATGCATATTCACTGATTTGCATTTAGTACATAGTCAGTAAATGAATGGTGAGCAAAGGATTCCTAGGTTTTCTTCACGGTTTGTGACAAGCCTAGAGACAAATAGAAAAGCCTTCAATAGGAGTTGAAGTTGTTTCATCAATAGTAACGTCTAACTTGCCTCTTTACTGTAGTACTAAAATTCTTAATTAGTTTTCAGTGTATATTTAGACAGCTGGTAATGAAATATAAATTTTAAAGTGTAGTCATTTCCGTGACTTTACAAAAACCCAGCATGTCTTATAGAAAAGCATTAGTTGAACTAGTCAGATTTTTGACCACGTTGTAATTTATGCGAACAGAAAATCTGCATTAATACAGTGAGCTACTGCTAAGTGCTAAGGTCAGTTGTGCATTTCATACTTCAGCTGCATTTAAAGAATTTTATTGCGTTTCATAATCATACTGCAGTGAAAAGAGTTCTTTATGATGCCACAGACAATTAATTGAGGTACATTACCTAGAAACTAAAAAAGGTCATATGTGGAAAATAATCAACACCTCATAACCCCTATTACTGATTAATAAAATGCAAATTAGTGCTCTTCAGTTTCCTTTGAGAAGCAAACTATTCTTTAGACTTAAATTACATCTTAATTTGCTTACACTCCTAAAAAATGCTTAATTTACTCTTTTCAAATAATGTCAATCCAACTTAAAAAACTGTACATCTGCATTCAAACAAAATTCTGTTAGGTTGCAATTAAAATATTATAATTTATAGCAAATAGCTTATTTGATGAATCTGTTATCTTTTTTCATTATATGTGACCATGCATTTTTATATATGATCCTACAATAAAGGGAGGAAGAGCATACAAAAGGCCAATTTTTGAAATAGAGGCAGTGAGGTAAAGCCCAGGAATCAAATATTATAAAGAATGTTATTTGATACTGGCAACAAATCTCCTTACTGTAAACAGATCATTTATTGATTTTGGAAATATAAGACCAATTATTTCATTTTCAACATATATGATTTGGGGAGCGGAACCACTTATTTCAGCCTTACAAACAAAGACAAATTTAGCAAAGAGTGAAGGGGAGAACTCTGTCATATCACATCATCTGAGAAAGGCAGAATTGCCTGATTTTGGCTCTGTTCTCCAAAACCCATTGACATGTCCTGTGAAGACATAGAGCAGAGAGAACGATCTTTCTGCTAACTACAACAAAATCATACATGAATTCACTTCTACCTTTATAAAGCCCAGAGTTGTTCAGCTATGATCCAAAAGCTGCTGTGATAAAAGACCTCTGAAAGTCTCTTTCCAAAATGAAATCTAGAACCTTTTTAGCTGAAAAATAGGAAGCCATTCAAGTTCATTCATGTGATGAATAAAGAGACTGTATTCAGCAACCACTTGGAGATCTAGAGTTTGTATTCAGGAAAGTTAAATCATGCTTCTACAATGAAGTATTATTAGCTTTATTATTGTTTCCTGAAAAGAAAGATGGACATTCGTTCTCACTTTTAAATAGCTAAATCTCTTTGCCTGCTCAGTGTTTCTTAAATTTTAAGGTGCTTATGAGGAGACCTTGGGTCTTGTTAAATACAAATTCTGAATCAGCATGTATAGCGTGGGGCCAGGGTTCTGCATTTCTAACAAGCTCCCAGGCCATGCTGATGCTGCTGGTTTGAGGACCTCACTTTGAGTAGCAGGTATCTTGGAAAGCAAACCCTGTACTTTCTGCCTTATGGTTATGCGTTGCTGCTTGAGACAGTGGTTCACAGTCCCAGCTACACATTAGAATTACTTGTGGAGCTTTTTAAAAATACAGGTGCTCGGGCAAAATTTCAGACCTTGAATCAGAATTTCTAAGGGTAAATCATATCTACTTTTTTAAGAAGCACCCCCGGATATTTTGTATATATGCTGTTAAGAATCACTTAAGCATATTTAAAGTCATGATTAAGAGTAAACAAATCGAGTTATTTTGTGGTTTCTATGAGTAAAGAAATGGTTGCATGGTATATGATTTTTAATATTAAGAGTGTATGTTAATAATGTGCATACATATTTTTGTGCAACATGGCTCAACATATATTAGTCAAAAATGAAAACAATGAGAATGAAAGAATTTTAGCATAATAACCAAACTCATAGTGTATATCCAGGGTCTGTTTGCTCATAGCTTCTACCTCCCTGAAGGGTGATAAAACATGGTTACATAAGGGTAGTGCACATACTCAAACATAGATTCCTACCTTATAACCTTGAAAGAAACAATTGCATACACTCTTATACATATAGATTTCTGGATTCCAAACCCAACACTTCTGTTCTAGGATATACCTGAAAATCCTCTATAAGATGACATACTCTGAAAAACAAGTTAGAGCAATTCTAGCAATAAAGGAAACATCGCTTTTATTCATAGACTTGGCATTTTAAAGTCCATCAAGGTTTTGAGTTGAAAGAATATTTCATCAGTCAGAAATTCATCTCTAAGCATCAGTAAAACATTTGTAACATTTGAAAACCAATGATGAAAGGTTTGGGATGAAGGAAAGGTCATACTACTATTTCTGAAAATAGTTTATTTGAAAAGGTGGCACCGCAAGAGAAATATTCTGATAGCAAATATTGAGCTCTGTCATAAAAGCAATTGACGACTGTGGTCATGGTTAGATATAACTTGTACATCATATAAAGGAAATTCTGCATGTTGAATGTCTTTTCTTATAAATTTTATTGAAAATGGGATAGGATCATGTATACTATAAGAAAAAAATGAACATTTCAGTTCAATACCAGTTCAATGATTATGAGATGTAAATAATCAGATATTAACTCTTTACATTTTGGGGAAGATTTCTGAAAGTTTCTCTACATATATTGTATAATTTTATATTAAGTTTGTAAATTATATGGAGGAAACAGGAAAAGTAACATTTATATTAACATAATTTTCAACTTATTATTTCCCATTTGCATTTTCATAAGTTTTACATAAGGTATACAAATTTGGTTCCTGGCTATTGTACTGTATGTTACATCTTTCACAAGTCAAAGCAAAGTTGGTTCTCCTATGAGTTTTTGTTGCTCATTTCCAAAAAAAGACCTCCTCAGATATATAGCCTGTATTTTCCAAATTGTCTATTATGAAGACTGTATTTTATAGTTAGTTCTACTTTGTTGCTCCACCAAAGCCTTGCTGGATCATTAGTCAGTTGTTTCTTGTAACAGAAGAAGGAACTTTGAGTTAGATATGCATACTTCTCTTCGAATTCCAGATTACACCATTGCCATAACTATTATAAAGCTTCTGATAAAATACACACACAGTGCTAAATGCAGACACATGACAGTGTATTGTTCTTAATCACATTTTCAACAATGATTGGACATCTTTAACCATTATAATGTTAGATGCTATTTATTGTGCCCCTCCAGTGCCATGCTGGAATGAGCTGGTGCCAGCTACTGAGAGCTGATTATGCACATCTCTTCCCAACTCTGCATTCAGTGACATAACATTGACAACTTGAAATTGGCCGTGGTAGAAATATTTACATCATGGAAATTGGGAAAGCTCTAGAAATCAGGGCTTTTTGTTCCCCTGAAAACAGGTTGTTAAACATTTACCAGCACACCATCAGGCACTATGCTAGACAGTTTCATTATGTTATTTCATATTCACAATAACTCTATGAAGAGAATATTATTATTTCCATTTTACAAATGTGGAAACTGAAGCTTGGAGATATTAAGTAACTTACACAGTGTCACACATAACTAATAAATGACAAACCCATGATTAGAAACAAAATATCTCTGATTCCAAAGCTCATCTTTTTGTTCTATATCACATTAATCAATTACTTTCAATTGGTAAGCACTATAGTAAGCACAATGGGATATTCAAAAATTAATAAAATACAGTTATTTTTTTTTAAATTGAAGTATAGTTGATTTACAATGTGGTGTTAATTACTGCTGTACAGCAAAGTGATTCAGTTATATATATACTGTAGATTTTGGTTTGTGTTTCCCGTGAAGATTTGATATAGCAGTCTATATATGTACAAGATTGTTTTAAGTTGCTTATCTCTTAATTTCAAATGTATTTCCAATATCCTGCATTTGCACTTTCCTCTTCTCACAATTGCTGGTTTTGATACCATATTGTGTGTGGATAATTTCCTACATTTACTGTATATTTGCCTTTACCAGTGAGCTTCCCCATTTGTAATTTTCTTGATTCTAGTTGTGGCCTCTTCTTTTCCACCTAGAGAAGTTCCTTTAGGATCTGTTATAACACTGGTTTGGTGGTGTTGAGTTCTCTTAGCTTTTGCTAGTCTGTAAAACTTTTGATTTCTCCATCAAATCTGAACGAGAGTCTTGCTGGGTAGAGTATTATTTGTTGTAGGTTTTTCACTTTCATCACTTTAAATATATCATGCCACTCCCTTCTGGCCTGCAGAGTCTCTGCTGAAAAATCAGCTGATAACCTTATGGGGGTTTCCTTGTATGTTATTTGTTGCCTTTCCCTTGTTGCCTTTAATATTTTCTCTTTGTCTTTAATTTTTGTCAGTTTGATTAATATGTGTCTTGGTATGTTCCTCCTTGGGTTTATGTTGTAGGCGACTCTCTGCACTTCCTGGACTTGAATGAGGGTTTTCTTTCTCATGTTAGGGAGGTTTTCAGCTATAATCTCTTCAAATATTTTCTCAGGCCCTTTCTCTCTTCTCCTTCTGGTACCCCTATATGTGAATGTTGGTGCATTTAATGTTGTCCCAGAGGTCTCTGAGGCTGTCCTCATTTATTTTAATTCTTTTTTCCTTATCCTGTTCTGTGGCTGGGGTTTCCACCATTCTGTCTTCCAGCTCACTTATTCGTTCTTTTGCCTCAGTTATTCGGCTACTGATTCCTTCTAGTGTATTTTTCATTCCAGTTATTGTATTGTTCATCTCTGTTTGTTTGTTCTTTAAATATTTTAGCTCTTTGTTAAAAATCTCTTGTAACTTCTCCATCTGTGCCTCCATTCTTTCCCCGAGATCTTGGATCATCTTTACTATCATTACTCTAAATTATTTTTCAGATAGGTTGCCTATCTCCTCTTCATTTAGTTGTTCTTGTGGGTTTTTATCTTGTTTCTTCATCTGAAACATATTTCTCTGCCGTCTCATTTTGTCTAACTTTCTGTGTTTGTAGACTCCTTTCTGCTGGCTGGAGGATTGTAGCTCCTCTTGCTTCTGGTGTCTGCCCTCTGGTGGGTGAGGTTGGTCCTGAGCCTTGTGGGGGCTTCCTGATATGAGGTACAGGTGCCTGCCCACTGGTGGATGGAGCTGGGTCATGTCCCTCTGGTGGGCAGGGCCATGTTTAGGAGTGTGTTTATAGGTGGCTGTGAGCATAGTATGGCTTTAGGCACCCAGTCTGTTGATAGGTGGGTCTGTGTTCCTATCCTGCTGGTTGTTTAGCCTGAGGAGTTCCAGCACTGGAGCCTTGTAGGCTGTTAGGTAAGGCCAAGTCTTGATGCCAAAATGGCAATCTCTGGGAGAGCTCACACTGATCAATCTTCTCTGGGGACTCTGACACTAGTGTGTTTACCCCCTGCAGTAAGCCACAGCTGGCACTCATCTCCCTAGGAGACCCTCCAAGACTTGTAGGTAGGTCCAGCCCCAGCTTCTATGGAGTTACTGCTTTGTGCTGGGTCCCAGTGTACATGAAACCTTGTGTGCACTCTCCAGGAATAGAGTCTCTGTTTTCCCCAGTCTTGTGGAGCTCCTGTTCTCAAGTTCTGCTGGCCTTCAAAACCAAATGCTTTGGGGATTTCTCTTCTGGACCCCCAGGCTGGGGAGGCTCAGAACTTTCACTCTTGTGGGAGACCCTCTGTGATATAATTATTTTCCAGTTTTCAGGTCGCTTACCCAGTGGATATGGGATTTGATTATATCATGAAAGCACCCCTCCTGCTGTCTCATTATGTCTTCTTCTTTGTCTTTGAATGTAAAATATATTTATTGGTAGGTTCCAGTCTTTCTTTATCAATGGTTGTTCAGCAGTTAGTTGTAATTTTGGTGTTTTCATGAGAGGAGTTGAGCTCAAGTCCTACTCTGCCCTATTTCTGGAATCAAGGGGCTGCTTTTAGTTTGGATGCTTGCTCCCTCTTCCCTCAGTGTATGCTGGCCTTTATCATCTTGATATGGGGTGTGCAGGTACAGCAGCCCTTGTGTGCTCCCAGGACATTGGGGGCAGTGCCTGCCGGCTGCTTTAGGGTCTTCTATGGGCAGCTCCTCTCTGTGCCCTCCCAGGACAGCAGGGACAGGGCCCACTACTTGCTTGTGGATCTCGTAGTGGTGGCCAGTGCCCACCTGTGGAGTCCACGATGGCTGTGGCAACTCATGCCCACCCCTGGAGCTCCTGTAGGTGGTGTCCTGTTGCCTGGGAGCACTCAAAGGGAAAGAAGCTATTATGGTGGTCCTGCCCCTCTCCTCATTCACTCTCAAATAATGGTGCCTTGCCTCTTTGGCGGACCCAGACTTCTTCTGAGTACACCCTCAGCTGCCATAGCCCAGCCTCTTCAGGCTCTTTCCACGCAGCCAACCCTGGTCCTCTCCCTGGGTCTGACCTCTGAAGCCTAGCTTCAGCACTCAGCCCTGACCCATGCCGTCAGATGAGTGTCTCAGGCTGGGGAGCACAGCGCAGCAGTGCTGACCTTCTGTGCAGGTTACTCTCCATTTGCCTTCCACAAACCTGTTGCTGTGCTCTCCTCCTAGGCTCAAAAGCTCCTCCTCTGTCCACTCTCATCCCCCCACCCGTGAGGAGACTTCCCCAGGTATGGGAATATTTCTTCCTTCACAGCTCCCTCCCCAGGGCACAGGCCCTGTCCTGATTCCTTCTTTTTCTTTTTCCTATTGTCATACTCATTTACATGGAGGTTTTCTTGTCTTTTTGGAAGTTTGAGGTCTTCTGTCAGCATTCAGTAGCTGTTCTGTGTGAGTCGTTCCACTTGAAGATGTATTTTTAATGTTTTTGTGGAAGGAGGTGAGCTCCACGTCCTATTCCTCTGCCATCATGATCCCGCCTCCTTATCATAGGATGTTGAATATAGTTCTCTGTGCTATACAGTAGGACCATGTTGTTTATCCATTCTATACATAAAAGCTTACATCTGCTAACCCCAACCTCCCACTCCATCCCTTCCCCAAACCCCTCCCCCTTGGCAACCACAAGTCTCTTCTCTATGCCTGTGATTCTGTTTGTGTTTCATAGATAGGTTCATTTGTGTCATATTTTAGATTCGACATAAAATACAGTTCTTAACTAGCCCTAAGGTGCTCAAAACTTTTGTTACAGATAACATTAAGTAAATATTTGTCAATACTTACAGTAACAAGGACAATTTTTGTAAGTTGGCAGGACATAAATTGAGCAATATTTTCAATAACAAACTTCTAATACATTTGTAATGTAAGAAGATGATGTATCATATTTTACTGAGGAAATAGAAAGAAAAATCATACAAAACTTCCTCAATTTCCCATCACTCAAAATGTCAACTCAACTGTGTTCTTACTCTCTGCCTTCTCTTGTGTACTAGGAAAGGTTTCCTTGCTCCCATCAAAGACTCCTACATTTGTGCTCTATATTCCATTCCTTCTCTTTTTTTCAAGGTCTTCACTCCTGGTGTTCTCTTTTTCTCCTGCAGCTTTAATTAATTAATTAATTGGACCATTTAATTGGACCATTACCTTCAGCGTACAAACATGCTATAGTTTGTATCTTTCATTTTAAGAAAAATATCCTTCCTTTAACTGTGTGATACTGAACAATTATATTTGAAAAGTGCAAATGCAGTTGTCTTCATTTATAGCATTGAGTTCCTACTATATGCCAGGTACTGTGCTAAGCTAAAGTATCCCCTTGTGATTTTTAATTTTCTATTTTGTTTGTTTTTATTTCAACTTGACTTCACTTTTTGGTGTAGAATTAGATATTTCCCCACATATTATCACAGTGGTAAAAACTGAAATACTCTTGGGAAGCATCTCAAGACCAGGTATAAATAGCTACAGATAATTTCTTTGATAAGGGTAGAGTGCTAATTGATTGGTTGTGCTTTCTTTTCCCATACATTTTCTTCTAGCAGTTTTATAGTTTCAGTTCTGTTTTTCAGTCTTTAATCCATTTTGAGTTGATTTTTATATATGGTGTAAGGTAGGGGTCCTATATAATTTTCTTTGCATGTAGATATCCAGTTTTCTAGCACCATTTGTTGAAGAGACTATCTTTTTAACAAAAATAAATTTATTTACTTATTTTATTTTTGGCTGCATTGGGTCTTCGTTGCTGCACATGGGCTCTCTCTAGTTGCAGCAAGTGGGAACTACTCTTCTTTGCGGTGTGCGGGCTTCTCTTTGCAGTGGCTTCTCTTGTTGCAGAGCACAGGCTCTAGGCACACAGGCTTCAATAGTTGTGGCTCGTGGGCTCTAGAGTGCAGGCTCAGTAGTTGTGGCTCATGGGCTTAGTTGATCCATGGCATGTGGGATCTTCCCAGACCAGGGCTTGAGCCCATTTCCCCTTCATTGGCAGGCAGATTCTTAACCACTGCACCACCAGGGAAGCCCTGAAGAGACTATCTTTTTCCCATTGTGTGTTCTTGGCATTCTTACCAAATTTAGTTGACCATATATAGGAGGGTTTACTTCTGGGCTCCCTAATTCTGTTCCATTGGTCTATATGTCTGTCTTTATGACAGTACCATACTTTTTATGTTATTTATTTATTTGAATATATTATGAGGATGCATGTTATTTTTTCCCACCATATGTATTCCCTGCAAGTGTATATTTTTTCCTTCCAGTTTTATTGAGATATAATTAACATACAGCACTGTGTAAATTTAAGGTGTATAGCATAATGATTTGACTTACATCATTAAATGATTATTTAATGAATATCCATCATCTCATATAGATACAAAATTAAAGAAATAGAAAATTTTTTTCCTTGTGATCTCTTAAGATTTACTCTCTTAACAACTTTTATATGTGACATGGAGCAGTGTTAATTATTTTATCATGTTGTACTTTACATCCCTAGTACTTAAAACTGGAAGTTTGTACCTTTTGACTTTTCTTCAACCTATTCCCCCTACCCCCACCCCCCACCTCTGGCAACCACAAATCTGATCTCTTTTTCTGTGAGTTTGTTTTGTTTTTGAGGTATAATTGACCTTCATTATACTTCATTGTATAATGTATAACTATGTATATATTATAGGATAATGTTATACTATGTATAACATTGTTTAATGTATATTATAATATAAATAATAGTTATATGTTAGTTCCTATTACACAACATAGTGAATTGCTATTTCTATGCATTTCAAAATGATCACCATGATAGGTCTAGTTACAATATGTCACCATACAAAGATATTACATAGTTATTGACTATATGTCCCATACTGTATATTTCATACCCATGACTTATTTATTTTGCCACTGGAAGTTTGTACCTGTCAATCTCCCTCAACTATTTCTTCCCCTCTCCCTTTGGCAACCCCTGTTTGTTCTATGTATCCATAACTCTGTTTCTATTTTGTCGTGTTTGTTCATTTGTTTCTTTTTTAGATTCCCCATATAAGTGCAATCATACAGTATTTGTCTTTCACTGTCTGGCCTGCATTTCAGTCCTCTAACAATGAACTATCAGAAAGAGAAATTAAGAAAGCAATCCCATTTATAATCATATTAAAAAGTACCATACTTTTAACTTACTTTATTTTTGTAATATGTTTTGAAATCAAGAAATGTGATGCTTCCTGCTTTATTTTTCCTTCTGAAGATTGCATTGTCAATTCTGGGTCTTTTGTGGTCTCATATGAATTTTAGCATTGTTTTTTAAATTTCTGTAAAAAATGTCAGTGGTATTTTGATGGAGAGAGTATTGAATCACTTCGGGGATTATGGACATTTTAACAATATGAAGTATTTCAATCCATGAACATAGGATGTCTTTCCATTTATTTGTGTCTCCTTACATTGCAGGGGAGGTATAAGCTGTAATTCTAGGGAAAAAATCTGGCCTTTGAAGTGACACAAATCTTACTCAAATCCCAGCTCTAATAACTACTACTATTTGTCAGAGCTTGGGCAATTACTTCTCCTCTTAGCCTCAATTCTCTTACTTGTAAAATGAGAATCATAATAACTAAAAAGGATTTTGAGCAGTGCATTGAGCTAATGTATGCAAAATGCATGCAAAATAGTATGGTACTCGGCATACAGTAGGCACTAGATAAATGGCAAATATTATTGTTATCATAGCTCAACAGATGTTTTCATTTCCATTTATCTCTATATAAACACTTGCTACTCAACGTATGATCCACAGAGCAGCAGCATCCACCTGGGGACTTGTTTGTAAGGCAGTATCTCTGGTCCCATCTCAGAACTACTGAATCAGAGGCTGCATTTTATGCTAAATGTTTCATATGCATATTAAACTTTGATAAGCACTAGTCTAAACCTTCTTAGATTACAAATGGGGTTCATGTTTTTATGTTTATTTTTTACCTCTTCTTTAAAAAAAATTCCATTTTCCTTATTTCCTCTTCCCATTCTGGAAGTGTAAATGCTTAGGACAATATTATTGAGTAAAAATATTCATTTTAGTGAAGAAGTATTCACCAAGGCTGTGAAGAAACTTGAATCAGTGGAATAAAATTGGATGAAAAATGTATAAATTGAGTGTAGATTAGCTGCCTATTCCTATTAACATATACCTGCTTTATTGCATAGAAAATCTTTCTTACTCTTGAAAGAGTTAAACTGGAACATTGCCTTTGGGAAGTTTCTCAACACCAGGTTTAAGAAACTACAGAAGATATATTTGAAACGGATAGAAATGCTAATTGTTCCTTTGTGATTTCTTTAAAAGAGAAAATTTTCAGGGTAGGTTGAAAATGTAATTCTAAGGAAATAGAAGAGTAACACCTAGTGTATGGGTCAAAGAAGCCTCTACTCTACTGCTTTATTACTTTTTTCCCTAAATTTGCTATAGACTCTTGATTAGAGATCATCCATGTAATTGCTAGCATCAGCAAAAGTCTTCTATATAGTATATTTTACAAATGACATCTCACATCTCAAAGTTCTGATTAGCTGATGTTGAAACTTATGTTAAAATGAGTATATGTACTTATCAGTGCTGTTCTTTTTAATGCAAGTTCAGCATTGCTTATCAAGCAATAAAAGGGAAGTTGAAGGACTTTGACATATGATATTTTCAAATAACATATATTGAGCTAATAAGCATGTGCTTTTATTCTCTTTAACATTAATTTATTTCACTCTGTTGGAAAAAATATGTTTACCATAATTCTCCCTGCCTATATAGTTAGTAGAGAACAAACTACCTAGATATATAATGCTTTGATGTTTTTGATTAAACATTTGCCTTTAAATTCTAAAGTTTTTTTGTTTGTCAGAAGATATATGATATCCTCTGATTCATGCATACAAAGAAAAAAGGAAATATTCAATTAAGAAACTGTCACTAGCATCTTCTTGATGTTATTCTATGTTAGTATACCATTTTGAGGAAGTCCAACACTGACTAGAGTAGCCTAATGAAAAAGTTGCTTTATTAACTCCCTCTATTCCTTGATGATCATTAGAAGATCATTCTGGTTTATCTGTGGAGCCTTGAACTTAGGCTATATATTCTAGCTAGTAGATAATTTCCTATTGTAAAGTTCTGCAATTATTTGGGGATTTATGTAGCCATCAAAGTGGACCTGCAGTTATGGGTTATTTAGAATCAAAATCATCCAGATTGACCTAAACTAATCAGATACTACATTATTCATTTTCAGACCTGGAGTTTACTTGCCCTGAGCCAGGCCAGAACAAGCACTACAACATAGTATTTCAAATACTTTTTTTGTTTGTTTGTTTTTTTGTTTGTTTTGTGTTTTTTTTTAAGATCTTTATTGGAGTATAACTGTTTTACAATGGTGTGTTAGTATCTGCTTTACAACAAAGTGAATCAGTTATACATATACATATGTTCCCATATCTCTTCCCACTTGTGTCACCCTCCCTCCCAACCTCCCTATCCCACCCCTCTAGGTGGTCACAAAGCACAGAGGTGATCTCCCTGTGCTATGCGGCAGTTTCCCACTAGCTATCTAATTTACATTTGGTAGTGTATATATGTCCATGCCACTCTCTCACTTCATCACAGCTTACCCTTCCCCCTCCCCATATCCTCAAGTCCATGCTCTAGTAGGTCTGTGTTTTATTCCCGTCCTACCCCTA
>NC_041234.1:63805717-63805976 GCF_002837175.3 Physeter macrocephalus | reverse complement strand
CTGAGTAATATTCCATTGTATATATGTGCCACATCTTCTTTATCCATTCATCTGTTGATGGACACTTAGGTTGCTTCCATGTCCTGGCTATTGTAAATAGAGCTGCAATGAACATTATGGTACGTGACTCTTTTTGAATTATGGTTTTCGGAGGGTATATGCCCAGTAGTGGGATTGCAGGGTCGTATGGTAGTTCTATTTGTAGTTTTTTAAGGAACCTTCATACTGTTCTCCATAGTGGCTGTATCAATTTACATTC
>NC_041234.1:63801429-63803272 GCF_002837175.3 Physeter macrocephalus | reverse complement strand
TAGCCTCCATGTGTTTGTATTTTTTACAGATCATTTCCTGTAATTGATATCTAGTCTCATAACGTTGTGGTGGGAAAAGATATTTGATACGATTTCATTTTCTTAAATTTACCAAGGCTAAAGTTGTGACCCAATTTATGATCTATCCTGGAGAATGTTCCATGAGCACTTGAGAAAAATGTGTATTCTGTTGTTTTTGGCTGGAATGTCCTATAAATATCAATTAAGTCCATCTTGTGTAATGTATCATTTAAAACTTGTGTTTCCTTATTTATTTTCATTTTGGATGATCTGTCCATTGGTGAAAGTGGGGTGTTAAAGTCCCCTACTATGATTGTGTTACTGTCGATTTCCCCTTTTACGGCTGTTAGTATTTGCCTTATGTATTCAGGTGCTCCTATGTTGGGTGCATAAATATTTACAATTGTTATATCTTCTTCATGGATCGAACCCTTGATCATTATATAGTGTCCTTCTTTGTCTCTTGTTATAGTTTTTACTTTAAAGTCTATTTTGTCTGATATGAGAATTGCTACTCCAGCTTTCTTCTGACTTCCACTTGCATGGAATATCTTTTTCCATCCCCTCACTTTCAGTCTGTATGTGTCCCTAGGTCTGAAGTGGGTCTCTTGTAGACAGCATATATATGGGTCTTGTTTTTGTATCCATTCAGCCAGTCTGTGTCTTTTGGTGGGAGCATTTAATCCATTTGCATTTAAGGTAATTATCAATATGTATGTTCCTATTACCATTTACTTAATTGTTTTGGGTTTGTTCTTGTAGGTCGTTTCCTGCTCTTGTGTTTCTTGCCTAGAGAAGTTCCTTTAGCATTTGTTGTAAAGCTGGTTTGGTGGTGCAGAACTCTCTCAGCTTTTGCTTGTCTGTAAAGGTTTTAATTTCTCCATCAAATCTGAATGAGATTCTGGCTGGGGAGAGTATTCTTGGTTGTAGGTTTTTCTCCTTCATTGCTTTAAATATGTCTTGCCACTCCCTTCTGGCTTGCAGAGTTTCTGCTGAAAGATCGGTTATTAACCTTATGGAGATTCCCTTCTGTGTTATTTGTTGTTTTTCCCTTTCTGCTTTTAATATGTTTTATTTGTATTTAATTTTTGATAGTTTGATTATTATGTGTCTTGGCATGTTTGTCCTTGGATTTATCCTGTATGGGACTCTCTGTGCTTCCTGGACTTGATTGACTATTTCCTTTCCTATCTTAGGGAAGTTTTCAACTATAATCTCTTCAAATATTTTCTCAGTCCCTTTCTTTTTCTCTTCTTCTTCTGGTACCCCTATAATTCGAATGCTGGTGCATTTAATGTTGTCCCAGAGGTCTCTGAGACTGTCCTCAGTTTTTTCATTCTTGTTTCTTTATTCTGCTCTGCAGTAGTTATTTCCACTATTTTATCTTCCAGGTCACTTATCCGTCCTTATGCCTCAGTTATTCTGCTACTGAGCCCATCTAGAGTATTTTTCATTTCATTTATTGTGTTGCTCATCGTTGCTTGCTTCCTCTTTATTTCTTCTAGGTCCTTGTTAACTGTTTCTTGCAATTTGTCTATTCTATTTCCAAGATTTTGAATCATCTTTACTATCATTATTCTGAATTCTTTTTCAGGTAGACTGCCTATTTCCTCTTCATTTGTTAGGTCTGGTGTGATTTTATCTTGCTCCTTCATCTGCTGTGTGTTTTTCTGTCTTCTCATTTTGCTTATCTTACTGTGTTTGGGGTCTCCTTTTTGCAGGCTGCAGGTTCGTAGTTCCCGTTGGTTTTGGTGGCTGTCCCCAGTGGCTAAGGTTGGTTCAGTGGGTTGAGTAGGTTTCCTGGCTGGGGGGACTAGTGCCT
>NC_041234.1:63733096-63801033 GCF_002837175.3 Physeter macrocephalus | reverse complement strand
GAAGGGAGGAAGGAAGGAAGAAAGGAGGGAAGGAGGGAAGAAAGGAAGAAAGAAAGGGAGAAGAAAAAATAAAGTAGAATAAAATATAGTTATTAAAATAAAAAATAAAAAAATAAAAATAATTATTAAGAAGAAAAATTTCTATTAAAAAAACCCCCCAAAACCGGTCGGTCTAACCCTAGGACAAATGGTGGAAACAAAGCTATACAGACAAAATCTCACACAGCAGCACACACATACACACTCACAACAAGAAAAAAGGGGAAAATAATAGTATATCTTGCTCCCAAAGTCCACCTCCTCAACTTGGGATATTTCGCTGTCTATTCAGGTTTTCCACTGATGCAGGGCACTTCAAGTTGATTGTGGAGTTTTAATCCGCTGCTTCTGAGGCTGCTGGGAAATACCTCCCCCTCTCCTCTTTGTTCGCACAGCTCCTGGGGTTCAGCTTTGGACTTGGCCCTGCCTCTGCGTGTAGGTCGTCCGAGGGCGTCTGCCCTTCGCTCAGACAGGACGGGGTTAAAGGAGCAGCTGATTCGGGGGCTCTGGCACAGGCCGGGGGGAGGGAGGGGCACGGATGCGGGGTGAGTCTGCGGCGGCAGAGGCCGGCGTGACGCTGCTCTGGCCCGAGGAGCGCCGCGCGTTCTCCCGGGGAAGCTGTCCCTGGATCCCGGGACCCCGTCAGTGGCGGGCTGCACAGGCTCCCGGGAGGGGCGGTGGGACGAGTGACCTGTGCTCACACACAGGCCTCTTGGTGGCGGCAGCAGCAACCCTAGCGTCCCACGCCCGTCTCTGCTGTCCGCGCCGACAGCCGCGGCTCGCGCCCGTTTCTGGAGCTCCTTTACGTGGTGCCCTTAATCCCCTTTCCTCGCACCCCAGGAAGCGAAGAGGCAAGAAAAAGTTTCCTGTCTCTTTGGCAGCTCCGCGCCCGTTTCTGGAGCTCCTTTAAGCGGCGCGCTTAAACCCCTCTCCTCGACTAACCCCTTCAGGCTGTTTTCACTCTGCCAACTCCAGACCTTTCCCTGGGATCCGACTGAAGCCCGAGGCCCAGCTCCCTGCCCACGCCTGCCCCGGCGGGTGAGCAGACAAGCCTCTCGGGCTGGTGAGTGCTGGTCAGCACCGATTCTCTGTGCGGGAATCTCTCTGCTTTGCCCTCCGCACCCTGTTGCTGCGCTCTCCTCCGCGGCTCCGGAGCTTCCCCCTCAAATACTTAATACAAGGCTTGTGCTATGGCTTGTTTCTCTTTTCATCTATTCTTTGTTTACCCCACCATTGCATTGATCATATAAAGAATTTTGTATGAATTATAAAATTAACATTGTACTGACTCTAATTGATAGTGGGATGGCAAATAGGTATCTAATGGAAAGGCTATTTAAATAATAGTCATGTCATATTTTATAATTGTACTCCTATCTGTAGATGGCATAAAGAAGTAGAATGATACCTGAGCATTATCCAATAAGATTTTGACTTGTATTACTTAAATGAATTGCCTTGTCACTAATCAAATCATATGTTATTGTTGAAGTGCTATGCCTGCTGTCTCCTAAGTAAAAATAAAGACAAGAGTGGCACTTTAACGGAATTTAGGAAGAATTATAATCAAATTTAATTTCCAATATGGTATACTAAAGAGAAGATAAATTTAATTTTGGTCTAAAAAACATTAGAATTGTTACAATTTTACTTGTTCCACTGATTTCAAATACAGAGAATTAAAATGAAAATGAAAACATTTTCTTTACATTTAAGAGAGCAAAAATGGAAACACTTTTTTTTATGAAGTAGAGATACATAAATGTATTATGGAACATAATTCCTATCTAAAATATCAGACAGAGGGGCTCAAAATTGCAGGCTCTAGGATGATATGTTTGTTGAAGAATGCACTATTACCATCACTTTTTATAAAGTTAAAAAATTTGATTTCTGATTATATTCATTTTGTAGCCAAAGGTAAAAAGAAGAAAGTTATTACATGTCATCAAACTTCAAAGAGAGGTAACCATTGTTAATTTTTTTAAAATGTTTTCCTCCAGTCATTTTTGATAAACATATATTTACAGAGTTGACATCATACTGTGTATATAGTTTCAAGTCCTAAGGTTTCATTTCATTTCACGTCATAAACATTTCCATCTCATAATTTTAACAAATTCGTTTTAATTGCTGCAAAATAGTTTGTTGTATGAATGCATTCAAATTTGTTTTACCAGTCACTTATTTATATAGTTTTCTTTCTTGTGCTATTAAAAATAATATTGCACTGAACTGCAATGAACATAAGTCTTTGTACACATCTGCATGTTTACTTAGAAATGGATTCTTAAAAGGAGATTGCTAGGTAAACCATTTTTTTAAGGCTCTTGATATTTTACTAGATTAGTTTCTAGAGAAGAAATACCGATTTACATCCTCTTCAGCAAAATTGAGGTTTCCATTATCTTTTTGAAGGAAGTAATTTAGTTCATGCCGTTGGGTTGAATTAAATACTTTTCAGGTTAATATTAATGCTAGATTTGAAGAATTATATGAAATGCCCTTCTTACATTACACCTGAGCAGATTAATATTCCTGCTTTAGCTTTCAGAAGGAAACACTATAAACCTGTGGGACTGTGAAGGAGAGTAATCTCTCTTGGGTGCATTTCATGTTTTTACTTACTATCAAAGTCTGACCTCATTTGCCAGTTACTAGCTGTTTATCCCCATTCTTTAATGTGTAGCTCACATTTTGCCTTTTTAATCTAGTCTTTCTTTACTAATACTTGACATTTTATAGCCTGGTCACAGCATTTAATTATAGTAATTTAGTATGTTTGTTGCTTTTATGTATACATCTCCCATCAAGATTAGAAATCACTGCAGAACAGGGAGCATATATATATATTTTATGTTGTGCAGAATGCAAAAAGACAACTTGAAATATTAGTTAAGTTCAATCTCAAGCAGGCTAAAGAAAGGTTCAATGTAAGAAAAGTAGAAATGTATGCATAGGATATGCCAGTTTCCAAAATGTTGTTCCAGGTATGTTGACAAATGTTTTCTCTGCAAAGAGGGTATGTAGCCATATACATAAGTATGTTTATTGAGTGACTTTTCCTAACCTTTAGTATGCTAATGTATTGTGACTTTCCAAGACCATTACTATGGTTTGAAAATATCGTCCAAATTATTTGACCACAAAGCTTTGGGTGTGGAATATTAATTATAACTTGAGAAATACTCATGTTTTGTGGCATGGCTTGAGAAATGTTAGAGCTTATTCTTTCCTATAAAAAAATCATGACTACTGATCATTATCCTTACTGTTTTTTTCATTTACTGCTGAAATAATTGAAAGGCATTCTGTGCTAATTTCTACTTCCTTATTTCATCATAGATTTAGATATAAAGAAGTTGGATGCTTTATGTTTTTAAAGATGTAAAGATATTTTATTACCTTATCTCAGCAAAATTAGGAGGGAAACCCAGATTGTGCACCTAGGAGTAAATTCTAACAAGCATTATTAGCTCATGCATGATATAAACATTTACCCTTCTTAAGTCAGATAAGTCATATAATTTTTTGTCTGTCCAACTGCTCCTTTTTCAGTAATGTTTCATCGACGTGTCTAGATTACATAACTTGTGTGAGATTTTAAAGTGAAAATATATACTAATGGAGGCAATTGTCTTAGGGTACAAAAAAGTTTCTTCAGTGCCAGAATTTCACACCCTTTAACTCTCTAAAGCATAGGGGAAGTGGGGCTCTGGATGAGGTCCCCTTCAGAGCACACATTTTCAGATTCCATCAAATCTCTGTATTCTTTTTGATTAGGTGGCATTTTCAGGCCTTTTTCATCATTCAGTGTAATAATGATTATAACAGTAATAATAGCTAAAATCATTTGAATTATTAATATTTGCCCAGAACTATTTTAATCATTTGCACATATTAATTCATGTAGTCCTCAAAATAAATTCAAAATCTGGCACTACTATTATGCCCATTTAATGGAAATGGAAACTGATACACAAAGAGGCTATTTGACTGAGATTAAACAGCTAGTAACTAGCAAAGCTGGGATTCCAGTGCAGTCAGTTTGAATTCAGAATCTATGCATTTAACTACTAGGACTATAGTACCAATTTTATAGACAATTGGTGACCATCATCCTTTTGACTTTTGAATGATATTTGGCACACTCATAATAAATAGTGATCATAGCTTTTATATTGAAAAGTTAATTTTTTCTACATTTGATGAATACATGTTCAACTATTCAAGGAAAATGACCAAAGTAAAGCCTATTTTCAAGTTTCTTATGACTTAATATGTTACTTTAAAAAATACCATAGCTCTTTATTATTAAGCTGAATATTAAAATAGTGTGATACTCCAAGATGGAAACTGTTTAAAAAACCACTATTAACCCACGCTTAACCATTGCATTGTATATTTCCATTATGGAGAACTGTGCAGAGGTACTAGAATCAGTCTCTGACTGGGGAAAAGTTTAGGTTCACATTCTTCTGAGTCATGTTCTCAAGATGGAGCCTCATTGCATTATTTGAGAAACTCCTAGAACAGAAGTCACACTCACTTCAAAATTTAAGTAGGAAATTACAATCCAAAGCTGTGTATCATAGATAAAGCGCGTAAGCACATGTAGTCTAGAGACAGACTGTCTGGGATTAAATCTGGTTCCAGTACTTATTACCTTGTGAACTTGGGCAAATCATTTTAAGTTCTGTGGCTCAATTTCTTCATCTGAAATATGGGGAATAATAACAGTATCTGTCTCATAGGGCTATTGAGAGCATTAAATGAATTAACCTATGAAAAGTGTTAGTACAGTTCCTGGTTCATATTAAGACTTTATAAATATTAACTATTATTATATGACATGACAAAGATACACTAGTGAATTTTACTTTGTTTTTATATCCTAAAGTAGAAACAGGAGATATAATAGTAGCTTTGACTTGCTTTATATTTTCTCCTTTTAGATTCTGGTTCTTGTATCCAAATGGGTAAACAAGCACACACACCCTCCCCACAACCAATTCTCTTCATATCACTTATTTTTTTCTTTCAGAAAAATCACTGATTGAGAATCTAAGGAAGAGAGCTTCAAAGTAGAAAGGTAAATCCTGGGACATACAGAAGCACCTCAAAACGTAGTTCCACCCAAGGGTGATTTTCTTGTGAGCCCATAGATTGAACCACATTTTAAAAAAAATATTTTGTTTATTTTTGATGATGTTACTCTTTTGCAATTACAGTAAAACCTTACCATACTATGATAGGACATATATAAAATTCAGTCTCTAACAATGGAGGTTTTGTTATTATGACCTTAATAAATGACCACCAATAGCTACCCTAGAAGGTAGCCCAGGGTCTTGTTGCACTATCCAAATCTGTCCTGATTATGCTTAAAATTTGGTGCTACTTGGTGGTAATTATCTACTCTGTAATTTTTGAACTTTAATGAGATAAAATTGATATATAACATTGTGCATGTTTAAGGTATAAAATGTGATGATTTCATACATGTATATATTATGAAATGATTACCACAAGATTAATTAACACATCAATCACCTCATATAATGACTTTTTATGGTGAGAACATTTAAGATTTACTCTCCTGGCAACTTTCAATTATATAATACAGTATGGTTATCTATAGTCAATATGCTGTACAGTAGCTTTCCAGAACTTATTTATTTTACATATGGAAATTTGTACCCTTGGACCAATATCCCCATTTCCCCCACTCCCCAGCCCCTGGTGATGACCATTCCACTCTGTTTCTATGACTTTGGCTTTTTTAGATTCCACATATAAGTGAGATTATACAGTATTTTACTTTTTCTATCTGGCTTATTTCATTTAGCATAATGCCTACAAGGTCCATCCATGTTATTACAAATGGCAGGATTGCTTTCTTTTTTATGGCTGAATGATATTTCATTGTGTATATGTGTGTTGGGTGTGTGTGTATATGTATGTATATATATGTGTATATATTCCACATTTTTTAATCCATTCATATGCCTTGACTCTTGTGAATAATGCTGCAGTGAACATGGGGGTGCAGATATTACTTTGAGATAGTAATTTTATTTCTTTTGTGTACATACCCAAGCAGTGGATTGCTAGATCAGATGGTAGTTCTATTTTTATTTTTATTTATTTATTTGTATATCTTAATCACAAACTCCTAATCCATTCCTCTCCCCACCACCAGGAACCACAAGGTTGTTCTTTATGTCTGTAGATCTA
This sequence comes from Physeter macrocephalus, assembly GCF_002837175.3. Classification (NCBI taxonomy): domain Eukaryota; kingdom Metazoa; phylum Chordata; class Mammalia; order Artiodactyla; family Physeteridae; genus Physeter; species Physeter macrocephalus. The sequence continues at coordinate 63,794,757 of NC_041234.1, read as the reverse complement.
TCTCTGCCCTGCACACAAGTTCATTTGTATCATTTTTTTAGATTCCACAAATATCAAATATCATATGATATTTGTCTTTTTATGGCTTACTTCACTTAGTATGATAATCTCTAGATCCATCCATATTGCTGAAAATAATATTATTTCATTCTTTTTTATGACTGAGTAATACACCATTGTGTATATGTACCACATCTTCTTTATCCATTTATCCTGTTGATGGACATTTTGGTTTTTCCCATGTCTTGGTTATTGTAAATAGTGCTACTATGAACATTGGAGTGCATGTGTCTTTCCGAATTATAGTTTTCTCTATAAATATGTGCAGGAGTGGGATCGCCGGATAATATAGTAACTCTATTTTTAGTTTTCTAAGGAACATCTATACTATTCTCCATGGTGGCTACACCAATTTACTTAATTTACTTAGTGTTCCCACCAGCAGTATAGGAGGGTTCTTTATCCTCCACACCCTCTTTGGCATTTATTATTTGTAGACTTTTTAGTAATGGCCGTTCTGACCCATGTGAGGTGACACCTCATTGTAGTTTTGATTTACATTTCTCTAATAATTAGCGACGTTGAGCATCTTTTTATGTGTTTGTTGGCCACCTGTATGTCTGCTTTGGAGAAATGTCTGTTTAGATCTTCTGCCCATTTATTGATTGGGTCATTTGTTTTTTTGATATTGAGCTGCATGAGCTGTTTGTATATTTGTATATTTTGGAGATTAATCCCTTGTTGGTCACATCATTTGTAAATATTTTCTCCCATTTCATAAGTTGTCTTTTTATTTTGGTTATGGTTTCCTTTGCTGTGCAAAAGCTTTTGAGTTTCATTAGGTCCCAATTTTTTTGTTTTTGTTTTTATTTCCATTACTCTAGGTGATGGATCCAAAAAGATATTGCTGTGATTTATGTCAAAGAGTGTTCTTCCTATGTTTTCCTCTAGGAGTTTTATAGTATATGGTCTTACATTTAGGTCTTTAATTCATTTTGTGTTTATTTTTATGTGTGGTGTTAGAGAATGTTCTAATTTCATGTTTTTACATGTAGCTGTCCAGTTTTCCCAGCACCACTTATGGAAGAGACTGTCTTTCCTCCATTTTATTTTCTTGCCTCCTTTGTTATAGATTAATTGACCATAGATACATGGGTTTATTTCTGGGCTTTCTATCCTGTTCCATTGGTCTATATGTCTGTTTTTGTGCCAGTACCATACTGTTTTGATGACTGTAGCTTTGTAGTATAGTCTGAAGTCAGGAAACCTGATTCCTCCAGCCCCGTTTTTCTTTCTCAATGTTGCTTTGGCTATTCGTGGTCTTTTGTGTTTCCCTACAAATTTTAAAATTGTATATTCTAGTTCTGTGAAAAATGCCATTGGAAATTTGATAAGGATTGCATTGAATTTGTAGATTACCTTGGGATAGTAGTTCTATTTTTAATTTTTTGAGGAAACTTCATAGTGACAGTTTTTCCATAGTGGGTGTACCAATTTACAATTCCACCCACAGTGCACAAGGTTTCCCTTTTCTCCACACCCTCAACAAACACTTCTTATATTTCGTCTCTTGATAATAGCCATTCTGATAGGTATGAGGCCATATCTCATTGTGGTTTTGATTTGCATTCCCATGATGATTAGTGATGTTGACCATCTTTTCATGTATGTGCTGGCCATTTGTGTGTATCTTTGGGAAAATGTCTATTCAGGACCTTTCTTCATTTTTAATCTGATTTTTATTATTATTTTGTTGCTGAGTTGTATGAGTTCCTTATGTATTTTTGATATTAACCCCTTATCTGATAGATAGTTTGGAAATACATTTTCCCATTCCATAAGTTAACTTTTCATTTTTTTGACTGCTTCTTTTGCTGTGCAGATGTAGTTTTAGTTTGATGTAGTCCCACTTGTTTATTTTTGCTTTTGTTGCTTGTGCTCTTAGTGTCATACCTCCAAAATCATTGCCAAGACCAATGTCAAGAAGCTTTCTCCCTATGTTTCTGTAGGAGTTTTGTCGTTTCACGTTTTACTTTTAAGTTATTATCCATTTTGAGTTAATTTTTGTGAATGTTATAAGATAGGGGTCCAGTCTCATTCCCTTTTATGTGAGTATCCAGTTTTCTCAACATTATTTATTGACAAGACTATCTTTTCCCCATTGACTATTCTTGACTCCATTATCAAATATTAGTTGACCATATACATGTGCTTATTTCTGGGCTTCATATTCCCTTCCATTGACCTATATGACCATTTTTGTGCCAGTACTAAGTTGTTTTGATAACTATATACTATATAAATACATGCTATTTATAATATAGTATGAAATCAGGAAGTATGATGCCTCCAGCTTTGTTCTTCTTTCTCAGAATTGCTTTGGCTATTTGGTGTTGTTTGTGCTTCTATATGAATTTTAGGAATTTTTTTTCTATTTCTGTGAAAAATGCCTTGGAATTTTGATAGGGATTGCACTGAATCATTAGATGGGTTTTGTAGTATGGACTTTTTAACAACATTAACTTTCTGGTCCATGAACATGGGTTTCTCTCCATTTATGTGTGTTTTCTTCAGCTTCTTTCATCCATGTCTTATAGTTTCAGTGTACAGAATTTTCACCTATTCAGTTAAATATATTCCTAAATATTTCATCATTTTTGACACCATTGTGCATGGTATCATTTTCTTTATTTCTTTTTCAGATATGCCATTATTAGTGTATACAAACACAACTGATTTTTTAATGTTTAATTTGTATCCTGAAACTTTACTGAGTTCATTTATTAGTTCTAACAGTTTTTTGTGCAGTCTTTAGAATTTTCTGTATTCAGGATTATGCAAACAGAAATGACTTTATTCCTTTCTGATGGGGTGTCTTTTTCTTACCTGCATTCTCTGTCTAGGACTTCTAGTAATATGCTGAATAGAAATGGTGAGGAGGGTACACTTGTCCTGTTCCTGATCTTAGAGGAAAATCATTCAACCTTTCACCTTTGAATATCATGTTAATTGTAGGCTTGTCATATATGGCTTTTATTATGTTAAAGTATGTTCCTTCTACACCCATTCTATTGAGAGTTTTTATTATGAAAAGGTGCTGAATTTTGTCAAATGCATTTTCTGCTATTATTGAGATGGTCATATGATTTTTACCTTTCATTCTATTAATGTGGTGTATTGCATTGATTGATTTGTGTATGTTGAACCATTCTTCCATTCCAGGGAAAAATCCCAGTTGATTCCAGTGGCAGGAGCTGGGCTGGCAACATGCAGGTACACATCTGCAGGGGATAACTATAGCCAAGTATATCAGTTCCGGCCAGTGACAGGAGAGAGGCCCACTACCAGCTGTGGTGGCCTTGTTGTCAGCATGCATTCATACAGCTATAGGGGCTAGCCACAGACATGCACAATGTAGTGGGGGTCGGAGGTGGAGCTCTAGGCTAGCGTCTTTCACATGCTTAGTGCAGAAGCCAGGGCTGGCTTCAGGTGCGTGTCCTGAGCTCTGATAGGGGCAGGGAGGCAGGAGTTGTGAGAAACTCAGGAAGCTGTTGTCTGCAAGTGCAAAAATCTGTCAGGGGTGTGTGTGTGTGACAACTTCAGTGGCAAAATTTATAGGGTGTCTATGGTGGCTGTGCTGGTTGTTGGTTTCCTTAGTAACAAAAGCTTCTGGCATCCTCTGCAGAGCAGTCTGTTGGGGTCTGCAATGAGGTCCTCAGTAATGAAAGCTGGAGGTGTCTGTAGTATCTGAAGGGGTTGTTGGTGGTCCTCTGTGGCAAAGGCTGCTAGGGTTCTCTGCATAGTGGGCCACTAGGAACTGTAGTTGCTCACACTACATAGCTGATACTGGTAGACTCTGCCCTTCTTCCTTGTTCCTAGACATCTCTAGATGTCTCAGCTTTGCTGATTTCTGGTTGGGTAAAACAAAAGAGGGTCCTTTGTTCAGTGCCACAAAAGGCTAGGGGGACTGATCACTCACCCCACTCTCCTATTCCTAGTGTGGGGAACTCTGTTGGGTTGGGGTGTTCCCTTGGGACTGAGCAGTGCTGGCCTGGGACATGGGATGATGCAGACAAAATGAAACTGTTCTTTCTACCCATTTTGTGCAGGTATCCTCAAGATTTTTGCTTCACTGTGTTACTGACTCTTAACCCCTGAGAACTCCGAGAGCTATTTTTGTTTGGGGTTTTATGATTGTTAAAATACAGTCCACCTCTGAGCAATGTGGGGCTTAGGGGCAGTGACCACCCTGTGCAGTCAAAAATCCACATATAACTTGATTCCTCAAAAACTTACTGTTGACCAGAAACCTTACTGATAACATAGTCGATTAACACATATTTTGTATATTATATGTATTATATACTATATTCTTACAATAAAGTAAACTAGAGACAAGAAAATGTTACAAAGAAAGTCATAAGGAAGAGAAAATACACTTGCAATACTGTATTGTATTTATTGGTACCATAAGTTTACATCACCTGTTTGCAAGGTGAATCATGTTGTCTGTCAGTACCTTGATCACTATTGTCTTATATGATACAATATACTGTACATGTTATCTGTATTACTATCACTAGACATCTAAAATCAAAAGATAATGCAAAGAGAAATTCATACATATTTACAGGTATAGAGATTCATGCATTGATAACAAAGAAGCTGCAATATGATTGCTTTATGGTAGCCTAGTGTAATCAATGGCTCCATATCTTAAAGGTCTGTAAGTGTGTGCTAAAGTTTCGGTAAATTTTAACTTTTTAAATAGATTTGTGTGCTTTTTGGGTAGTAAATGATAAAATAGACTAGTGTCTACATATATTTTATGCATTCATGACATACTAATTTTTCTTATTTTTTTCAGTATTTCTAGGCTATGTCATTCATCTTCAAGTTTTTTCATATTGTTGCAAATCTCCAAAATTTTTTCCAATATATTTATTGGAAAAAAATCCACCTATCAGTAGACCAATGCAGTTCATACCTGTGTTGTTCAAGGGTCAGCTGTACATCGTTAAATGAAGAGTGGAATGAAATAGTACAAATTTAGAGGAGGAAGACACCTCTGAATTCAGGTGTGTTTAAAGATTTCTTAAGATAGGTGGAACTTTTACATGAACCTTGGAGAATAATTATGATTGGGAAGGTAACAATAGCATTCCAGATGAATAAACAGACTAAATAAGGGCATAGAAGCAGAAATTCAGATGTCATTAATGGGGAATAGAAAGGATGTGGAAAACCACATGATGGGCACACTTTTATAAACAGAACATAGGAGGCAGGATATTAGTTATTGGAATGGGAATGGAGGTACAAAAAATCAGGGTAAAGGGCATCTTGTGGGTGATACTTGGAAAAGGTATGATGGTCCTATGAGCACATTGCTTCTTTTACATTAGCAGAGGTAGAACTAATTACCAACCACTTCAGATATGAATATATGTCCAGCTGGCAGGGCCTTTATTTCCATGCTGATCGACTTTGTATTACACCCACTCCTAACAACACAAGCAACATAGAAAAAAATTACAGTGGAATGAAAACTACTTGTTTATTAATTTTAACTTAAACTTATGTAACTACACTAGGTAATTTTATTTAAAATAATGTATATTTCCATATAGAAGCAAATGATTCTTTGAAAATTTTGTTTAGGACAACACCTTAGGGTTTATCCAAGGCAGTATGAAATAGACTTAAGTTCACCATCTGTTGGATGTTATATTAGATAGAGAAGGAGAGAAGTCCTCTATTTTAGAAAGTTTTAATTAATTTTATTTGAAGGAAACATTACCTTAAATCAGGCAGATTAATCACATTTCTGAATGTTAAAAGGAGCAGTGATCCACATTTATGACCCCTGATACCAAATTCTGCACAGTGTTTGCTGATGAGTGCTATTAGTCAAATTGAAATAAGATTGTACTGAGAATTGTTGAAGGGACTGCATGAGCTTGTATCAATATAACTTGGTTTTGAGTTATGATTTGCTCCCTGACTCACTGTGGCACTGTGAGGAAGCTACTAAATTTCTCAGGCTCTCAGTTTTCTCACTAATAAATGAGATGTCAAAGTCAAACTCTCAGATACTTAAAAATGATAGATGAAGCATCTTTAGCTGTAAAATTGAGTGTCAACCTTTTAATAAAATTAGATTTTTTGAAAAAAATGATTATTAGTATAAAATTAGTTCAACCAAAGAAAAATAAAAACCCATACTTGTTGCTATTCAGTGTTCTGATCTATGAGGAATCAACTTACCAGGTTCTATTCATTTGTGTGTGTGTGTGTGTGTGTGTGTGTGTGTGTGTGTGTGTTAACATCCCTTTCCTTATTTCTCTATGTATCTTCTATGCAGTGCATTTTTCTTCTCTTTGTTCACTCATTCGATTATTTCTACCTTGTCCTCTTAACATATGAAATAATCTTCCTTGTAGATATTACTTCCAAGAAAACATGGAGTTTTATTTTTAGCATTGCACCTGAGATACGTAATTTTAATTTCGCCAACAGAACCTTTCAGAATCCCAATCACTGACTTTTTGTCTTCTAATGAAATGTGGTGGTCTAACAAAGGAATATACTTGCTTATTTTTCTAAGGACTTGGTGATAGTCATAATGACTAAATGATTCTTGCCTCTTCTACCTTTTATCCAAACTGTAATTCATTTCATTGCCAAATACTTTCTGTCTCCTCTTTTCCCTGCTGACTGATTTCTACGCCCAATTCATTCAAAAATTACTAGTGGTTTCACTAAATCCAGTAAAAGTTTCTGTGTTTCTCAATACTTTTAACCACTCCCACTTTTCCAAAGAACATGCACATTTCTTGATTTTGATGGCATTTTACTTTTCTGATACTCCTATTTCTCATATCATTCCGTTTTTATATCCTTTGTTTATATCTTCTTCTCACTGTACCAGTTAATTGGGTATGCCCTAAACTCCATAGCTAACTCACTACTCTTCATGCTTTTTGTTGTTTTTGCTATTGCACCTTGCAAATGACTCCCAAATCAACGTATGCACGAACTTCTTACATGCATTGCAATACTCTATAGGACATATCCAGCTGAATATCGCACTGAAGTCTCATACTGAAAATGAAACTGAAAAAACTTCCCCTAAACATCTACCCACTTCATATAGACTTTCTGTCACTCTTTTGATCTTCTAGACTAGACAATTTGAAGGTATTTTAACTCATTCATCTCCTTTTAGTCTATGTACAATTTCTCACTGAGTTCTCTATTTTTTCTTTTAAATCTCTCTCCTTTTTTTCTCCATTATTTCTGCTATCTACCCTGGTACAGCTGTTTATAAACTCATACTTGGTTTACTGTAATGTCCTTATAATTGTCTTCCTGCCACATGTCACTCATCATCTGTCTTGCACTTTCTCCTGCCAAATGGTTCTTCCCAAAGCATTATTTTCATGACTTTTATGCCTGTTATTTATGCCTGTTATTCAAGAACACTAATGTGAGATTTTATTTCCTCTTTTTAAAAAATTCCCACATTTTTTCTCAAATTAGAGAAAAAATGATCTAAATACTGAATATCTTAATTACTTGCATCCCAAGTGATTATTTTGCTGCTCTAGATTTTTGTATGCTCTACTACTCTAATCCTTTTTATTTCTATCATATACATCAAAGCATTACCAGCTATCAAAACATATATGACAAGGATCTCACTTTATTCTAGCTATGTTCTGAGATGTGCTTCAGAAACTTAGAAGGTGGTAACTAGCAGAGCATTGTCAGCTCACCAGCAGAGGCATAACTACATGCTCACTCTATTATTGTAAAAGTGAGTACTTCAGTGTTCAGCAACTGGTAAATGAATTTTGAAAATTGTCTCCCTACATCCATTTATAGCAGCAGTCTGTACCTCCCCTGGCACTGTCCTGTATCTATCTAGTACTAGGTTATGTCACTCCTCTTGTGACAGCATAACCCTGAATAGAATTTCAATGACATGAGAGGGACCATTAGTGTTACATTCTGTAGAATTTAATTTGAATAAATCCAATTATATCTTGGTAATGAGACTACTAAATTTTAATGTTCTCTTTAATGAGCAGAAAATACACTCCAAAACAAACTGAACAAGTTTTTCTGGCCCAGAGGTCCTTGGGGATTAATGCAATTAATTTACTGATGTAGAAAATAAGGACAGATGTGTATTATTCAGCTGATGTCCAGGAACCTCTGAAGCAAGCCTAATGTTGAGGATAGAGTAGAAAGTATTTCTTATCACCTAGGAGAGCTAGAGGAAATAAGGAAGTTCCATTCACAACTGAATACAATTTAGGATATGTCCAGCTTGTTTGTGAGGGCACAAGATCAGATGGCCAACATTTGAGTGTTTTTGAGTATGCCCAGTTGGAATGAGGCACTGATATAGAGTGGATTGTATGATTTCTTAACATTCTGATTTGTCTTCAAGACCCAAGTACACATTTCTGTTTGATTTAATCTTTCCTGTGCAAAGTGAAATGATGATAGGTTAGTTATAAGTCAAAACATCTATTTTTAGGGAAAAAATGGAATTTATTTCTTTCAGTCGACTCATACTTTAGCTATACATAGGGAAATGTCACCAAAGAAAAAATAATATCTTGAAGTCGTGTTTATATATGTATGGTATGGAGGTATTAACTAGGGATCTATGAAGTAAATTTAAATATGTATGAAGTAATTTAAATATGTGTTCTGGTGTACTGTGGTATCATTGGAAATTATCCACATACTTGAGTTATTGCTCATTTTATACTTTACAAGTAACCCAGGGTTTTAACAGCTTCACTAGAGTTAATAAAAACATTCTTTCTATTATATAATCCAATTTAGGAGTGTTTTTAAGGAAGTAACTCAAGTGAGTTCACCTAACAAGCATTGTTGTATTTTCTTTACTATGTATGTGGCAGTTAATAACTCTGTGTGTATATATGTATTCTAAAAGACAAAGGAGTATTCAAAAAACAAAATGATTGAATTATGAGTTTTATTATATACTGACTTTACTCTTTTGGTATACTTTTTGACAGAATAGAACTCCATTAAGTGCTAAAGTACATTAAGTTTATTTGAAATACAATTTCTGAAAAAAAATCATAAATATATTACCAATTGCATTAACATTTATATTTATCATAATTTTCCACTTAAAATGTCAAAGTGTATTGAGTATTTTACAATCCCATAAAGTCATGGTTTTATACAGTAGATGTGTGAGAACTTTGACAGAGTAATTGGAATAAGATATTGAGATGATTATCACTCTTCTATATTTAATGACATCAGTTTCAGTTGCTGTTTTAGTTGACCCTATTAATGCTAATTATGAGCTACTGTGTTTTAATTCAAAGTAACTGCTACAAAAGTATATATATTTGGTATTCGTTGAATACAAAAAAAAGGAATACACACCAGTGTGGGCCTGAAGAACACCATACACTTGTTTGTTGAAGGCAGCAGTTGCTGAGATGGGCTAGGAATAATTTGTAAAGTTAGTTTGCCATTGCTATGTTTACTAATGCAAACTTGAAAGAGGGGGAAAGGAACAGCATGTTATAATCTTGTTTGAGATTTCTTCATTTACTTTATCATTTTAAAATTTATTTTTGAGAGTAATTTATTGTAGATTGCTTTTTAAAAAATTGAAGTATACTTGATTTACAATATTATATTAGTTTCAGGTGTACAGCATAGGGATTCAGTATTTTTATAGCTTACACTTTATTAAAATTTTTACAAGATACTGGTTATAACTCCCTATGCTATAGATATATCCTTCTTGTATATCTATTTTATACACAGTAGTTTGTTATCTCTTAATCTAATACACCTATCTTTCCATTCCCTTCTTCCCTCTTCCCACTGGTAACCACTTGTTTGTTTTCTATGTCTGTGTGTCTGTTTCTGTTTTGCTATATATATTCACTTCTTTTATTTTTTAGATTCCACATAAGTGATATCATACAGTATTTGTCTTTCTCTGACTTATTTCACTAAACATAATAATCTCTAGGTCCAGCCACATTGTTGCAAATTGCAGAATTTCTTTCCTTTTTATGGCTGAGTAATATTCCTTTGTGAGCACACGTGTGTGTGTGTGTGTGTGTGTGTGTGTGTACACATACCACATCTTCTTTATTCATTCATCTGTTTATGGACAGGTGTTGCTTCATATCTTGCCTACTGTAAATAGTGCTGCTATGAACATTGTGGTGTATGTATATTTTTGAATTAGTGTTTTCATTTTCTTTGGTATTATACAAAGGAGTGGAATTGCTGGATCATATGATAGTTCTATTTTCAGTTTTTTGGACAAACCTCCATAATATTTTCCATAGTGGCTGCACCAATTTACATTTCTGCCCACAATGTATAAGAGTTCTTTCTCCATGCATATCCTTGCCAACATTTGTTATTTGTAGACTTTTTGATGATAGCCACCTTAAAGGTGTGAGGTGATATCTTATTGTTGTTTTGACTTGCATTTCTCTAATAATTAGTGATGTTGAGCACATTTTCATGTGCCTGTTAGTCATCTGCATGTCTTCTTTGCAAAAATGATTGTTTAGGTCTTCTGCCCATTTTTTGATAGGGTTGTTTGTTTTTTTGATATTGAGTTGTATGAGCTGTTTATATATTTTGGATATTAACCCCTTGTAGTCATATCATATGCAAATTTTTTATCCCATTCCCTAGGTTGTCATTTTCATTTTGTTGATGGTGTCCTTTGCTGTGCAAAACCTTTTAAGTTTAATTAGGTCTCATTTGCTTATTTTTGCTTTCATTTCTTTTACCTTATGAGATAGATCCAAAAGATATTTCTATTATATATGTCAAAGAGTGTTCTGCCTATATTCCTTTCTATGAATTTTATTGTTTCAGGCCATACATTTAGGTCTTTAATCCATTTTGAGTTTATTTTTGTATATGGTGTGAAAATGTTCTTATCTCATTGTTTTACATGTAACTCTCCAGTTTTCCCAGCACCATTTATTGAAGAGACTGTCTTTTCTCTATTGTATATTCTTGCCTCCTTTGTCATAGATTAATTAACCATAGGTGCATGGGTTTATTTCTGGGCTCTCTATTCTATGCAACTGATCTATGAGTCTGTTTTTTTTTTGTTGTTGTTCCAGTACCATGTGTTTTGATTACTGTAGCTTTGTAGCATAATCTGAAGTGTGGGAGGGTGACACCTCCAGCATTGTTCTATTTCCCAAGATTGCTTTGTGATTTTGGGGTCTTTCATGGTACCACATGAATTTTAAGTTTATTTGTTCTAGTTCTCTGAAAAAATGTCATGGGTATTTTGATTGGGATTGCATTAAATCTGTAGATTGCTTTGGGTAGTATGGCCATTTTAACAATGTTAATACTTCCAACCCAAAAGTATGTGTTATCTTTCCATTTCTTTGTATCATCTTCAATTTCTTTTATCAGTGTTTTATAGTTTTCAGAGTATAGGTCTTCCACCTCCTTGATTAAATGTATTCCTAGGTATTTTATTCTTTTTGATGTGATTGTAAACAGGATTTTTTTTACTCTCTTTCTGATAGTTCATTATTAGTGTATAGTAAAGCAACAGATTTCTGTATATTAATCTTGTATCCTACAACTTTGCTGAATTCACTTATTTGTTCTAATAGTTTGGGGATGGAGACTTTAGGGTTTTCTGTATAAATATTGTGTCATCTGCAAATAGTGACAGTTTTAATTCTTTCTTTCCAATTTGGATAACTTTTATTTATTTTTCTTGTTTGATTGCTGTGTCTAGGACTTCTAATGCTATGTTAAATAGAAGTGGTGAGAGCAGGCATCTGTCTTGTTCCTGCATTTAGCAAAAAGTCTTTTAAATTTTCACCATTAAATATGATGTTGTCTGTGGGTTTGTCGTGAATGGTCTTTATTATGTTGAGATATGTTCCCTCTATATCCACTTTGATGTGAGTTTTTATTATGAATCGATGCTGAACATTGTCAAATGTGTTTTTTGCATCTATTGAGATGATCATGTAATTACCCTCCCTTTTGTTAATTTGTTGTATGATGTTGATTGATTTGTGAATGTTGAACCATCCTTGTGACCTTGGAATAAATCAGACTTGGTCATGGTGTATGATTCTTTTTATATATTGTTGGATTTGGTTTGCTAATATTTTATTGAGGAATATTCTTGGATCTATATTCATCAGAGATATTGACCTGTAATTTTCTCTTTTTGTAGTGTCTTTCTCTGGTTTTCATATTAGAGTAATGGTGGCATCTTAGAATGAATTTGGGAGTGTTCCATCCTATTCAATTTTTTGGAATAGCTTGGGAAGAACAGGTATTAGCTCTTCTTTATATGTTTGGTAGAATTCCCCTGTGAAGTGGTCCAGTCCTGGACTTTTGTTTGCTGGGATTTTATTTTTTTTAATTACAAACTCAAATTCACTGCTAGTGATCAGTCTGTTCAAATTGTGTTTCTTCTTGATTCTAGAAATTGGTCCATTTCTTCTACATTGTCCAATTTGTTGGTATATAAATCTGTATTATTCTCTTATAATTTTTTTTATCTATCTTGTATCATTTGTCATTTCTCCTCTTTCATTTCTTATTTTGTTTATTTGGTTTCTCTTTCTTTTCTTCTTGGTGAGCCTGGCTAAATGTTTATACATTTTGTTTACCTTTTCAAAAAAACAGTTCTTGGTGTTATTGATCTTTTCTAATTTTTATCTTTATTTTATTTATTTTCTCTCTGATCTATATTATTTCCTTCCTTCTGCTGACTTTGGCCTTTGTTTCTTCTTTTGCTGATTCATTTAGCTTGTAGGTTAGATTATTTATTTGATTTTTTTTGTTTCTTGAGGAAGGCTGTTATACTTATAAACTTCCCTTTTTGAACCTCTTTCACTGCATCCCACAGATTTTGGAGCGTTGTGTTTCCATTTTTATTAGTCTTGAGGTATTTCCTGATTTCCTTTTTGATTTCTCCATTGACCCATTGGTTTTTTACTTGCTTGTTGTTTAGTCTTCACATATTTGTTCTTTTCTCATTTTTCTTTCTGATGTTGATTTCTAGTTTCATGCCACTGTGGTCAAAAAAATGTGTGATATAATTTCTATCCTCTTAAATGTGTTGAGACTTTTTTTGTGACCTATTATGTAATGTATCCTGAAGAATATTCCCTCTGCACTTGAAAAGAATGTGTTCTGCTGTTTTCGGAAGGAATGTCCTGTAGATATCTCTTAAGTCTAAGTGGTCTGTTGTGTCATTTAAGACCATTGTTGCCTTATTATTATTTTTTTCTTTCTAAGTCATCTGTCCATTGATGGAAGTAGGATGTTAAGATCCCCTACTATTATTGTATTCTTGTCAATATCTCCTTTATGCCTGTAAGTATTTGCTTTATATATTTACGTGTTCCTATATTGGGCACATATGTATTAATGTGTGTAATATCTTTTTCTTGTATTGATCCCTTTATCATTCTATAATGCCTTCTTTGTCTTTTGGTATAGCCTTTGTTTTGAAGTCTGGTTTTTTTGATATGAGTATTGCTACTCCTGCTTTCTTGTTTCCATGTGCATAAAATATCTTTTTCCATCCCCTCACATTCAATCTGTGTATGTCTTTAGCCCTGAAGTGAGACTCTTGTAGAACGTGTATTGAAGGGTCTTGCTTTTTTTTTTTTTATCCATTCAGCCACCCTATATCTTCTGATTGGAGCATTTAGTCCATTGACATTTCAAGTAATTATTAACAGGTATGTACTTATTGCCATTTTATTACTTGTTTTCCAGTTGTTTTTGTAGTTCTCTGTTCATTTTTTTCTTTTTCTTTTTTTCCCTTGTGGTTTGATAGTTTTCTTTAGTAATATGCTTGTGCTCCTTTCTTTTTGGTTTTTGTGTGTCTGTTGTAGGTTTTTGATTTTTTGATAACATGGAGTTCATATATGTGGGCCTATAATTATATCTACTTGTTTTAAACTAACAGTCATTTAAGTTCAAACACATTCTAAGAGATCCACATTTTTTACTCTCCACTCCTACATTTTGAGTTTTTGATGTCATGTTTGCATCTTCATGTTTATCCCTTAACTGTTTATTGTATTTATAGTTGCTTTTACAGTTTTTTTCTTTTAATCTAAGTACTAGCTCATTTAAGCAGTTGATTCTCAATCCTTACTATACATTTGTTTTTCATAGTGGTACTTTCCCTTTCCTATAGATTCTTATTTCTTTTCCATTTAGAAAAGACCCTTCAACATTTCTTTTAGGGTCAGTTTAGTATTGCTGAATTCCTTTAGTTTTGCTTTTCTGAGAAATTCTTCATCTCTCCTCCAATCTTGAATGATAATCTTGCTGGGTAGAGTATCCTAGGTTGTAAGGTTTTCCTTTTCAGCACTTTCTATATATCATGCCACTCTCTTCTGACCTGCAAGGTTTCTGCAGAAAAATCTGTTTATAGCCCCATAAGGCTATAAGGTTATAGCCTTAAGGGGATTATCTTGTATGTGACTCTTTGTTTTTCTCCTTCTGCCTTTAGAATTCTCTCTTTATATTTAACTTTTGCCATTTTGGTTATAAGTCTTGGTGTGTGTCTGTTTGGGTGCATCTTGTTTAGGACCCTCTGTGCTTCCTATACCTGGATATCTGTTTCCTTCTTCATGTTCGGGAAGTCTTCAGCCATAATTTCCTCAAATACATTTTCCATCCCCTTCTCTCTCTCTTGTTCTTCTAGGATCCCTATAATGCAAATGTTGGTACACATAATGTTATCCCAGAGGTCTCTTAAAATGTTTTTATTTTTTAAAAATTTGCTTTCTTTTTTCTGTTCTAATTGGGTGATTTCCATTATTCTATCCTTCAGATTACTTGTGTGTTCCTTTGTGTCACTTCATTCCTTCTAGTGTGTTTTTTATTTTAGGTGTTGAGTTGTTTATTTCTGGTTGGGTCTTTTTATGGTTTCTAGTTCTTTTTTAAAATTATCACTGTGTCAATCTATTCTTTTCCCTAATTCTATTAATATTTTTATAACCAATGCTTTGAAATCTTTATCTCATAAATTGTTTATTTCTTTTTTTTTTTTTTTTTTTTGCGGTGGCCTCTCCCATTGCAGAGCACAGGCTCTGGACGCACAGGCCCAGCGGCCATGGCTCACGGGCCCAGCCGCTCCGTGGCACGTGAGATCTTCCTGGACCGGGGCACGAACCCATGTCCCCTGCATTGGCAGGTGGACTCTCAACCACTGCGCCACCAGGGAAGCCTGATAAATTGTTTATTTCTGTTTCGTTATTTTTTCAGGGATTTTCTCTTGCTCTTTCAATTGAGAGCAGTTTCTCTGCCTTTTCATTTTGCTTTTCTCTGCCTCTATGAATTTAGGTGAAACAGTTACCTATTACATTTTTGAAGGGGTGCTCTTCTGTAGGAGCATCCCTATAAAGATTGCATGTGCCCAATGCCTTTGGTGGGAGAGCTGGATTTGACGTGTACACAAGTCATGTCTTTCCTCATGGTATGCTGGAAGCTATCTCCTTGACAGGTGGTGGGCCTGTAAATGGATGGGCTACAGATGGAGCTACTTATGAGGTGGGATTTTTCCCTCTGCTCAGTGGCCATCACCACCCTATTGGGGGTGGGTCTAATCCCAAGTTGCTGGAGCAGAAGCCCTGAGTGTTGGCCCGAATTGTCTCTGTTCCCTTTAAGTGTGTGTTTTCCCTTCTCCCTGCACCAGGTCCCTTGCCCCAGAGAGGGGAATACCAAGAATGTGGAGTCCTTGCTGGCTCTTGGCCCCTATCAGCCACAGACAGGTCTGAGCTATCTCCAGTGCCCTGCCTGTGCAGGTGCACATATTTGTTTCCCTCCCTCCACTCAGATGCAGCATTGGGTGCATGTCCTATTTGTCCCCCACAGCAGATAACTGACCCCAGCTTCAGTTGCCTGCACCCTGTTGTGGAGTCACAGTTAATTGCTGGCATAACCCATGTCAACTCTTGGCATGTATAGGGTGGTGAACTGTGGTGGAGCTCCTTTAGTAAGTGCCAACAACAGCTGCCTCCAGCTCCACCCAGGTTACACTGAAG
The DNA here is from genome assembly GCF_002837175.3 of Physeter macrocephalus. Lineage (NCBI taxonomy): Eukaryota > Metazoa > Chordata > Mammalia > Artiodactyla > Physeteridae > Physeter > Physeter macrocephalus. Next base: position 63,778,663 of record NC_041234.1, on the reverse strand, counting down.
GACCTCCTGGCCTCTGCATCTCAGGGTTGAGTCTTCTCTGTAGTAATGGCTACCCCAGATCCAGTGCAGCAGTGTGACATAGAGTGAGTGGAGCTGGAGCATTTGCTTGGCCTGAGCTGGAGTGCTCAATGAGGTGGTCATAGGAAACCCTGCAGCTTCTAGATTAGACTTTTCTTCCCCCTGCCTTGGAGGCAAGTTAGCAACCATGTGTGGAGTCCAGGCTTCCCACTACTTTTGTGTTAGTTCCAGTGGTCCTCCAGCTAGCTAAGGGGACTCGTCTCCCCTGTGTAAGACCAGGGCTGGGACATCTAATCTTTGACTCTCACTGCTCGCTCCCCAGGGCAGGTGTCTTTGTAATCTCCCTTTTCCTCCAAGGGGCACAGGTCCCGACCTGATCACTTTTCTTCCCTTCTACCTGATTACATGTCTATCTTTCTTACAGCCTTAGTTGTCTTTCTACCAGTTTCCAGCTAGTTTTCAGTGAGAATTGTTCTGCGTGTAGGTGAATTTTTGATGTGTTTGCTGGGGAAGGTGAGCTCCACCTCTTCACCATCTTGATCTATCTCTATTGTAGGTTACTCTTGCTTCACAAAAGCAGAAGCATTGTTTTCTCCAAATCATGAGGAACTGGCAATAAAGTAAGTAATAGCAAGTATAACCGCTCTTTTGATTTGGGGTTTTCTTTCAATACAGAACTGTAGTGAAGTCTTTGGTTGGACTTTTCATAAATCAATCATTATTTGCCACAACTCATGGTTCATATTCAAAGTAATTAACTATCAGTACAACCTGAGTACAGACTACTTGGAACAGATGATATAAACAAGGGGCCCCAAAACTTTTTGGCACCAGGGACCAGTTTCATAGAAAACAATTTTTACACGGACCAGGGAGAGGATGGTTCAGGTGGTAATACGAGTGATGGGGAACAATGGAGAGTGGCAGATGAAGCTTTGCTGGCTCATCCACCACTCACATCCTTCTGTGCAGCCCAGTTCCTAACAGGCTGCATATCGGTACCAGTCCATGGCCCGGAGGTTGGGGACCCCTGCTATAAAACACATATACTAGTACCAGGGTATTATAAAAGAATATTATCCCTGCCACACTCTGTTAAATAGCATTGTAGAGACAGCCCAGTGGCAACACATTGAACCGTAGGCATTCTAGTCTCTCTCTACCCTTGGCACACTGTCTATCCACTCCCATTCTTAATTGCTTATTTTCCTTCAACATCATGGTCCTCATCTTAATCCTGGCACAAGTATTTTGCCTCAGTCCAACTGGAGCAGAGCCACGTTTAGATATGGAACTGAGCAGGACACTATGAAGCCTTCCCTATATCCTCTGCTTTAGCTCCTCTCTGAAGTACCTAGATAAGAGCATTTGATGCAAATTTCCTGAGTTGTTTTGCAGATGTGAACCCCTCTGAGCCAAATGGAAGAACTACTTGATGACCATGAGCACATAGTCCCAGGACTCCTGGAGCCAAAGGACTGACAAGGTTAATCCCTGTGACACCACCCTGCTACCTCACCATCAGCCAATCAGAGAACTGTGCACAAGCTGATCACATACCCTGTGACCCATCGCCCTCCTGGCCTTTAAAATGCTTTGCCAAAACCCTTAGGGGAGCTCAAGGTTTTTCAGGATATGAGTCACCTCGTCTCCTTGTATGGCCTTGCAATAAACATTTCTCTGCTCCAAACTCCAACATTTCAGTTTGTTTGGCCTCACCATGTGTTGGGCACATGAACACAATTGTTAATTGCGTTAACAATTTTGGTGAAGCCAGCCTAGGAGTCCATGCCTATGACAGGTCGACCCCGGCCTGGACCTTCCCTGAGACCCCAGCAGCTGCTGGAGCCCATTTTGCTCCGGGAATCTGGAAGGGCTGTCCCTGACAGGTACTGGCCGTCCATGGCATGAAGCTGTTGAGCTGAGAAATGTCTGGAGCTGCGGTCCACATTTGGTGTCATTGGGTGAGTCACTTCAGCTTGCGCAGGTTGGGAATCCTCTCCACTCCATTTGGGGTACTTCCCTTGTAGGAAGTGAGCCACTTGAGGGTAAGTCGCTCCAGTGTGCACACTAGGAATATATTCCCCCCTCAGATTGGCTTTTCCTTTATGGGACAAGCCAATTTGTTTGGTTGGGGTACCCTGTTGGAGAGAGGAATTGTTTTTGGACTCTACCTGATTTGGGAACCTGCTCATTTGCGAGAACTGGACATGGTGGAGACCTTCGTTGGGGAGTGAAAGGGGAATTCTAGACTACACCTCTTCTGATTTTCTGTCTGTGTGACCATAGTTTAGTTGTTGTTTGTGTTTTTATGTGTATCATTTTGGGGTGAGCCACTCGTGGTCCATTCTTTTTCGTGAGCCAGGCCGCTCTGGAGCCTCTGTCTGAGAATGGAGGTGGAATTTCTGGGCTATGCCTCGTCTGATTCTTTGTTTGTGGGACCATGTGTTTGTTGTTTGTATGTGTGTTAGTACTTGCATTGGCTAGTTGAGATGTCTTTGGTGAATAACGGGGCTTGTGTGTGAAGACACCAGGATATCCTTCCCTATTGCGTTGGTTTCCCCTGTGGCAGAACGTTGGTTAGGACTTTCTTCCTTTTAGGGGCTAGGGAACTGTGAATGTGAGAGACTGATTTGAATAGCTGTTTGCTTGATATTTGATAACACCGACCATGAATAATTAAGTATGGATGATCAGAGCTCTGTTCCATCTTATCGTCCCCTGGGGTGCTTTTGCAAAACTAAGAGATCTTTAGCTATGTTCCCTAAATGAAAGAAAATGCTTCAATACTCCCTGAGATCTGGACGGCAAAGGCCCCTAATGGCTTGGCTACTATGTCAAAGTGGGTCTTTTGCAATTGCTTTTATCTTGGGGGTAGGTGAATGGGTGTCTTGGTACCTGGGTCCGAATCCCTTTTTCTCTTCCTGGTTTTGCTGGAAAAGGGACATGCAAATGTGAGTGGATGATATGTATGTATTTGTTTGTTTAAACTGAGGTTGATATTTGGGAACTGAGAAAAAGTAAAGTTCCCTGAAAATAGCCTGAGATGGCTGGGTTTTGTATAAGTAGTTAGAAGAGGAATTTGCATTTCTCTTCCTGTGTCTTTGAGATATAAATGATCTACCTGGGCTCTCTGGAGCTGATCTAATCAATCTGTGTTGCTTAGAACTGAAGGAAAAAGGGGGTGCAAGAATAGCATTTGAAACTGCTGGGAATGTTCCCTCAGGCAAACTTTAATTCATAAGCTTCATTAGGGTCTGCAGAAACTTACAGTAAAGCCTATTAATTATAAAATGATGAAAGAGGTCCAACAGGGACAGTACAAAAATCTTTCAGTCTTCCAAGGTAGACTAGTGGAGGCTTTTAGGAAGGATGAGAACATGGATCCCTCCTCCACCAAGGGACAGGCCCTTTTAGCTATGCATTGCATAGCCCAGCCTGCCCCAGACATCAGGCATACAATTCAGAAAGCAAATACTGGTCCTCAGACTCCAATGAATGATTTGTTCCAATTGGCTTATTTGGTTTTTAATAGTAAGGATATGGTTGAAAAGGTTGAATGCACCCAGAGAGATATGCAAAATACCCAGCCGATGGCAATGGCTTTGACCCCTCAGAGACCACCAAAGGGGAAAAATGTCATCCAAGGAGAAGCTTGCCTGTATCTTTGAGATGCAAATGTCCTATCTGGTCTTCTCAGGAACCCTCACCTCTACCATACTTTTAAAATGCAAATTTTGAAAAGAGGTAAAGTAATTTAGAAATTGACTTGCCAAGGGTAAATAGAAATCCTGTGCTTTTTTCTGCAAATATTTAACCATCTAGAAGAGATCTTTAGCTATGTTCCCTAAATGAAAGAAAATGCTTCAATACTCCCTGAGATCTGGACGGCAAAGGCCCCTAATGGCTTGGCTACTATGTCAAAGTGGGTCTTTTGCAATTGCTTTTATCTTGGGGGTAGGTGAATGGGTGTCTTGGTACCTGGGTCCGAATCCCTTTTTCTCTTCCTGGTTTTGCTGGAAAAGGGACATGCAAATGTGAGTGGATGATATGTATGTATTTGTTTGTTTAAACTGAGGTTGATATTTGGGAACTGAGAAAAAGTAAAGTTCCCTGAAAATAGCCTGAGATGGCTGGGTTTTGTATAAGTAGTTAGAAGAGGAATTTGCATTTCTCTTCCTGTGTCTTTGAGATATAAATGATCTACCTGGGCTCTCTGGAGCTGATCTAATCAATCTGTGTTGCTTAGAACTGAAGGAAAAAGGGGGTGCAAGAATAGCATTTGAAACTGCTGGGAATGTTCCCTCAGGCAAACTTTAATTCATAAGCTTCATTAGGGTCTGCAGAAACTTACAGTAAAGCCTATTAATTATAAAATGATGAAAGAGGTCCAACAGGGACAGTACAAAAATCTTTCAGTCTTCCAAGGTAGACTAGTGGAGGCTTTTAGGAAGGATGAGAACATGGATCCCTCCTCCACCAAGGGACAGGCCCTTTTAGCTATGCATTGCATAGCCCAGCCTGCCCCAGACATCAGGCATACAATTCAGAAAGCAAATACTGGTCCTCAGACTCCAATGAATGATTTGTTCCAATTGGCTTATTTGGTTTTTAATAGTAAGGATATGGTTGAAAAGGTTGAATGCACCCAGAGAGATATGCAAAATACCCAGCCGATGGCAATGGCTTTGACCCCTCAGAGACCACCAAAGGGGAAAAATGTCATCCAAGGAGAAGCTTGCCTGTATCTTTGAGATGCAAATGTCCTATCTGGTCTTCTCAGGAACCCTCACCTCTACCATACTTTTAAAATGCAAATTTTGAAAAGAGGTAAAGTAATTTAGAAATTGACTTGCCAAGGGTAAATAGAAATCCTGTGCTTTTTTCTGCAAATATTTAACCATCTAGACAAGTGAGCTTGATTTGTTCCATCTGCCAGAAACCTAATTTTAATCCAACCTCTTTTGTAAACTGATGGGTTTTACATTGCTGTACCTGACTCAGGGCTGAACTTTTGAAATGAGGACTATGAGGTCTCTCTGTGTGTTTGTATGTGTCTGTCTTTGGATAACTTTGCTGAGATTAATTTGTAAGTGAGCTCTATTTAATTGGCTTAAAGAACAGTAAGCACTTACAAATCAAACAAGTCTAAGTACAAGAGAAATTAAGCTAAATGAGTTTCAGGTTCTCATGAACTGGGCCATGTTTAGTGTTAAAATAATAACTGGTATTAATGTATAAGTTTGTGGATCTAATTAATATAGACATGTCTTTAGAATCATCAACATTAAGTATAATACTTTCACTGCACCTAGGTTTAATAGAAGTTAAATGAAATCTTGTTATACCTGTAGCAAATTTGTCAGCAAGAAGAATAACTTGATATGATGAAACTTTAAATGTAAATGAGATAAGAACTTTTAAGTAAACTCTATAGGGATAATTATGTTTTGAAAATTATCTAAAATAGTCCCTCCAGATTTTGGTAACTATTACTTGCCTCTTGGTTTTCACTGGAAATTAAGTGTTTTATGAGTTGGGGATTCTAATTTGGATATCTAATTAAAGCTACTAAAAATAATAAAACATTTCACTATACAGTAGGAAAGTGGGATATATATTTTGAGTAAAAAAGGAGTTTTATGCATGGTCAGCCTTAGATTAGATTACACTTAATTGGATAAATGGATTTTGTTATTAAAATTAGATTGGTGTCAACAACAAATTGGCACTTGACTTTGGTGCTTGCAAACTACCTCTACAAGGATTAAATCATGTGCTGCTGCAGCTGCTGATTTTCAACACCCCCTGAAAGGAGTTCAGCATGGAAAGCAGTAATGAGTTACTGTGTGCTCTGGGAAAAATTACAGAACAGGTCTTCAGATAGTTATATATTTTCAGGAGACGATTTTATGAGCCCAGTTCTTGTATCTCCTCATATCTAGAAAAGCACTAAAATCCTACATGGTGATGACTGCTCCTTATGATTAGCAGAAACCTTCTGCAAAAAAAAAAATATGTGCTAGATTGTATGTGCTCTCCCTGCACCAAAAGCACATATATACTGACATTCCCCCCTACCTCTTTGGAACAGTTTCTTAGAACTATCTGAAATGCTGTCTCCTGGGCTATAGTCCTCATTTTGCCCCAAATAAACTTGACTCATAACTCTCATGTGCATTTTTTTAAGTCAAAAGTTTTATGGCGACCATGAAGAAGGGACTCAGAGTGGAGTTCTCTCCTTTGCCTGAACTCTATGAGGGACCAGAGCTTCGGTACCAGCAGAGACCCCTTTCACCCATCCAGCTCCTTGGAGAGTCCAGACGAATTTGGGAAAGGCTCTCTTGGTTCTCGGATCTCCTGTATTGATTGATGATCTTGAGTTTTATTTGGCGGTGCATAGCAGGTACCTGTCCCTTCCCAGTTGAAAGATATCAGGGAAATACCCACCCAGTTGGAAGATACTGGGAGGGGCCTGGTTGAAAGATACTGGGGTTTGCTCAGTTGTAGGAGACTGAGTGATCTGTGCTGAGTGGTTAGGTAAGAGGCTGATTTGATGTTTTTCCTCAATTCAGCTGCCTTAATAGAATTTGTCGGGATAAAAGTGAAGATATTTCATGAGAGCTTTGCTCCGAAGAAAAGGGACAAGACTCCTCCCAGCCAGTTATGGCTTTCTCAGGTGACTGAGAACTTTACGGGAGTGGTAGAGGCAGAGTCTTCATACCGTGCAGTGGTCCCATAGGGGAACCTACTCATTAATTTAAACACTTGCTCCTCCAGGGGTCATGGATAAGAATTGGTCATTCAGTGATCCCAGCAACCGTGGTGGTCTTAGAACACTAAAGGGAGAAACTGAGACACCTAAGAGGGATGAAACGACTCTAGGGTGATGCCTAGAGGAGTTAAGCTCACAAACAGCACACTGGCCCACAACACAATTTCACTAGTAAATTTTATCTCTGACAAATTCAACTTTAAAATGGGAAATAGAGCCTCTCAAACACAGAAACAAGGGGCATCAGAAAGCCAGCTTCTGACTAACAGTCCAGCCAGCTTTATGTATGTACAAAACTCATACTTGCAAGTACCTACTTAATTGGGGAAATTATACTAAAGGAGATCTCAACCTAAAATGGCCAAATTGGGGTTCGTTTGATATTTCAAAATTGATATTTTTGCACACAAAGTTAGAAAAAGCCAGCAGTAAGATCAAACAGACTGAATTGAATGCTTAGTTTGATTGATATCTGGAAGGTTCTAAAAGAGAAAATGATAGAGTAACTTCTTGAAACTATATCAGAACGAAAAAAGGCTACTAGCACTGTCTCTGATTCTGTCTCTCCCTCTGCTTCTCCCATGTATCCTATTCTATTTTAAGTGCCTGGCCCAGATGCTCTTTTTCTCTTCCAACTCTGGCCTCCTGCTGTTCCCCTTTCTCCAGCAAAGAAGAATAAAAAATCAGAAGTGATTATAGCTCCCTTTAAGGAGAAACCTATTACAGGGAGAGGTGAGAAACCTATTACAGGGAGAGGTGAACCATCTTCGGTGTTTATGTACACACCCTGGAGCCGAACAGAACTTAGAGCCTTAGGTACGGAATTTCATGATCCAAGTCAGGATCCGTTGGGATTTGCTCAGGAATTTAAATTAACCATCCAGACCTACAAGCCCAGGTTTTCAGACCTATATCAATTAATACAGCTATTAGTTTCTGAAAGTAAAGCAAGGGAATGGAAAGAGAAGACAGGATGGAAACGTCCCTTAATGGATTTTGAATCACATAGTCCAGAGGCTCACACAGAATTAGCTCAGAAATTACTCTAACTTATCCAAGAGCTTTTTCCAAAAATCCATAGAGTGGACAGAGATTCAACAGTGTAAGTAAAAATCGGATGAATAAATTCTGGACTATTATGAAATGTTTGAAAGAAAAAAAAAAAAGCAATATTCTGGCTTGACACCTGAATCATTCTCTAACAACCAAAATGATCCTTTGCTTAACTCCGCATTTTTAGAAGGCTTAGATGAAGATTTACGTACTCTAGTCAAAAGACACAATCTAGGTTGGTCTATGTTAAATACAAACACCCTTGTTACACTGGCTGACCAACTTTTCAATACCATTAAAAAAGAAAAAAAGGAAAGAAGAAAGAAAAGGGGTTATCTACAAAAATTATGAACCTTCAATTGTGCCAATTAAGTATACAATGCCTGTCGAAGGTTAACTGACCACTGTTTAATTCCCAACCAGTAGAGAAAGCTAGCTTGAAGGAAAAAAGAAAATCACTTCACTGTTCTGACCCTGAGGGAATAAGACCTACTAGGAGAACCTGATTTTCTCTCCCTGTGACTTGAGACCAGAGCTCTTAGGATCACTTATCGTATTGGGATCATCTCTAAATTCCTGAGACTGACAAAAAAAAAGGAGGGTGGGGAATTCTTTTTAAAATTTAACTTACTCCAACTGTTATTTACAACTAGTGAGTTTTATATTATGATATCTGATTCATGACTAAGTTTAGAAAATGAAGCTATGAGATCTCTCGTGTCTGTCTGTATGTTTATGTGTGCATTATCTTTGTTTTTACCTTTGGATGGTATTATCAAAGATTAATTTGTAAGTGAGCTCTACTTAATTGGATTAAAGGAAATTGATATTTGTTTCCTTTATTTCGCTTATATGAATTCTCAAAAAAAAAATACAGAAGGTAACTGGCCAGAATTAGTTTCAGGTTCACGTGAACTGGGAAATAGTCAGCATTAAATTAATATCTGGTATTAATGTTTGTTTATTGATCTAATTAATATAGACATGTCTTTAGAGTTATCAATATTAAGTATACTACTTTTATTGTGCCTAGGTGTAATATAAGCTAAATAAAATCTTGTTATATATGTTACAAATTTGTCAGCAAGGAAAGTAATTTGATGTGAAGACTTTTTAAAATAAATTTATTTATTTTATTTATATTTATTTTTGGCTGTGTTGGGTCTTTGCTGCACTTTGGACTTTCTCTAGTTGCGACGAGCAGGGGCTACTCTCCGTTGTGGTGTGCGGGCTTCTCATTGTGGTAGCTTCTCTTGCTGCAGAGCACAGGCTCTAGGTGTGCAGGCTTCAGTAGTTGTGACATGCGGGGTCAGTAGTTGTGGCTCGCGGGCTCTAGAGCACAGGCTCAGTAGTTGTGGTGCATGGGCTTAGTTGCTCCAAAGCATGAGGGATCTTCCCAGACCAGGGCTTGAACCTGTGTCCCCTGCATTGGCAGGCGGATTCTTAACCACTGCACCACCAGGGAAGCCCCCAAAGAAAATTTTAAGGAAAGAAACTGTAAATGAGATAAGAGCTTTTAGATAAACTCTATTAAGAATAATTATGCTTTAGGAATGTCTATCTAAAATAGTCTGTCCAGATTCTGGTAACTTGAAATTCTAAAGTTGTGCTAAATTAAGTGATGGAAGCTTATAGAATAGCTAGGTCATTCCCAAATAAAATAAGATACTGAAACATTAATTAGTGAACATTGTCTTCCTTTTACAGAGAAACAAATGGTATTTAGGACTATTAATGAACATGTTTGGTGCCACATTCTCTAAAGAAAGCAAATGTTTTTAGAAAATATCACTGGTATTTATGTTCATCAGTCTACAAAATGCTAATGTAAAGGACAGTTCATAATTGCTAACTTCTTAGTTTTCACAAGAAATTAAGGTTTTAAGATCTGAGGATTCTAATTTAAACATGTAATTAAAGCTAATAGAAATAATAAAGGAAACATTTCAGTATACAGTAGGAAACTAGGATGTGTGTTTTCAATAAAGGAGGTATGAGGAACAGAATTTATTTTATTAAGGGAAAAGGAAGTAGGTCTGACTTACAGGTGGCTGTTTCTGAATGGGAAGATAAAGTGATGGATACAGAAAGTGAGGAAAGGTTTGTGGAAAGTGGACCCTAAGAAAAGAGTTTTGTGCATGGTCAGGATTGACTAAGGTTAAAATAAATTTAATTGAGTAAATGAATTTTAAAAGTAAGCAGGTACAAACTTGAATTTAGTTTTTCTCTCTCTTAAGAGGACAAGATTTCTTAAGATATTTAGCCACCTTTGATACCAGATTTTAAGTTTTTCTACCTTTTAAGAGATCTGTTCTGTACTTGCCTGTGAAATCTTTTATTGTTACTTTGGCTAAGTGAATAACTATTTTTTTCACAGTGACCTGTGATCCTATCTGAGTGAGTGTTCTAAACCCTTTTTGATATTTTTTTTGACAAGACTTCCTAAATCAAATACTAATGAAGTCCTTTTGACCTCTAGCTAACTTTCGGATACTTCAGAGGGCCTCGCAACATCCCAAAGAGAGATATTAAACTAATTAGGTTCATATGGTATGTTAAATTACATGGAAAGTATTGTCAAATGAGTAATAAATCTTCTTAGGTTATATTGTATGATAAATGTTGCTAATACAGAGATCCTAGAAATTGTATGGAATTCCTAAAATTCTGATATGTCCTGGTAAAATGTTATCAGTCATAATTCTAGATGTCATCTTAAAGTGTTGTATGTCACAGCAGCAACCAAGTTTCTTCCTCAATTTCCCTGAAAGATAAGGATTGGTACAGAACAGACTAAGTCAGATGACCTGAGGATATACTGGGTTGCACCTAATGGAAGTTCTCAGCTTAATTCTTATTTATGACTTTAATAATACTGCTAGCTACTTTATTTGAATTTTGTCTGTTTTACAAGATTGTTATTTCTTGCATTACCAAATGTGTGACTGAGCCTCCAACAAAAATATATAGTTTTATATGAGATCAATGACTGTAAAATTGTAACTCTACACGTGGGAAAATACAACAAAGGGGAATTTTCTTGGACCATAACAGATTGGTAAGACAGGTGGGCCAGAGTCCTTAGTTATTGTTAAAAGACCTAGTCCAGTAATAGGACATTAAGAAGCCTATCAGTGAAATCTTCACAAGACCTAGGAATGAGCCTTCCTAGCACCATTCGTCCTTCCTTTCATCCCATTTCATGGGACAAAATGGTCATGAAATGCCTCCCAAAGCAACGTCGAATTTACGACCATGAGAGGGCCCTGTCAACAACGAATTGGCACTGGCCAACTACCTCTACAAGGATTAAATCATGTGCTGCTGCAGCTGTTGATTTTCAACAACCCCTGAAAGGAGTTCTCTCTTCCTTTCTCTCCCTCTCTCTCTACTTTACTTGTTAGACTGATGTCAACTACAACTGGCGCTCACCATTGGTACTCGCCATCTACCTCTACAAGGATTAAATCATGTGCTGCTGCAGCTGTTGATTTTCAACAACCCCTGAAAGGAGTTCAGAGTGGAGAGTAGGAATGAGGGCACTCTGTGCTCTGGGAAAACTGGCAGAACAGATCTTCAGATAGATATTTTCAGGAGCCGATTTTATGAGCCCAGTTCTTGTATCTCCTCATATCTAGAAAAGCACTAAAATCCTTCATAGTGACAACTGCTCCTCGTGATTAACAGAAACTTTCTGCAGAAAAATATGTGCTTGATTGTATGTGCTTCCCTTCACCAAAATCACATATATACCAACCTTCCCCCCCTGTATCTTTGGAGAAGTTTCTTAGAACTATCTGAAATGATGTCTCCTGGGCTATAGTCTTCGTTTTGCCCCAAATAAAACTTGACTCAGAACTCTCATGTTGTGCATTTTTTTTAAGATCACACTGTTACAGGACCTGACTTGGTTCCTCTTTGCTAAGAGAACAAGTTTACTTAGCATGTTGCTTTTGATAACAGATTGAGTGAATTATCTTGGCTTTAACTGATCTGTACATATTCTTAAATATTCTGTCTGATGAAATGTTTTATAAAAAAAGAACTTTTTGATATTTTTGATAAACTTCCTATCAGATTCTAATTCAAGTTGTATTGACTTCAGTTAGCTTTGGGATCCTTCAGATGGCTGCTGAGGTACCTCAGAAAAAAATCTTTATATATATATTAAACTGACTAGAATTGATTGGTATGATAAATCACATAGAAAACATTGTCAAATGAGTGATAAGCATCCTCAGATTATACAGTATGAATAAATGTTACTTTTATCATTCATAGGCAGCTAAGCTGATGCTTTGCACAACTGCCATATCTACAAGAAGAGTCACAGAAAGGATGATTTGACAAAAACAGGTTTCTGGTAACTTTTAAATCATAATGCTGAATTTGGTAAGATATTGTAAAGTGTAATGGAAACTCTGATTCATAAAATTGTTAGTAAAAAATATTAATTATATAGGACTGAGTAAACTGATGAATATGATTTCAATTTTTGGGTCTTGACTGAATTACTGGCTTTTAATCTGTGTTTTCACTAAGGGGTTTAATATTCCCTCCAAAGCTGATCAGTTCCAGTTCACAATCACCCTTCGTCACCCCCGTACAGCAGGAAGTAGCAAAGAGCTGTTGTCGGCCGTTTCCCCACAAGACTGTGAAATGGATATTGACAGTTGGTAATTGTAATAGGGAAGAACAAATCTGATGTCCTATTAGACCTGTTTTTTTTTTTTTGTAACATATTTATTGGAGTATACTTGCTTGAAAATGTTGTGTTAGTTTCTGCTGTATAACAAAGTGAATCAGCTATATGTATACATGTATCACCATATACCCTCCCTCTTGCGTCTCTCTCCCACCCTCCCTATCCCACCTCTCTAGGTGGTCACAAAGCACCGAGCTGATCTCCCTGTGCTATGAACCTGCTTCCCACTAGCTATCTATTTTATATGTGGTAGTGTATATATGTCAATATTACTCTCTCAATTTGCCCCAGCTTACACTTCCCCCTCCCTGTGTCCTCAAGTTCATTCTCTATGTCTGAAACTTTATTCCTGTCCGGCCCCTAGGTTCATGATAACCTTTTTTTGTTTGTTTCTTTTAGATTTCATATATATGTGTTACCACATGGTATTTATTTTTCTCTTTCTGAGTTATTTCACTCTGTATGACAGACTCTAGGTCCATCCACCTCACTACAAATAACTCAATATCATTTCTTTTTATGGCTGAGTAATATTCTATTGTATATATGTGTGACATCTTCTTTATCCATTCATCTGTCAATGGACACTTAGGTTGCTTCCATGTCCTGGCTATTGTAAATAGTGCTGCAATGAATATTGGGGTACATGTCTCTTTTTGAATTATGGTTTTCTCAGGGTATATGCCCAGTAGTGACACTGCTGGGTCATATGGTAGTGCTATTCTCAGTTATTTAAGGAACCTCCATACTGTTCTCCATAGTGGCTGTATCAACTTACATTCCCACCAACCATGCAGGAGTGTTCACTTTTCTCCACACCCCCTCCAGCATTTATTGTTTCTAGATTTCTTTATGATGGCCATTCTGACCGGTGTGAGGTGATACCTCATTGCGGTTTTGAATTGCATTTCTCAATGATTAGTGATGTTGAGCATCCTTTCATGTCTTTGCTGGCAATCTGTATGTCTTCTTTGGAGAAATGTCTATTTATGTCTTCCACCCATTTTTAGATTGAGTTGTTTGTTTTTTTGATATTGAGCTGCATGAGCTGCTTTTATATTTTGGAGATTAATCCTTTGTCAGTTGCTTCATTTGCAAATATTTTCTCTCATTCTGAGTGTTGTCTTTTCATCTTGTTTATGGTTTCCTTTGCTGTGCAAAAGTTTTTAAGTTGCCTTAAGTCCCATTAGTTTATTTTTGTTTTTATTTCCATTTCTCTAGGAGCTGGGTACAAAAGGATCTTGCTGTGATTTATGTCATAGAGTGTTCTGCCTAAGTTTTCCTCTAAGAGTTTGATAGAGTCTGGCCTTACATTTAGGTCTTTAATCCACTTTGAGTTTATTTTTGTGTATGTTAGGAAGTGTTCTAATTTTATTCTCTTACATGTAGCTCTCCAGTTTTCCCAACACCACTTATTGAAGAGGCTGTCTTCTCTTCATTGTATATTCTTACTTCCTTTATCAAATATAAGGTGACCATATGTGCATGGGTTTATCTCTGGGGTTCCTATCCTGTTCCATTAATCTATTTATCTGTTTTTGTGCCAGTACCATACTGTCTTGATTACTGTAGCTTTGCAGTATAGTCTGAAGTCTGGGTGCCTGATTCCTCCAGCTCCGTTTTTTGTTCTCAAGATTGCTTTAGCTATTTGGGGTCTTTTGTGTATCTATACAAGTTGTAAAATTTTTTGTTCTACTTCTGTGAAAGATGCCATTGGTAATTTGATAGGGATTGCATTGAATCTGCAGATTGCCTTTGGTAGTATAGTCATTTTCACAGTGTTGATTCTTCCAATCCAAGAACATGGTATATCTCTCCATCTGTTTTTATCATCTTGAAGAAAACAATAGCAAAGATCAATAGAACTAAAAGCTGGTTCTTTGAGAAGATAAACCAAATTTACAAACTATTAGCCAAACTCATCAAGAAAAAAAGGGAGAAGACTCAAATCAACAGAATAAGAAATGAATAAGGAGAAGTAACTACTGACACTGCAGAAATACAAACAATCATGAAAGATTACTACAAGCAACTATATGCCAATAAAATGGACAACCTGGAGGAAATGCACAAATTCTTAAGAAGGCACAACCTTCCAAGACTGAACCAAGAAGAAATAGAAAATATGAACAGACCAATTACAAGCACTGAAATTGAAACTGTGATTAAAAATCTTCCAACAAACAAAAGCCCAGGACCAGAAGGCTTCACAGGCAAATTCTATCAAACATTTAGAGAATAGCTAACACCTATCCTTCTCAAACTCTTCCAAAATATAGCGGAGGTAGGAACTCCCAAACTCATTCTATGAGACCGCCATCACCCTGACACCAAAACCAGACAGAGATGTCACAAAAAAAGAAAACTACAGGCCAATATCCCTGATGAACATAGATGCAAAAATCCTGAAAAGAATACTAGCAAACAGAATCCAACAGCACATTAAAAGGATCATACATCATGATCAAGTGGGGTTTATCCCAGGAATGCAAGGTTTCTTCAATATATGCAAATCAATCAATGTGATACACCATATTAATAAATTGAAGGATGAAAACCGTATGATAATCTCAATAGATGCAGCAAAAGCTTTCAACAAAATTCAACACTGATTTATGATAAAACTCTCCAGAAAGCAGGCAAAGAGGAAACCTCCCTCAACATTATAAAGACCATATCTGACAAACCCACAGCCAACATCATTCTCAATGGTGAAAAACTGAAACCTTTCCTCTAAGATCAGGAAAAAGAAAAGTTTTCCCACTCTCACCATTGTTATTCAACATAGTTTTGGAAGTTTTAGACATGGCAGTCAGAGAAGAAAAAGAAATAAAAGGAATTCCAATTGGAAAAGAATTAAAACCATCACTGTTTGCAGATGACATGATACTATACATAGAGAATCCTAAAGATGCTACCAGAAAACTAGTAGAGCAATCAATGAGTTTGGTAAGGTAATAGGATACAAAATTAATGCACAGAAGTCTCTTGCATTCCTATACACTAACAACAAAAAAATCTTAAAAAATAGTAAGGAAGCACTCCCATTTACCACTGCAACACAAATTCTTTTCTTTTACTTTAATCTTTATTTCTTTTGCTACAAGTTTATCACTAAAGTGATGTTGCCTATAGCTTAAAGTATACATAATGGCCCATCTCAGGGAACCCTGCCCCCAGACTTGAATGTTAAACTAGAATTCCTTTGTTCAGCTCACTGAGAACAACTTGACCCAGCCCACCTGTGAATGGCTGCAGGAAAGAAGAAATTAATATATCCCCTCATGAGTCTGGTTGAAACCAGGAGATATATGCAGCAACGTATAACCTATATTAACTTTATTGTTGTTTCTTTCATTATCCAGTATGTGTGAGCCTCTGATAAAATATATTTCCATATGAGATCAATGATTGTAATAGTGAAACACTAGATATGAGATGAAGCCACGAGAGGGAATATTTTCCTGGACCCTATGAGGCTAGTAAGACAGGAGGTCCAGAGACTTTGGGCTCTATTGCCTAGTCCAGTGATAGCACATTGAGTGGCCTAAAAATGAAGTCTTCGTCAGACCTGGAAATGAGCATTCATAGCACAGTGGGACAAAATGGTCATGAATTACTCCCCAAATCATGGTCAAATTTATGACCATGAAGGGGGCCTGCCAGCTGAAAATTGACGCTTGCCATCTACCTCTCCACTGCAGCTGCTGACCTTCAAAACCCCCTGAAAGGAGTTCAGGGTGAAGATCAAGAATGGGGCACTCTGTGCTCTGGGAAAATGTGGCAGAACAGGCCTTCAGATAGTTAGATATTTTCAGTAGATTTTATGACCCCAAATTCTTCAATCTTCTCATATCTAGAAAAGCATGAATATCACTAATGTGACATCTTCTTTGGCCATTGAGGAGAGAAATGCATCTGGAAGTAAAAATGGAGTAGCTGTGTCAGACTCAGAAGCCACCAGCCATTCTCAAAGCAGTGTCTGCCGGAATAATTGTAACCAAGCAGGACCCTGTGGGTACCTCTGTCAAGTTTATGATTAACCTCTCTATCTGACATTTATTCCTTTTCTTGATCAAAACATTTTATCCTCAAGATTGAGGGTGTCAAAGAAAATGGGGTAATTGTAACTGAGCAGGACCCTATGGGACCTTCCCGGGACAGGCCTTCCCCCATATCTTCTGCTTTAGCTCCTCTCTGAAGTACCTAGATAATAACATTTGATGCAAATTTCCTGAGTTGTTTTGCAGATGTGAACCCCCTCACACACACACACCAAATGGAAGAAGTACTTGAGGACCATGAGCACATAACCCCAGGCCTCCTGGAGCCTACGGACTGATAATGCTGACCCCTGTGACAACACCCTGCTGCCTCACCATCAGCTGATCAGAGAATTTTGCACAAGCTGATCACATACCCTGTGACCACCCCCTCTCCTGGCCCTTAAAAATGCTTTGCCAAAACCCTTTGAAGAGCTAGAGGCTTTTCAGGGCATGAGCCACCTTGTCTCCTTGCATGGCCTTGCAATAAACCTTTCTTTCCTCCAAATTCCAACGTTTCAGTTTGTTTGTGCATCAGGCACACAAACTTACATTAACAGATATATTAGCCTCCTTATCTTGGTTACCTAAAATACTCTCTATATGTAAAAGTAGAGGAAAAAATAAGCTGAAAGAACAGAACAGGATGTAATTTAGTAATATATTAGATATAGGAAAATGATTGCCCATTCATAGTGGCTTAAATAAGAGGATGTTTCCAATAAATAAGTCAGAGAGTAAGATTCTGGCACCAGTTTATTATGTTAATAAGATCAGTGCTTTGGATAGTTCTCTCTGTATTTTTCTTGGCTTTTCTCTCATGGCCTTAATATGGATACAATGGATGTATCTATTACATTCTCTAAACTGTGCTTAAAGGCAGGAAAGAGGGAGAGTCATGGAGCAAAATTTCTTCTTCCATACCCAGGGAGGATAAAATTGTCAAAAGTGCTCCTCCCCAAGTAAACGTCTCTTTATATTTTTATTGGGCAGAACTGGATCATATGCCCACCACTAATCTATGAATGGGACCACTTCCTCTGAGATCATGGGATTTCCATCTAATACTTTTGAGGAAGAAAAATGGGTAAGTGACTCTCGTGTAGATAGCCAACAGTGTCTTCTTCAGAAGGTATAGGAGGATGTGGACACACACATGTACACACACACAGTTTTATCCATTTACTTTAATGTTTCCTTTCTAATAAACTTTTCAAAGCCTCTGGGTCAATATGTATAGTAAAAAATAGGTGGTTAAGGAAAGCTTTATTAAATAAGTCTAAGGGAAGGCTGTGAATTTGTAAAGTTACTTCCCATTTCTTTTCAGAGGTTGTCTTCTGTGTTCTTAGTATTCTTTTACAACTTGATTTTTTAAGCATCAATATTTAGAGGTTATGGTAGCAAGGAAGGTAACTACACATGCTTATTGTTTCTTTGTTAGTATCTGCACAAGTGCAATCTTTTTTTTTTTTTTTTTTTAAGTTTAGATTCAAATGTAGGTGTAGAGACTTTCCTCCAAAGGAACATGTTTCACTTTGGCTAGAAGGTGATAGCTTTAAAAAGGGGTTGGAGGTGAGACTACTGATTCAAGAATAATTATTATCTTGTGAATGAAAAATCCTAATGTTATACACAAAATCCTTTGTATAGATGTTTTCATTTTGTTTTGGTATACAGTTGACCTTTGAATAACAGGGCTTTAAATTGTGTGAGTCCACTTATACACAGGTTTCTTTCATTAAATCCATACTACAGTACTACACAATCTGCAATTTGTTGAATCGTGGATGCAGAATCTCAGATAAGAGGGCCAACTGTAAAGTTATATGTGTGTTTTCAACTGCACAGGGGGTGGAGAGGGAAGTTTTGTACCCCTAACCCCTGAGTTGTTCAAGGGTCATCTCTAAACATACTTGTTGCTACACATCACATTTGTCCACAAATGGAAAAAATTCTGACACAGGGATTTAGAAGAATTGACAGATTTACATAACCTTTGCACCAGTACTATTTGTTTATTGAACAACAGTTCATTAGATGTATAATAACATAAGGAGAATAAAATATTTGGTTATATATACAAAAATGATTTACATCATGGATGGACCTTCGCAGTTGAATTTTTCATACAGAGGAAAATGTATTAAAAACATTCTGCAGAAAGGCTGTTCAAAGTTTTGTGGGATTTTTTGGTAGAGTGTTGAATTTCCTTATGATTATTATCTTCCTTTAGATGTATTTCACCAGTACATCACATTGTATTTCATCAATCATATTTGATTGCAATGCTTGATTCAAATAAAACTGTCACAAATTCTGCCTCTTGGGAAATTTACGAGTACTTTTTGTTATTGTTGATTTATTTTTATTTTTTGTTCATAGTTCGTACTATTTTTCACTCTTTGTTTCCTGGAGGTTTTCCACAGTAGTGTTTTCCTAGGAAATCTGGAAGGACTGCCACTGACCTTAATCACAACCGATGTTCAGTGCTTAAATAACCACCATTAAATGATTCATTAAGTTGTGGTATAAATAGAGTAATAAATACTTTTAAAATGGTTTAATATTTGAGTATTTCACCACTTTCTATGATCCAGTTGTCCTATTTCATTAATATGAATTCAAATGCACAAAATTTATGCTGAAAAATCATGGGTTTTTTTCTTCTTTTTTGTGTGAACAATACTTTGTACTTCCAAGTAGAATGAAGTGTCAGAAAATGTGGTCTTTGTGCTCAGATACTGACACAAGCTATGGAATTTGGGAAGAATCCTTTGACCATTGTTTTCTTATCTATAAATAAAGATACTAGTGTTAACTTTAGTTTGATTTTTTAGGGCTATATGAATCAAGTGAAACAATGTTCGTAAACATGTTTTAAACTGTATGTAAAATTCATTCTATACATTGATAATTGCTATTTAAATGTATGATGGTTATGATACCAACTCAGTTGTAGATGTCATATGATTCATCTACTTTATAAAACTGTATAAATTAAAATTTTAAAAACACATTAGTGTTCTTCTGGTCTGACATCTTTATATTTTCCTGAGATGGTGTTGATGACCCCAAATAATTATGACTTATTAACTATATTTGTGGAGAAAACACTGGGATAGCACTCCTGAATGTTTGCCAAATAACCTTCTCTAACATCTGTGTTTAGAATGTGACCTCTCTTCCATTAAGACATAGTAATCCACAAGTCCCCCATGACGATTAGCTGGAAATATCAGATACTGCATTACAGAGGAATCGTATATTTTGAAGCTTGTATGTATACCAGAGAGGTATTACATTTTCAGTGCTACCCTTGAGATTTTAAACATTTTAAGCAGTTACAGTTATTAAATAAGTTTCTAAATTCTAATGGCTATAAGAAATATACACTGTGTCCCTAAGCATTGTGAATTTGTGACAAGTTGTCAAGGGAAGCATAAGTACTATCATACAGAATTCCAGAGAGATGAACAATATGACAATTTTTAGAGGTTTTAAAACATTTTATGAAGGCAAGTTACTTGAAAAACACACAGCCATACACAAAGAATTGACTGCAAATGAGATCTAATAGACACAAGACAGCTAATTCTCAAATTTTATATTTTTTTCTGCTACTTGGATATTGAATTTAATGTAAAATTAAAATGAAATAAGATACTCAATTCAATTTGCAGAGGTTACAGAGATGTTGAAGTCTTTTGAGTAACCAAATATGTAATACATTACCATGCAGTCAAATATACTTGGTAAAACAACATGCATACTTCATGTTATGAATTTCTTGCAAAATAATAGGAAACAGGGGAGAGCAAATAAATTCATTTAAGTTCATTGTTTTCATTTTATTTATTACAAATATCCCTGCATTAAATCAATATTAATTAGCAATGTGGACCTGAGACAACTGTTTTCCATCAAAAATAAGAGGTATTTATTCTTATTAATGTCATTCTGCTACTAGTCATAGCTCTCTGCTCTGCTAGAGGAATTTTCTTTGCTTATACACCAAATGGTCTACTTCCAGACATTTCAAAGATCATATAAAGAGGTTGCACGTAAACCAGACAGGAAAAAAAATGAATCTTTCATAGGATTTTAGAGTAGGAATGAGGCTATTTTTAAACTACATTGAATCTTAATTTTTTCAAAAAAAGGCATTATTAGCATTAGTTTCTTAGTTGAAAATAGGTTCTACAATCAACAAGTTTCCATGAAGGTTTGTAGTAGTAGTAGTAGTAAAGTTGTTGTTGTTGTTGTCGTTGTTGTATTAAGTGGCAGAGCCAGGATTTGAATTCAGGTTAGTCTGCATGCACATACCTCTTAGTCATTATGCTAAATTGAAAGACTCAAACCTACCCTTCATAATTTTAGTATTTTTTAAGGCTCTCATTCACTTATTCATTCATTTATTTCATTTATTTTCATGAATTCATTCATTTGTTCAACAAAGTGTTATTGAGTGATAACTATGTGCCAGTCACTGAATCTGATTCTCCATGACTCCAGAATGAGCATGACCATTTGATGCAGTGATACCAGGATTACCCACCCGTTCCTGAGACATGGAAAATTTCCTCCCAATTTTGGCAATTGTAGCAGACTTGTAATTTTATATCAAAATCTGTTCTGTTCATTGGCATTTAGCTGGACTGCATTTGTCTGCCTTTGAATTTGGATGTGGCTATGTAACTGATCTTTCTCCAGTGGATGCATTTGTACCACAGCCAGGCATGGCCCATTAAATCCTTTTATGCCAGGCATTCTTTGTTTTTCCACTTTCAGTTGTCTGCAGTGGCAATCGTCCAGGCAAACTAGGAAGCCCTGTGTTGAATACAACAGAGCCTTCTTCACTTAAGTTCTTAAATTACCACTTGGAGAGAAGCTGCCTAAGACTGTTAAGTAAAAGAAAAATATTCTTGCTGAAGCTTCAATTGTGATAAGATATTTTTCTATAGGTTACCACATAATTAGCCTATATTAAATAATACAGACATTAAAAAGGCCTCAAATCCTAGATTCATGGGGTATTTTTAACTCAGCAGAGTGGCATTAGCCATGGTCAGTGTGCTTTGTTAAGTTTCTGGTGGCAAGTTGTCCCTTTATCATTGCTGATTGTCCTATGAGATAGGAAAAACACCTCACCTCAAATTATGGAGAGGGCTATTAGTATTGCCACCTACTGACCGACATATATCAGTAAAATAGATTAACTATATATGTGTCAGGTATTCCATCTAATTATATTTCCTCTTTCTAGTCTTCAAAGTTCTCCAAAAAGACATGGAATTACATGGAATTACAATAAAATTAATATTCATTAAACTCAATATGTTCAGAGATTGTACTTTGCCCATTATGTATATTATTCCATTTAACCTTCAAACAAACACCCCTATGATATAGGAACTACTATTACAGGTGATTACATTGAAACTTAACCCATTAAATATCTTGTCCAAAGTCTCACACACACAGGAAGTGGTGTGCCTTGTATAAAAACTCTGCTTTTGATTAAGTTTACTTTAGAGACCCGATTTGCCCCCCAGATTGAAAAAATGGAGACCTTAATATAATTGTTAATTTATCCTTATCTATGGTGATAGAGATAATTTGGTGGTATCTTCCAAAAAGTTATTATTGAGATATAATTCATTTGCCATAAAATTCACCATTAAAAAGCATAAAATTCATTGGTTTTTAGTGTAGTCACAAGATTATGAAAACATAACCACTGTTTAATTACAGAATATTTTCATAACCTCCAAAAGAAACCCCATACCTGTTAGCAGGTACTCCCAATTCGCTCATCTCCCTATACTCTGGCAAACACTAATCTGTTTACCGTCTAAATGGAATTTCCTATTCTGGGCATTTAATATAGATGGACTCATACAATACATGTCTTTTTGTGTCTGGCTTCTTTTACTTAGAATAATATTTTCAAGATTATTATAGCATGTACCTGTAATTAATTTCTTTTTTAAATTAATATAATTTATTTTTTGAATAGCTATAGGTTTATAGAAAAATTGAGTAGAAAGTACAGTGTTTCCATATAACCCCTAAACCCATTTTCCCTTATTTTCTTCTATCCTTAACAACATCTTGCACTAGTGTGGTACATTTTTTACAATTGATGTGCCAATATTGATACATTATTATTAACATTATTATTAAAGTGCATAGTTTACATTATGGTTCACTCTTTGTGTTCTGCATTCTGTATGTTTTGGCAAATGTATAATGACGTGAACCCACCATTACAGTATCATACAGAATAGTATCGCTGTATCAAAAGAATCCCTTGTGCGTCACCTATTCATCCCGCACTATCTTCTGCTGAATCCCCGGAAACCACTGATATTCTTACTATCACACTAATTTTGCCTTTTCCAAAATGTATATAGTTAGACTCATACAATATGTAGCCTTTTTAGTTTAGAAATAAGTTTCACTTAACAATATGCATTTAATATTCTTGCATGTGTTTTCATGGCTTTATGGCTCATTTGTTTTTATTGCAGGATAATACTCCATTCTCTGGATGCACTAGAGTTTGTTTATACATTCACATGTTGAAGGACATCTTGGTTGCTTCCAAGTGTTGGCAATTATAAATAAAATGGCCATGAACATTCCTGTGCAAATATTTTGTGGACATAAGTTTTCAAATCATTTGGGTAAATATCAAGGAGCATGATCACTGGATCATATGGTATGCATATGTTTAGTTTTGTAAGAAACTGCCAAACTGACTTCCAAAGCAGATGTACCATTTCACAATCCCACCAGCAAAGAATGAGCATTACTATAGCTCCACATTCTCACCAGCATTTGGTATTGTCAGTGCTTTGGATTTTAGCCATTATAATAGGTGTGTAGTGGGATCTCATTGTTTTAATGTGCAATCCTTTAATGACATATGGTGTTGAATAACTTTTCATTTACTTATTTGCCTGCTTATTTATCTATATGCCTTCTTTTGTGAAGTGTCTGTTCTTATTTTTTCCATTTTTAATTGCACTGTTTGTTTTCATGTTGCATTTTAAGAATTCTTTGTATATTTTGGATAACTGTTCTTTATCAAATGTATCTCTTCCAAATATTTTCTACCAATTTGTGGCTTGTCTTATCACTTTCTTGACAGTGTCTTTTGCAGAGCATGAGTTTTTAATTTTATGAAGGTCTACTTATCAATGATTTCTTTCACCAATTGTGCCTTTGGTGTTGTATCTAAGAAGGCATCACCATACCCAAGGTTATCTAGGTTTTCTCCTGTGCTGTCTTCTAGGAAGTTTATAGTTTTTCATTTTATATTTAGGTCTGTAATCTATTTTGAGTTGCTTTTTGTGAAAGGTGTAAGGTCTGTGTCTAGATTCATTTATTTGCATGGAAATGTGCAGTTGTTCTTGCACCATTTCTTGAAAAGATTATCCTTTCTCCATTGCATTGCCTTCACTCCTTTGGGAAAAATCAGTTGTGACTGTATTTATATGGATCTATTTCTGGTCTCTCTATTCTGTTCCATTGATCTATTTGTTTATTTTTTTACCAACACCACACTGTGATGGCTTTATAGTAAGTCGAAGTTGGATAGGTTCAGTCCTCTAACTTTGTTCTTCTCCTTCAATATTGTGTTGCCTATTCTGTTCTTTTTGGCCTCTCCATAAAAACTTTAGAGTCAGTGTGATGATATCCACAAAATAACTTGCTGGGAGTTTGATTGTCCTTGTACTCAATGTACCTGAGAAAGAAGGATATGCTGGGATTTGAGACAACATAAATGGACTTTGAAAACATTATGCTAAGTGAGATAAGTCAGACAGAGAAAAACAAATACTGTATGATGTCACTTATATGTGGAATCTAAAATAAGCCAAACTTATAAAAACGGTAAAATTGTTGTTACCAGGGGATAGGGGGTGGGGGAATAAGACACATGGTGTTTAAAGGGTACAAACCTGCAAAATCGTAAATAAGCCATAGAGATCTAATGCACAGTATAGTAAATATAGACAACAGTAGTGTATTTTTATGATCACACTTGCTAAGAGACTAGAAATTAATCATTCCAATCGCTAAAAAGAAACGATGGTTATGTAACATAATAGAGGTGCTAGCAAGTTATCACTACAATGGCAATTATTACACTATATAATTTTATCACGTTAACATGTTTACACCTTAAATTTACACAATGTTGTATGTCAAATATATTTCAATTAAAAAAAGAAAATTAATAAAGGACCAAATGGTTAGACACTGGAAAAAAAGTGAAATTACAAATAAAAATCCAGGGAACTCAGCTTAATTTTGTCAAAACTCTCAGTGTTAACTGACAATCATAGAAAGACAGCCATGTCACTGTAACTTGTACTGTAAGCTTATTTATGTTAGCATTTGAAGCTAATGGTGCTACATATTTAAATTTTTGAAGTATGAGCTTAGGTACTTATTTGTTAAAAGACTTTAATGAAAAAATGAATGAGTACATTCACGCACACAAATAGCATTTATAAAACGTATAAAAGTTGACAAGTCTCTTCCATATTTATTTTGTCATTGAATATAGCAATCCTCTTAAGATAAGTAGTTTTTCCCCTATTTTACAGGTGAGTAAATTAAGCTCCAAACAAAAAATTACGAATTTGCCCCAAGACACTGTATCCAAAACTCAGAACCAGGTTCCCTGATCCTAAACCTTCTTCTTTTTCTTCTAGAGCACATACTGTCAATTTTCTAGAGATAGTAACACACATACTTCTTTGAGTTCAATCTAGAAAGCACTCACATCTAGGGAAGAAGACACCCTCCCAGCCATCTTCTGGAAGAACTATAGTAATTCAGGTGTTCTGTTTTGGCTAGAGTGTCATGTGTGTTGGGAGACAGTTCTCCAAGTGTCTCTCATATATTTCTGCATGTCTTGTCAACAGAGGTACTGACAGCTTTTCAATGATATTTTTATAGCAAACAGCTTTGGAAGATAAGTATGTTTCTCTGTAGCAGAAGGCAGATTTGTTTGCTGTCCAGTATGGGAAAGATAACATCTCCCTTTAGGTCAAAGTATGGGCAAGTTTCCTATCAGTCCTTCTGTAACTTTGTGTGTTTCTTAAGCTCAGAGTTTCTCAGCTGTGGCACAAATTCACTGTGTGCTCTGCATCCACTTGGACCCAACACTTTTTTGCCCCCATGTGACTTGGGCAACAAGGGATATTGCTGTGAACGTGAAGTTCATGTTCCCTGTTATGCCATGAATAATAAAGTCCTTCTTCTCTGATGCAGGAGTCTTGGGTTTTCTGCCATTATCTATGAAATTGTCGCAGGCTAACTTGTTAACTTTTAAGTAGGGTGAAATCTCAGACCTTTCAGAGTTTTTGAGAGTGGACAAAGTGGCAAAATTGAGCATTTGTTGAACATCACACACAAAGAAAAAACTGAAGAAAGTCAAAGATATTCATCTGATCCCTGAAACATGCCAATTTAATAAGCAAGTAAGATTTGTAGATGGAAAGATCCCTCAAACCGAATATTTGTGTCATGGTAGAAATGGAAGGGCATTTGAGGTCATTTGTAACTGAGGAGTTCAGCTTGCAGCAGAGATAAACACCTATCACAAATGACAGGATGAAAGCCCTTAATCAAATACATTTGCAAGAAAACGTTGAGCACTGATGCAGAGCAAATAATAGAACAGCTATAGTTCAACTTGAACACAATACCTGGCAAGGGAAACGGTCATCTACTTGAGAGTGAAAACTATCCTTGAGCCCATGTTTGGGGTTGACTGCCCATATGATAAAAATGATTGGTTCTTTAGTAAAGAATGTAAGTGCATTAAATTTGTTGAGCAGATTTGTCAGGAAACAGGTTTAGGTATAATATGTGATACTGAACAAAAAGAGTGTATAGAATTAAGAAGGCAGATGTTAAAAGGCAGGGGAGAAAGGGTGGGTTGGCAGAATTATCTTCAGAGAAGTTTACCAAGTTAGCACTGAATACAATAATTTTTTAAAGTTTGGTAATATAATATGATAAGCAAAAAGTGTTATGTTGTTATTTCCTTCAATTTTCTTTAATTATTATTCCTTTTGAATTTTAAAATATATTTGGCCTTATTTTACATAACTTGTCTGTGCAGTTTGCCTCTTTAGATATTAGTAAATTTGATTATTATATATGTATGTGTGTATATATATTTTATATCAATATAATTTGCTTTTTAATTGCACTTGTGTTTTTTAATATGAAGACTTTTTTATTTTAATGTAATATAACCAGCTGCTCTTCTTTATGATTCTTGCCTTCTCACATATACACCTAAAATGCCTTCCTTACTTTTAGATCAAATAAATGTTCACCTCTTAGTTATTTTATAGTTCACTTTTCTACTTTTATCTCTTAAATTCTTCTGTTATTGATCTAGGCATTGTTATGAATTATCTAACTTTTTATTTCCAAGTAGTGTAAAATATGTGTACACAAAAAATATCCAGAATAAATAAGGGCTACCTACAAATTTTTAAAAAGCAACAAAATAGAAATATGTGCTAAATTTATGGATATTCAATTCACAGAAAAAGAAATATAATAGCCAAAAATATGTGAAAATATGCTCAACCTTACCAGTGTTAGTAAACTAAAATCATGAGATATAAACTTTTATTTCAGAATGGAAAAATTAAGTGTAATTCTCTAAAGTTCTGGTGAAACTTTGAGAAAGTTGATTCTTTTTCTTTCATTTTTTTGGAAACTGAGGTATAATTGACATATAACATTATTTAGTTTCACATGTACAACAAAATGATTTGATATTTGTATACATTGTGAAATGATCACCGCAATGTCTTGTTAACATCGGTCACCAGACACAGTCACCAAAAAATTATTTTTCTTTGTGATGAGAACTTTTAAGATCTACTCTCTTAGCACCTTTTAAATATGCAATGCATTATTATTAGCTACAATCAGCATGCTGTATATTATATCTCTATGACTTATTTTATAACTGTAAGTTTGTAACTTTTTACTCACCTCCTGCCTCTGGCGACCACCAATCTGTTCTCTTTATCTTTGAGCTAGGTTTTGTTTGTTTGTTTGTTTTAAATTCCATATATAAGTGAGATCACATGGTATTTGTCTTTCTCTGTCTTATTTCAAAAAATAAATACTTTTAGAGTTGCCAGATGTAGTATATAAAAATACAGTATACCCAGGTTAATTAGAATGATTTATATTTTCCTATGCACATGAACATTGAAATAAAATATTGCATGAGACTTTTTTTACTAAAAATTATTTTATATTTACCTGAAGTATACTATAGGTATCTAAATTAAATACTTATTTTTAAAATTATATTTCCCTCATAATTTCACTCTCCTTAAGAGTTCTGTAGTTTTCAGAATTTGCCTATAAAATTTCTCAAAATTATAGTAATTTTTATATTTACATTGTAATATAGCTTTAACAGTGACCACATCCAACTTATTTCTACTTTGGTCAATTGAATATTCATTAGTGAGTAAATACGGTCAACATTAGTATTATGAACCAGTATACTGATGCACTGGCATAAAGTTAATAATGCTGAAAATTGTTCTTTACATTTTATTTTGAATATTTTAAGATGTGCGTAATACCATCTTCTGTAGTATAACTTTCTTTTCCATTCTTCAGGATTACTTTGCATCTTTTGATCAGCTTTTTAAAATGTTGTCCACTGACAAAAACAGCATTGCTATCAATTTCTTCCCACTATTCTTCAACACTATACATTATGATTCTGCTTGTTACCATTTGGGAATAGTATTAAACAGAATCCACATAAAGAATCAAATTATTTAAAGGATATCTATTTCAAAAGATTGACATAGTAAGTGTCGTAATACTATTTAGTTCAAGTTGAAATTTCTTTTTCTGTTAATAAGTAATGTTCCTTTTAAGAATAGCCTTGATACCTAAAAAAATACATTTTTTGTCAATTCATTCTTTAAGAAATTCAATAATTTTCTTAAACATCAATAACACTGTTTATCCTTCCTTCAGTCTGCATAATTCTGTTTCTAAAAAATACTAAAAACTATGAACGATGAATAAGTAGGCTTCACTCAGTGGATTACTTAAAAAGTCAACAAGAATTTTTGAGACCTTTCTTAAGAATTAAAGTATGATTTCAGTGTTTCAGAAAAACAGAATTCTCTCAACTGCATTTGTTAAATAAGGCCAATGGATTCGCTGGGTCTTAGTTGTGGCACGCTAGGGCCCCCTGCATTCGGAACGTGGAGTCTTAGTCACTGGACCACCATGGATTTTTTTTTTTTTTTAACATCTTTATTGGAGTATAACTGTTTTACAATAGTGTGTTAGTTTCTCCTTTACAACAAAGTGAATCAGTTATACATATACATATGTTCCCATATCTCCTCCCTCTTGCGTCTCCCTCCCTCCCACCCTCCCTATCCCACCCCTCTCGTGGTCACAAAGCACAGAGGTGATCTCCCTGTGCTATGCGGCAGCTTCCCACTAGCTATCTAATTTACATTTGGTAGTGCATATATGTCCCTGCCACTCTCTCACTTCGTCACAGCTTACCCTTCCCCCTCCCCATGTCCTCAAGTCCATGCTCTAGTAGGTCTGTGTTTTATTCCCGTCCTACCACTAATCTCTTCATGGCATTTTTTTTTCTTAGATTCCATATATATGTGTTAGCATACGGTATTTGTTTTTCTCCTTCTGACTTACTTCACTCTGTATGACAGACTCCAGGTCTATCCACCTCATTACAAATAACTCAGTTTCATTTCTTTTTATGGCTGAGTAATATTCCATTGTATATATGTGCCACCATGGATTTTTAAATGTGAGAGAATTGAAGAGTACCGAATGCCAATACCAAAAGTGAAAAAAGAAAATCCTTTAGTCACTCAATTTGAAGACTATAAATGCTGAAGTAAGAGAACAATTTTATAACGATTGCTTCAAAGTCAGTAGAAAGAACATCAGATACTATTTGAGCAGCATTGTGCAGGATATGGGTAGGTTAGCCAGCACCTTCCATAGAATCATTCATACTTTTTTTCAACTTTGAATATGCATTGTATCTTTACACAGATATCCACTAAAATCTGTATTTGTATTATCTCCACCAAAAGCAAAAATTTGCAGTTTCTGGTGTTCTACTTTCCAAAAGACTTTCAAGTAACCCTTTTTTTGTGTGAGAAAGTATGGCACAAGCAAAAGGAAATTTCTTCTTGCACTGTAATTACTTGCATCTGTGGCTATTTTGTTTTAAAAAAAAGTGCATTATTTAGAGCTTTAGTCATCTCTTTAATTTACTTTTTGTGTTGTTATTCCAGTACATTTTGTCCTGGAAGTTGAAAATTTGCTTGCAATTTAGAAATCAGAAAATATTTCTGGTAGTAGCATGTTCAATTATTTTTGCTGATAGATTGATGATGTATGGTGCAGAAGGCAATTACAACTTCTGATGTGATTATTTTATCTTCATCATCTGAATTTCTCTTTAATCAAAAAAATGTTATTTTGTCACTTTCTTTGACCCTAGTTGAAGAAACCATATATATCTTATACTTAGCAATTAGTATATGCTGGTTTATATCTGACTTTCCACCATTTTTATATTGAATGAACAATTGCATTCTACACAAAGAGCTTCAAAAGGACTTTTTTCTTGTTTAATAAATCTTTCCTGTTCAGAAAAATCATCACAAAATTTACATTTGTGTTTTCACATTTGGGGATTAAATATACACAAATAAAAAGTGGATGATAGCAACCATTGCAAGAGTTGAAAGACTGAACTTCATAATCTCATCTCATGTCCACATCAGTGTATCTGTCACTTACATACGCAAACCCATAACTAAGCATAAGATAAGGTTGAACACTGACAGGGTCATGAACTAATGAAAAAATAAACTAGATATCTGATGTAAAAATGGTGAACTTTCTGTTGGCCTGAGGGAGAGCTGTACTTGTATAGTCTAGGTTTCTCGAACAAAGCCAAAGTTTATTTTATATAGCCATACCTCTGAGATATTGCAGGTTTGGTTCCAGAACACTGAAATAAAGCATACATTGCAATAAGGCAAGTCGCAAGAATATTTTGCTTTCCCCGTGCATATGAACGTTATGTTTACACTATACTGTAGTCTATTAAGTGTGCAATAACAATGTTTAAAAATGTATATACCTTGATTAAACAATACTTTATGTCAAAAAAAGCTAACCATCATCTGATCTTTCAGTGATTCATAGTAGTAACATCAAAGTCACTGATTACAGATCACCATAACAAATATAATAATAATGACAAAGTTTGAAATCCTGTGAGAATTACCAAAATGTAACACAGAGACATGAAGTAAGCAAATGCTGTTGGAAAAATGGCACTTACAGCCTTGCTCGTTACCGGGTTGGCACAAACCTGCAATTTGTAAAAACTGATTTACCTGTGAAGTGCGATAAAGCACAGCACAATAAAATGAGGTATGTCTGTATAACGTTTTATTTAGCCTGGGGGTTCAGGGCTTGGTAGACTTCCAGAAGCAGAAGTGTTTAGGGATTGTAGAACTTTCAGCACTGTTTCTATGGTCACTGGAATAAGGTTGCTGTGGACCAGTTAACTTTCAGAAGCATGGTCACTGGAGAGAGGCATTTGTTAATTGACTATTGTATAAAAGAGCCAGACTGTCACTGATTGGCTGACTTTAGGGATTATCATTGTTTGCTAACCTTCAAGGGCACAATTACTGGGGTAAGGCTGTTGTTGACTGTCTCCTTTTTAGAAACATGGCCTCTGGAGAGACACTGTCACTGATTGGCTGATTTTCTGAGCATATCTCCTGATTCCAAGTTACCTTTAATTAGTGGTGGTTACTCATTCATCCCTTGGGACTGTGGCCAAAAATAGTCTTTTCTTGAATAAGAAAAATAAGTACTTTTAATTTTCAATCCTCCTTTTAGATTTTCCTTCAGCTAAATCCATAGGAGATCCATTAAAGATCAGATTTTTTTTCACTATGTAAGCTTAAGGTGGGCAATGTGATGATTTAATACACGTATATATTCCAAAATACTTACCACAGGAGGGTTAGTTAACACATCCTCTAACTCACATAATTACCTTGTTGTCATTGTTGTTGTTATGGTGAGAACATTAAAACTCTAATCTCATGGCAACTTTTAATTATACAGTACAATATTGTTGACTATAGTCACCATGCCATACACTAGATTCCCAGAACTTAATCAGCTTATAACTGAAAGTTTGGACCCTTCTGATGATGAGAGTTAGACATTCTGACTGCAGATCATGTGTTAATTACTAACCTATACTGAATGATGATGATGATGATGATGATGATGGTGATGTTAAGTAAGCTAGAGCTAACCTACCAAAAAATACGCTTTGTCTGTCATGATAGCAGCAATTATGGCAAGTATTTGTACCTGGACTGAATATCTAAAATGTCATAGCATCCCTATTCATAAACATTTTAATGAATTCTAGAGCTCCAAGCAAGTCTTCACATGAAGGCCTCCTTTTGGGTTTTTGTTCCTCATATGAGTCTCCAGGCTTAGAGATAGGGAACTTTTAAAATTTATCTAACTTGGACTTCCCTGGTGGCACAGTGGTTAAGGATCCTCCTGCCAATGCAGGAGACACGGGTTCAAGCCCTGGTCCAGGAAGATCCCACATGCCAAGGAGCAACTAAGCCCATGCACCACAACTACTGAGCCTGCACTCTAGAGCCCAGGAACCACAACTACTGAAGCCCAAGCACCTAGAGCCCGTGCTCTGCAACAAGAGAAACCACCACATGAGAAACCCTTGCACGGCAACAAAGAGGAGCCCCCACTTGCTGCAACCAGAGAAAGCCCACGTGCAGCAACGAAAACCCAACGCAGCCAGAAATAAATAAATAAAATAAATAAATTTATGAAAAAAAATTATCTAACTTATTTTGAGCAACTATTGGTAATAACTCTATAGTCAGTATTATAAAGTGTATTTTCTTGAGCAAATTTGCCCGGGTTTTGTCAAAAGGTTGAATTTACCTATACTTATAAAACAGCTGCCATTTTTTAAAAAAAGTTTTTCTCCAGAAAAATTGATGGGGAAAACTGGAATTTGAGTCAGAAAACATGATTTTTCTATTTAATAAGTGTGGGGAATTGGATAAAGTACTTAATTTTTTGAATCATTTTAGGTGAAGATACACTTTCAGAGTGTTAAATGTATGTATCCTACACAATGAAGGATTATATATTACTTATAAAATTCTAGTATTTGTTATAACATTGATCTTTATAACATTTTATGTATTAGGAAACTGTGGTAGTTTTAAAAATATGTCCACAAGTTATTTGATACTCCTCCCTTTAAAAGGTGGGATTAATTCTGCTCCTCTTTAGGATGTGCTAAACTTCTAACCAATAAAATACAGCAGAAATGATGGCATGACACTCCCAAAAAAGTGCTAAGAAGACAACAACCTCTAACTTGGGCAATATTTACTCTCTCCCTCTCTCTTGGACCACTCCTCTA
Organism: Physeter macrocephalus; assembly: GCF_002837175.3. Classification (NCBI taxonomy): domain Eukaryota; kingdom Metazoa; phylum Chordata; class Mammalia; order Artiodactyla; family Physeteridae; genus Physeter; species Physeter macrocephalus. The sequence continues at coordinate 63,745,493 of NC_041234.1, read as the reverse complement.
AGTAAACAAACTGCCATGTTACAAGTAGCCCTACTGAGAGGCCCATGTTGTGAGGAACTAAAGCTTTTTGTAAACAACTGCAAGAGTCAAGTTTCGAGTTGACAGAAGATCTGGCCAAGAGTTGGACTAAAAATTGTGGCAAACCCTGAACCAAAATCACTCGGCTAAGTCACTCCCATATTCTTTATCCTCAGAAACTGTGTGTTAAAATAAGTATTTATTGTTTTAACTGCTTAATTTTAGGGTAATTTGTTATGCAGTAATAGATAATTAATACAGAACTATATATGATTGTCTCTATTATGCCTTTATTATTCTTTATACACCCCTTTTCTTCCCTTCTCTATTCATACTCATCCCTAGGTGATTATATTTATTCCCATAGCATTAAAGGCTACCTGTATGCTGATGGATCCCAAATTAATATCCATATCCCATGCTTCTTCCTTGACCTCCACACTCATACATTGAACCCTGAATCACATCTCTATTTAGATGTCTAATTGGCATCTCAAAACATAGCCAAAATGAAAATCTTCATTATTGATTTTTCCTCTTAACCCCTATATGCAACCTGTTTCTCCCCATTTCTCATCACAATTTATCCAGTTGCCCAGCATATAAAACTGAACACCCTTTTCAATTTATATTCTATAATCTTGTCTATTGTCAAATCTTTTAATACAGCTTCAAAATAGATCCCAAATCTAATTACTCCTCACCACTTGCATCAGTACCTAACTACCATCACCTCGCCTGGATTACTACAGTAGCCTCCTGATTTCCCTATTTTATACCCCTTCAATCTCAATGTAGCAGCCAGAGTGATTCCTTTAAAACATGAATCAGATCATATCACTCTTTAGCTCAAAAACCTTTATTGAATTCCCATCATGACCAGAATAAAATCCAAGTGTCTGCAAGACCTAGCTTTTATTGGCCTCAGTCCAACCACAACTCCTATCCTCCCACAAGTTTACTGTGTTTCAGCCACTTTGATCTTAAACCCACCATGATAATTCCTGTGTGTTGTCTTTGCATCAGATGTTATCTCTTCTTGAATGGTCTTTCCCTAGATTTTGGAATTGAGTACCCACATCTCATAATACAGGTCTCAGCTTACATTATTATCACCTCCTCTGAGAGTTCCGCTTTGATCATTCCATTTGATGTAAACAGCCTTCTCTTCCCTGCCATCACTCTCTAACCTTTTCTCTTATTTAATTTTTCTTTACTAAAATTATTACTTCTTGACATTATATTACATGTCTCTTTCTTATTTGTTTTAATATTCTATATCTCCCACTAGTAAATTCTGTTATTATCATGTATCCCTTGTACTAAAAGCAGTTTCCACTCTTGTATCTCCTATAATTCTCAACACAGAAGCCAGAAAGGTCCTTTAACAACATTAATCAGATATTCTCTCTCAGGCTTACAATCCTCCAGTGTCTTATTTAGTGAACATTTCTTAAGGAGAAGTAATTCATTTTGAGTGTAGGAAGGTACTAACTAACTCTCAGAAGATTATAAAGGTAATCATAATTATAAGTAAAATTATACAAAGTAAATCCATTAGATTGAACACCAGACTTTGAAGAAATATTCTAAAATGACCATTTTTATATGTATGAATACCAATTTGGAGTTATGTGATGTAACCAGTAGAATAGCTTTTTTCTGCTATCTCTTTTGGGATTTTGGACAGGACAAGGTGGTGGGGGTGGCTATTGTATTACTACCATTGAAAGCAGTTCCAAATTCTGAAACAATACATTTGAAAAGCCCATTTTTTTTTCCTTGGCAGCTCCCAAGTTAGAGAGTGTGGGTGGCAGTTGATTTCCCATTTTCACTTGGTGCCAAGTGAAATCCTCTGGGTTTGATTTGATCAAAATAGCAGGTAACTTCAGTTGAGTTATAAGGTTAGCTGAGGAGGAAGGAGAAAAGGGAAGGTAGAGGTACCATCAACTTGTGTCTTTTTGTTTTTGTTTTTCCAGCAAATGCAGCTGTCAAAATATTTATCAGACTAAATGTTTTATTTTTGGTATTCTTAGTATTTGTAGTGGCTCTATTAGATTTGCTTAGACCTCTGGGATCTTATGAGAGCTTTTAGCTGTGATTTACTTCTTTACAAGTTCAAGAGTGATAAGTCAATATGTCATCAAGCAAAAGACAGTTTGGTTAAATTATTCACTTTTGTGTTGTGACACAAGAAAAGTGTCATTTAGGGGCAGTTCATTATCCAGGAGATGTTATTATAGGAGATTGAAGGGGAAAAAAAACGAAGTGTGGTGAGCTGATTGCCATAAAATCTCCAATTTTTAACTCCCTCTTGTAACCTTGCCATTTGGCAGTACCCTCCCATAATGACTCATGTGACTTGTTTTGACCAGTGAGACAGTAGAAAGTATGACATAACGACAGACTTGAAAACACAGCCTTGCTGCTTTTAAATCCTGCCACCATATGAGCATGTCCAGGCTAGCTTCCTGGAGATCAAGAGATCTTGTGGAGGAGATTCCAAGTGCCCTAGCCAACAATTAGCCAGCCTCCAGCCTAACCAGAAACTAACAGCTGACCTCAAATGCATGAGTGACTTAGATTGGAAAAATTGCAGAGCTGACCCCTTCCCAAATTGTTGATCTGTAGAACTGTGCATGATGTTAAGTAGATGGTTTAGCAGTTTCTATTTAATACGGGGTGGTTTGTTATGTAGCAAAAACTAGCTATTACACTAAGGTAAATATAACAGATTCATTTTAAGGAGGGGAAAAGAAACCAAGATCCATAGAATGTTTTATCTATTATTGTAAACCATCAGATTAGTAGCCATTCTGTGAATTGGGTGCCAGATTTGTCTTTAGGAACACTTCAGTGTTTGGGTTTATTGTACTTGCTTCTGTAGGAGAGTTCACTAAACACCTTTTATTGACTGTGTCTGATGCAAAGGAGCAGGATAGTTTCAAGGCTGTTTTAATTAAAGTGTCTTTGTTCTTTTGAAGTTTAGTGGACGTCTATTTACCACCAGGCTATTTCCATTGCGGTTTAATTCTTACATGGCCTATTTTCCATAACAGTATTAGAAAGACTCCCTAGGAGACCTCATTACAGATTGCAGAGATGGCCTCTACTGGGAAGAGGAATTGTTGAATTATAGCTTAGAATTTGCTGCAATATTTACCAAGGGCCATCGCATTTTTTTTAAGTTCAAGAAGCCAGTTATGAGGTTATTAAGATAACTGGAGGCCAGAAAGAAAATTTTATTGCCTTTTTGAAATTACAAGTACCTTGAAGCATGCCTTCTAACAACACAGCAGAGTAAGGACTGCTGGGAGAAAACAGGGGTGACAGGTCAGCCTGGCACCCAATAAAAAGGAATCCCACAAAAAGGAATATTCCCGAGGAAGCACTTTGAGTGAGCCACAATACTTATTTTGTTTTCCAGTGGAATGAAACATAGTAAAAAGTTTTAAAAGAAAAAATAAATAAGAGCAGTGACTAAAACATAGGTGATACTTAATATATGTTTGTTGAAATAATTACTGTAAGCTATGATAAGACATATGCTTGTATTTATGTTTAGCAAGGAGACATCATAGATCTCATTCTTGACAACATTTTCTTCTCTAGTATCCCTATAGATTAAGACATAGTTGTTTAGTTGATGAGCTATTATTGTATAACTGAAAAAAAAAATATGTGAGAGCCTTAGAATTAAAACTAGAATCTTCATAAATATGTATAATGTGGAAGAGTTCATCATATTCCGTCTTATCTTGTGTATTGAGATCTTTGCTTTTAACATCAGAAAGTTTGGTCAAGTTCATATTTTTGCTCTATGCAGAGTAGCAAGTGATCCAACAAAATAAAATGAACAAAATAACTTCTATCCATGAATGGAGTAAAATGGGATGGTATAATTGTGGTTAAAAATACCAGGCATGAAAGACTGGAGTTATCTCTCTGGCTCTAATACTTAGTAGTGGGACCCCAAACAAGTTACTAAAATTTTCTGAAACTGAATTTTCTCACTCCAAAATGGAGATCATTAGACAACTCATAGAAGGTTTTGAAATTAAGCGAAATAATGTAGGTAAAGCAATTGGCACAATGCCAGGCACATGCTAAGTATTTAATAAATATTTGTGGATACCTGTAGTAACAGAAGTAGTACTAATAATGGGGGAAGTATCATTTTTAACATTGTTTTAGGACACTAAGTGCACTAATTTTGAAAATCATTTTCTATCGTCGGTCCTGTAGTATATATCTCATAATGTGATATCTTATTAAATAATATAAAGGTTCCTTAAAATAAAATAACTAGAATGAAGCATTTAGTCTAGACAATGGAAGTTGATATGAAAATTTACTCTACCCTACATCAGTATGGCACTGTTGTTTTAACATTTGAAGAATTTCAACTGATGATATTAAGGATGTGTGTGTTATCAATGGAGTCCAAATATAAGAACAACAGTTCTGTTGTCCCTGAAGTATATTCTTTTCACAGTAGAGATAATACAGAAAACTTATCAATTGATATCATAATCTGCTTTAATGCATCTACCTGGGCTTCACACACTCTCAATAAATGTTTATTCAATCAAAACTGGATGTAAATTTTCTCCAGCAGATATGGCATTTCTTGCAGAATGTCCACACTGCTTACAAACTTATAGCTCTAATAACGTTCTGCCTTGTATTTTTGTCAAAGTCATTACATTCTGATTTCTTCTGTGAATCTTTTTATCTGTACTGCTTATCATTATATCTTGCTCATCTCAGATTAGCAGTAAATGTATGAATACCTGGAAGCTGTGTATTAACAGCCGGTAGAAAAGGTTAAATATCAAGCATAAGCAGACACATCTGTTTGTGCCAATGGATTCTTTAAACATATTTTAAATTAGGATTTACTGTCTAGTCTGATACCATAAATATTTTGATCTCACTCCTTGTCTTTCTATTTTTAGATATATCACTTGCTAGGTTTTCACATTGTCTCTGCTACATGCAAGGACAAAAGGAGTCTTGAACCAACAGTGAGCCAAAGGCTATTATGATCTAACCTTGTTTAAAAACTTATTTGAAAGCTAGCATATGGATTTTTAGAAAAAATCTTGCCAAAACCTTGAAGGGTACAGGAATTGAGGAAGAGAAAATTGGTAAGAATATCTTAGATATATAGTGTTTTTTTAAATCCAAAGAACTTAGTGGCTTGTCATATAAAACTTGATTTTTATAGAGCCTGAACTACTTTCTAAGTGTAAATGAGGAACCTGTACATAGTAATACCTATTTCAGGAAAACAAGATACTGTATAGTTCTCTGATGCATTTATTTGGAAAAGAGAAAAATACTAATTTCTTTAAAATTTAGTTTGTCTGGAATTTTCTTTAATGTTAAAATGACATTTTTTCATGCTTTTTTACTTGTTCATTAAAGAACTTTGTCTTCTGAACTAGTCATACTATGCTTAAATTTTAAACAAATATTAAATGATAACAATGTACCATGATATCTTCCTATAGATGTATTTATATATTCTAGTTCATTACCTAGGAATTACACTTCTGTTACATTAGCTGCAAAATCTTATCTTTCCCTTCTCTTTTAAAAAGTACATCAAAAAGCCAACCTAAGCTTTAGAAAGAAATTATCATCACCATCTGAAAGCACCTACTATTGGTTTTTAACAACTCAAGTGTGTTCCAAGGGTATTATGTGGCTCTACAAAGGCACAGAAGTAGTTTGAAATATTCTGAGGGGTCTTTGGAGACCCAAAATGATGGTACTGACAAACCACTTCATTGTGTTCTCTCCCTCTAGATTACCCCTCTAAATTAGCCCTTGGTGGGCAGAAGCTATATATCACTCATGTACCTGTCATATCTTCAGTGCCTAAAAACAGTATTCAGTACTTAATAGACACTCAGTATATATCTTATGAATGCATGAATATTGACAGCATCAAAAGTGGTGGTACAGGAACCAGGATGCTGGGTAAGAGAGATAAATATATGCTATAAATATTAATGGGAGGCTCTAATTCTACTGTGAAGGAAGGAGATTTGGTGACACATTTTGTACCCTGTGGTGACACATTTTGTACCCTGTGGTGTCAAGCTCAATAACTAAATGTCCACTCGCTTCTTTATTGTAAGACTGGGTATGGGAGTGCACCCCCTGCCATTTTTGATTTCTACAGATTCAGAGGAGAAAATTAAATTGATTGGGCCTTTGTAGACCCTGAAAAGTTTTAAAGTTTTAAAGAAATTGCAAAAGTATAAACCTATTGAGATAAAACTATTATTTTATAGATTTTTGTTAACAAATATTCTGAATACATGCACTAGTATCCTGTTCAAGTGCTCCTTCTAGTATAGGTCACAAAAATCCATTTAAAATTGTGTTTCTAGGGCTTCCCTGGTGGCGCAGTGGTTGCGCGTCCGCCTGCCGATCATTACCACCATCTTTCTCAAGAACTTTTTCCTCTTCCCAAACTGAAACTCGATACCAATTAAACAATAACTCCGCATTTTCCCCTCTGACCAGACCCTACCAAGCTCCTGTCAACTTTCTGTTTCTATGAATTTGACTAATCAATGTACCTCATATAAGTGGAATAAAAAAATATGTGTTTCTTTTGTCACTGGCTTACCAAACTTAGCATAAGGTCTCCAAGGTTTATTCATATATAAGTCAAAATTTCTATGTTTTAAACATTCAACAATATTCCATTGTATGTATAAATCACATTTTATCAATTCATCCATCAGTAGACACTTGGATCACTTCCACATTTTGGCTATTGTGAATAATGCTGTTATCTGTTTAAGTCCGTGCTTTTAGTTCTTTTGGATATACACCTAGGAATAGAATTGCAGGGTCATATGATAATTATATGTTTAATTTTGGGAGAAACTACCAGACTGTTTTCTGTAGAAGCTACACCATTTTGTATTCCTTCCAGCAATGCAAAAGGGTTCCAATTTGTCCACACCCACATCCTCACCAACACTCACTTTTCATATACATATATGAAATAGCCATATATATATATAGTCACATATATATGTATATATATATGATAATAGCCATTATAGTAAGTATGAAGTAGTATCTAACTATAGTTTTGATTTGCATTTCCTTAATATTAGTAATATTAAGTATCTTTCCATGTGCTTTTTGGCCATTTGTATGTCTTCTTTGTAGAAATATTTATTCAAATCTTTGTACATTTTTATATTGAGTTGTTTGTTTTTGTTATTGAGTTGTAGGATTCCTTTATATATTCTGAATATTAAACCCTTACTAGATATATGATTTGCAAATATTTTCACCCATTATGTGGATTAACTTTACACTCTCAATAATGTCCTTGGATGCATAAGCATTTTAAATTTTGATGAAGTAAAATTTATTTTCTTTTTCTTTTGTTTCATGTGCTTTTGGTGTCATATCCAGGAAATCATTACCAAATTTGGTGTCAAGAAGCTTTCCTCCTATGTAATTTTTCCAACAGTGTTTTTTTTTTTTAGTTTTAGCTCTTATGTTTAGGTCTTTAATACATTTTGAGTTAATTTTTGTGTATGTCTAAGAAAAAAGGTCCAACTTTATTCTTTGCATGTGGATATACAGTTTTCCCAACCCCATTTGTTGGAAAGCATGTCTTTTCTTCATTGAGTGGTCTTGACACCCTTGTCAAAAATTATGTGACCATATATGTAAGGGCTTACGTCTGAGATCCCTATTTTATTCCATTGATCTATACACAGTCATCCCTCAGTATCCATGGGGGATTGGTTCCAGGAGCCCCCACTTATACCAAAATCTTCAGATATTCAAGTCCCTTGTGTAAAATGGTGCAGTACAATGAATACAGTAAGCCCTTCACATCTGCCAGGTTTTGCATCCATGGATTCAACCAAATTTCCAAATGTAATTTTGGTCCATGGCTGGTTGAACCTGTGGATGCCAAACCCATGAATACAAAATGTACAAATACAGAGGGCCAACTGTATATTTATTGAAAAAAGTCTGCATATAAGTGGACACACGCAGTTCAAACCCGTGTTGTTCAGTGGTAAGCTGTATTTGTCTTTGTGCCAGTAACACAGTGTTTTGATTGCTGTACCTTTGTAGGAAGTTTTGAAATCAGGAAATCTGAGACCTCTAATTTTGTCCATTATTTTCAAGATTATTTTTGTTATTCAGAGTACCTTGAGGTTCTGTATAAATTTTAGGATGATTTTACTATTCATACCAAAAAATATTGGGATTATGATAAGAAGTGCATTGCATCTGTAGATTGTTTGGGTTAGTATTGTCATCTGAACAATATTTCTGAACAATATTAAGTCTCCCAATTAATGAATGAATTTTTCCATTTATGCATCTTTAATTTCTTTCATCAATATTTTGTAGTTTTCAGTGTACAGGTCTTACATTTCCTTGGTTAAGTCTATTCCTAAGTATTTTATTCTTTCTGATGCTTTTGTAAATGGAACTGTTTTCTTAAATTTCTTTCTGGATTGTTCATTGTAGACACAAATGAACACAATATTATAGGCACAAAACTGATATTTTGTATTTGTTTTCTATACTGCAATTTTGCTGAATTTGTTTACTAGTTCTAACAGTATTTTGGGAGTGTGGACTCTTTAGGTTTTTTACATATAAGATCATGTAGTCCATGAACAGAGATAATTTTGCTCCTTCCTTTCCAAATAGGATGCTTTCATTTCTTTTTCTAGCATAATTGCTCTGACTAGGACTTCCAGTACTCTGTTAAACAGAAATGGCAAAAGAAGTCATCCTTGTCTTGTTTCTGATCTTAGAGGAAATAATTTCAGTCTTTGATCATTGAGTATGTTATTAGCTATGGGTTTTTTTATATATTTATTTTCATATATAGAGGTAGTTTCATTCTGTTCCTAGTTTGTTGATTGTTTTTATCATGTTTGTATTATTTATAATTTCCTTCTACTGTGGTTTCCTAGTTTATTTTATTGTGATTGGAAAATATACTTTGTATGATTTCAGTCTTTTTAAATTTATTGAGACTTGTTTTGCAGTTTAATATATGGTCTCTCCTGGAGTATGTCTCATGTGCCCTTGAGAAAATGTAAATTTAGTCTTGTTAGGTAGAGTATTCTACATATGTCTGTTAGGTCCAACTGGTTTACAGTGTAGTTCAAGTCCTCCATTTCCTTTTTTTTTTTTTTTTTTTTTTTTTTGTGGTACACAGGCCCCTCACCACTGCAGCCTCTCCCATCACAGAGCACAAACTCTGGACGCGCAGGCCCAGCGGCCATGGCCCATGGGCCCAGCCACTCCACGGCATGCGGGATCCCCCCAGACCGGGGCATGAACCCGTGTCCCCTGCATTGGCAGGCAGACCCCCAACCACTGGGCCACCAGGGAAGCCCCTCCATTTCCTTTTTGATCTTCTCTCTGGTTATTATATACATTATTGAAAGTGGAATATTGAAGTATCCTGCTGTTATTATGCCTTTTTCTCCCTTGATTTCTGTCAGTGTTTGCTTCATATATTTAGAGTTCTGATGGTTGGTTTATATATGTTTATTATTATTATATCTTCCTGGTGAATTGACACTTTTGTCATTATATAATGTCCTTTCATATCTCTTAAAATATTATTTAACTTAAAGTCTATTCTGTGTGCTATTGTATATCCCTGCTCTCTTTTGTTTACTGATTACATGGAATATTTTTTTCTCCTTATATCCACTTTCAACCCATGCATATCCTTAGATATAAAGCAGATAACATGTAATTGGATCCCATTATTTAATCCATTCTCCCAGTCTGTAACTTTTGATTGGAGACTTTAATTCATTTGCATTGAACATTATTACTGATAGGCAATGACTTTCTACTGACTTTTTTCTTTCTCTTCTCCTTCTGCAACTCCCATAATGTATATATTGGTTCACATACAGTGTTTCATAATTCTTTTAGAATATGTTCACTTTTCCCCATTCTTTTATCTTTTTGCTCCTCAAACTGCATAATTTCACATGTCCTGTCTTACAGTTTGCTGATTCTTTCTTCTGTCCCTTTGAGTTTCTTTCTTAATCCCTCCATGGAAGTTTTCAGTTTAATTATTATCTTTTTCAGCTACTGAATTTGTTTGGTTCCTTTACAACTTCTATATCTTTGTTGATATTTATACTTTGTTTATGTATAGTTTTCCTTTATTTCTGTGCACATTTAAGGTAATTATTTTAAAACATTTGTCTAGTAAGTCTGATTTCTGTGTTTCTTCTGGGATGGTTTCAGGAGATTTATTTTGATCCTTTTAATGAGCAATATATGCCTATTTCTTTGTATGCTTTGTGATTCTTTGTTGAAAATTTGTTATTTGTAAAAAGAGCCACCTCTCTTAGCTTGGCAGACTAATGGGGAAGACCTTCATTAATTAGTAAGACATGGTTTTCATCTTGAGTTCAGCCCACTGTGAAGGCTTACAGTCTTCCCAGGTTGTTTCTTGACATGTTTTATTCTTGGTTCTGTGTGTGTGCTTTTTTCCCCTCAATTTCCCTGTATACACAACTACTTATAAATGTCTTAATTCACATGGAATCTCATGTGGCTTCTACTTGGCACCTTAGATTTTTGTATTTTATTTCTATTCCCACTTTCTCTTGCCCCAAGTATCCACATGTATGCAGGCAAACTTCAACTTTTATGCCCTTCAGTGCCTTCCATTTCCCGCCATGGGTTCCATCAACTGAAAATTCAAACTATGTTGAAGTTCCCCCATCTGATCTTCAAGTAAGTTGCTACCACTGTCTTCCACAGTCTTTCTCCTTCTGAGCTTCAAGTTAAGCAAAACAGAAACCTGTTCCTTAGGCAGCCCATAGTCAAGTTAGGATATGGTTTGTGTCTGGTAATAGGAGCAATTCCTCCCAAACGTTCTGTACCACACCAGGGAGGATGTGGGGAAAAGGCAAAGAAAGATACCATAAAATTTCTGACAGCTTTGAATGCAGCTTTTTCTTCTTTTTTTTTTGATTTTAAAAATTTTTATTGAAATATAGTTGATTTACAATGTTGTGTTAGATTCTGGTGTATAGCAAAGTGATTCAGTTTTTTTTTTTAACATCTTTATTGGAGTACAACTGCTTTACAATGGTGTGTTAGTTTCTGTTTTATAACAAAGTGAATCAGTTATACATATACATATGTACCCATATCTCTTCCCTCTTGCATCTCCCTCCCTCCGAACCTCCTTATCCCACCCCTCTAGGTGGTCACAAAGCACCGAGCTGATCTCCCCGTGCAACGTGGCTGTTTCCCACTAGCTATCCACCCTACGTTTGGTAGTGTATATATATGTCCATGCCACTCTCTCACTTCATCCCAGCTTACCCTTCCCCCTCTCCATATCCTCAAGTCCATGCTCTAGTAGGTCTGTGTTTTATTCCTGTTCTACCCCCTAAGCACTTCATGACATTTCTTTTTTCTTAGATTCCATATATATGTGTTAGCATACGGTATTTGTTTTTCTCCTTCTGACTTACTTCATTCTGTATGACAGACTCCAGGTCTATCCACCTCATTACAAATAACTCAGTTTCATTTCTTTTTATGGCTCTTCTTGACATTTTTTTTTCTTAGATTCCATATATATGTGTTAGCATACGGTATTTGTTTTTCTCCTTCTGACTTACTTCACTCTGTATGACAGACTGCAGGTCTATCCACCTCATTACAAATAACTCAGTTTCATTTCTTTTTATGGCTGAGTAATATTCCATTGTATATATGTGCCACATCTTCTTTATCCATTCATCTGTTGATGGACACTTAGGTTGCTTCCATGCCCTGGCTATCGTAAATAGAGTGGCAATGAACATTTTGATACATGACTCTTTTTGAATTATGGTTTTCGGAGGGTATATGCCCAGTAGTGGGATTGCGGGGTCGTATGGTAGTTCTATTTGTAGTTTTTTAAGGAACCTCCATATTGTTCTCCATAGTGGCTGTATCAATTTACATTCCCACCAGCAGTGCAAGAGTGTTCCCTTTTCTCCACACCCTCTCCAGCATTTATTGTTTCTAGATTTTTTGATGATGGCCAGTCTGACCGGTGTGAGATGATATCTCATTGTAGTTTTGATTTGCATTTCTCTAATGATTAATGATGTTGAGCATTCTTTCATGTGTTTGTTGGCAATCTGTATATCTTCTTTGGAGGAATGTCTATTTAGGTCTTCTGCCTACTTTTGGATTGGGTTGTTTGTTTTTTTTGGTATTGAGCTGCATGAGTAGCTTATAAATTTTGGAGATTAATCCTTTGTGAGTTGCTTCATTTGCAACAATTTTCTCCCATTCTGAGGGTTGTCTTTTGGTCTTGTTTATGGTA